>NC_136969.1:12630558-12875197 GCF_032717465.1 Coenobita brevimanus
CACACCTTCTCCCACCACCCATCTCTTCCCCCACCACCATCACCCTTCTCAGATTTCTGGTGCAGAAGTTAATCGATAATGTTTGACTCTTGGTAAACTCAGGACAATTTTCCTTACCTCGTTTCTCTGCCTTACTGTGATTTTCACACAGTCAAAGGCAATGTGTCCAGGTATCTCTAGTTTAATGTTCAAGATTATGGCCACTTGTTCACTCATTCTATATATAAGGAATGTTTTTATCAGTCTCTCAGGCTATTACTCTCTTCTGTAACCACATACACACACACACACACACACACACACACACACACACACGCAGAATAAAAAAGTTTTACAACCAACTTCAGGTGAATAAACGTCAACATTCAGTGTAACCAATTTTGTTCAATCCAATTTTCTCAGAAAATAATCGAACCTAGAAAACACACACACACACACACACACACACACACACACACACACACACACACACACACACACACACACACACACACACACACACACACCACACTCACACTCAAGCAAGTAACAAGTCATATCTAAGCATGTAGCAAGGTTATGTAAGAGTGGGTTGCGTGAAGAAGAGATTGCGACAAACGGGCTTTTTCTTTTGCCTTTCTATCCCGTGGCGTCAGTAGCACCAATCAGGTCCAGTATTTATATTATGTGGATGGGGATGGAGCACTTGGTAGCGGATGGAGAAACTAGACCCAACCCCCTGACACAGACTTGCACTTTATTCTAAGCCACAACAGTTCATTATTATGTGTGGCATTGAGGCAACATCATTATTTTTTCAAGCAGCAAAGTGGATATGGTCATCAATATTCATGTGCCTCGGTAATAATGTGCCTGTATCAGGGAATATGTAAAAAGTGATTCGAATTATTTTATTTTAGTAGCTGTACTACTCGAGGGACTGTGCTGCGAATGGACAAAAAGAAATTAGTGGAAATAAATAGTGTGACAAGAAAGAGGAGTAGGAAGAAGGGGAAGGGGAAGTTTGAGGGGGTCGGGAAGGACACAGGCATGTGTGGCTCTAAGACACATGTATTGTAAACTCATAGCAATACTAAATACACCTCATGCACATCACTCTCTTTAGCATATGCTATTTTTTTTTTTACGTAATTTGTACAAAGGTCTGTGGTAGCGCCCATCTGATGCAACCGAATATTTGCAATAATTTTAATTTACATCCTGATTAGCCAAGGAAGAAGAAGAAGAAGAAGGAGAAAAAGAAGAAGAAGAAGAAGAAGAAAGGGGAGGAGGAGGAGGAGGAGGAGGAGGAGGAGGAGGAGGAGGAGAAGAAGAAGAAGAAGAAGAAGAAGAGAAAGAGAAGGAAGAGGAAGAACCTGCCTCAGCTACAGATGCACTACTAACTAATGGCAGGTGCGATATACCTGTACATCAACCTTCAGTAGTCTTTCATC
The DNA here is from genome assembly GCF_032717465.1 of Coenobita brevimanus. Lineage (NCBI taxonomy): Eukaryota > Metazoa > Arthropoda > Malacostraca > Decapoda > Coenobitidae > Coenobita > Coenobita brevimanus. The sequence goes on from NC_136969.1 coordinate 12,631,992, forward strand.
AGTCCATCACTAAACCAGTTATACAGGATATCGATTTGAAAAAATACTTGATGTCAGACGTGTGATCACCACCAGAACAGCAATAACACTATCCTTCATTCCCTACTCTCTCTCTCTCTCTTTCTCTCTCTCTCTCTTTCATCTCCTTCCCTCACGCTCCTTCATCTCCTTCTCTCACTCTTTTATTTCCCTCCCTCATTCTCCTTCATGTCCTTCTCTCACTCTCTTTTATTTCTTTCCCTCACTCTCTCCATCATTTCCTTCCATCACTTTCTTCTCCATTTCCTTTCTTTACTCTCTCCATCAAAATCTTCCATCATGCTCCTACATTTCCTTCCCTCACTTTCCTTCATATCCTTCCTGCATTCTCCTTCATTTCCTTCCCTCACTTCTTCCTTCATTTCCATCCCTCATTCTCTCCTTCATTTCCTTCCCTGTCATCCCTTTATTTCCTTCCGTCACTCTCTCCTTTATTTCCTTCCCCAATATCATTTCCTTACCTCAATTTTCTTCATTTCCATCCCTCATTCTCTCCTTCCTTTCCTTCCCTCTCACTCTCTCCTTCATGTCCTTCTCTCTTACTCCTTTACCTCCTTCGGTCACTTTCTCTTTTATTCCTTCCCCAATTTCATTTCCTTCCCTCAATCTTCTTCAGTTCCTTCTCTCACTCTCTCCTTCATTTCCTTCCTCCACTCTCTCCTTCACTTCTTTTCGTCAGTCTGCCCTTCAATCCTTATTTCGCGTCTGCAGTCCTTCACTCTTCCCATTTTCCCTCCTTCCCACCCATCACTTCCTCCATCCATTCCTACTCTATCCTTCCCAACATCCCACCCTCCTTCCTATCATCTCTTCCATTATTCTACATCCACCCTTTCTTCTCTACCTTCATCCGTCCCTCGCCTCTCCTTTCCCCAATTTATCTTTCATTCTTCTTTTATCCTTCCCCCCATTTCTCCTTCCCTTTCGCCCTCAATCCTACCTTTCATTTCCCCTCCCGTCTTCCATCAGTCCATCTTCTTTTCCACATCCCTCCATCTATGTCCCCTTCTCTACCTATCCTGTGTGTCCGTGTGGTCCTGGTGCTCGTGAGTTAGCGTGACGGTAAATCATCACTCTGGCGCCGGGCAGGGATGAGGTTGAGGGTGAGGGTGAAGGTAAGGATGAGAGTGAGGGTTATGTGGAATGAGGAAGTGTACGTTTAAAGACTCTTACATCCTCCCATCCGTTGTCCCATCACACCCCATCACTCCTTCACCATACATCAACTGCGCCTGACCAACTACAAGTTCTCATCGACCTTGTTACCTACAATGCACATGAGAACAGGTAAAAATGCAAATGACGAACCATCTATCTATCTATCTATCTATTGCCAGACACTTTAATCCCTTACGGGTGATAAATTGACTCGGCTCATTCATTGTGCTAATTGTTTGAGGCGTATTTACTGCAACTTGTGGTCAGTTTGGGTTACTGTATACATAAGGCTGTTGATACTTTTTTTCTTTAGGCTGATTTTTTTTTTTTTTACCCAAACAGAATTTTAAACATTTCAGTTAAGTTCTCATTAACTAAAAGCTAGAAAAAATTATCACTGCATCATCCCATTTCAAATAAGCATTACATCATCCACTGCCCCCCTGTTATATCCTGGCCTTACCTGTACCGATTGCAATAGCCCATATTCACATCAAAGCAATCACACAAGGATGTTACTAAGTACGAGGCTGACGACGTCATCCTTCTGCTTGATAAAGTGTCCCAGTGTGGCAACGTTTTGATTCAGTACCTTCGTAATCTGGCAAAAGCTATAGGGCCATGTGCAAGCAATACTGACTGGAGTTTCAAGGTCGTGTACTAATGCCAGCAGTTTCAGCTTCACATGCTTACCGGTACCCACAGTTTGTACTTGTCTGAAGCACAGAATAAGTACAGGACGTGGTAACTTGTTGACTATGGTAAAAAAGCATATAAATAAATAAACATGTGAGAGAGGGAGGTGTGAGCTGGGAGCAGGGAAGTGAAATGGCGGGGGACAGAGCGACATGGAGGCGATTTGTTTGTGGCCACCTCTTACGGGAATAAGGCGTCTCGCAATAGACAGACAGATACATAAACGTATGGTGCGAGTCCGAAATAAATGTCTGACGCTTGTTACACTGGAAATAACAGTATTCTTCTTTATAATGAAAAACTGAAAAGTGCAAATTACGAAAGTGGAAGGAAGTCCTCTGTAGTGTAGCTACATACAATATAAAAAGTGCTTTTCAGACTGTCACACAGTGTAAGTCGTTATACCCAAATCGAAGGCGTCAGTCATCATAAGTTTTCATAACATATACATACATGCATACATACTGTACATACATACATGGACATACTTATACATACATACATACATACACACACACACACACACACACACACATATATATATATATATATTCATTCATTCATCATCCAAACCTACGTTGCCCCATTAGGAACGTAGGAGCCCTGGGCTAGGCAAGTTGGTCTCGACATTTAAGATGAGAATGACCAGCCTCACTCATCCCTGAGTGGCATTACGTGAGCAATAAACCCCAACCATCCCTTGGATATAAACCTTCACCGGCTCAATCCGATTGGAGTTCCGTAATTACCCACTAAACCACCAGGTGCCAAAATTTGGTTACATGGTTACCACTCAGCGTAGTAAATGGTTTCCTGGTGTACTGGAAACCATTTGGTTTGTCACTCACCCGCAGGCAGAAGGAAGAGGAAAGAATGAAGGAAAGAAATCCAGAAGAGGGAGTGTAAAGTCACCCGTAGGCAGAAGGATGAGGAAAGAATGAAGGGAAGAAAGAAAGAAGAGGATGGAAGGAAAGAAGGATGGGGAAGAGGAAAAGGCAGACACCCGAGAGCAGGACTACATCGAGTGAGTGGATGGTGAGCGCCCCCACCTACCACAGAATATATATATATATATATATATATATATATATATATATATATATATATATATATATATATATATATATATATATACAAGGTGTTCAGTAAATATGTAGCAAACATCAGAGGGTGTATTCCGGAGACGATACTGAATGCAAACTCCTAAATGAGCATATTGCGAAATCTCAATAGTTTGGGAGTTACAGCACTTCACAGATCGGCTATGGATGTGTTGGAGTCAGGGGATTGTAATGAGACGTCCATCATTTACAGCGAGAATTATTAACAATATTATACATGTTTGACACTGGCATGTCATTCACATTTATAGCAAATGTTCACAACTTTGGCATTCTTGCTCCAGTGCATGCTCCAGCCCGTTGCAGAAGTGACTGTCGCACACTTTCCAAAGCCCTGGGACTGTTGTTGATACTTGCCACATTGTCCTACACATGACGACGCAGTTCCTCACGGTTTGGAACCTTTGTAGCATGAACCTCGCTTTTAATGTTCCCCTGTAGGTAGAAGTCAAGGGGAGTGATGTCAGGTGACCGAGATGGCCACGGCACAGGGCCACCTCTCCCGATCCATTGTCCAGGAAACAGCATTTAGGTAATCCCTTGTTATTCTAGCATGATGGAACGGAGCACCTGTGGGGACACATCAAAAGCGAGGTGTATGCTACAGAGGTTCCAAACCGTGAGGAACTGTGGCGTCGTGTGCAGGACAGTGTGGCACGCATCAGCAAAAGTCCCGGGGCTTTGGAATGTGTGCGACAGACTTCTGTAACGGGCTGTAGCATGCACTGAACATGATATTATGAACATTTGCTGTAAAGCATGTTGTATCACATGGTTAATAATTTTCGCTGTAAATGATGAACTGCTCATTTACAATCCCCTAACTCCAACACATCCATAGAAGATCTGTGAAGTGCTGTAACTCCCAAACTATTGAGATTTCGAAATATGGTCATTTAGGAATTTGCTTTCAGTATCGTCTCCGGAATGCACCCCTTGATTTTTGCTACATATTTACTGAACACCCTGTATGTATGTATGTATATATATATATATATATATATATATATATATATATATATATACTTTATATATAGATATATATATATATATATATATATATATATATATATAGATAGATAGATAGATAGATAGATAGATAGATAGATAGATAGATAGATATATATATATATATATATATATAGATAAATATATATATATATAGAGAGAGAGAGAGAGAGAGAGAGAGAGAGAGGTAATTACGACGCTCCAGTCGGATTGCGCCGGTGAGGGTTTATATCCAAGGGGTGGTATTACGGCGCTCCAATCGGATTGAGCCGGTGAAGGTTTATATCCAAGGGGTGTTTGGGGTTTATTGCTCACGTAATGCCACTCAGGGAGAAGTGAGGCTGGTCACTCTCATCTTAAATGTCAGGACCAACTTGCCTAGCCCCGGCCGTCTACTCTCCTCACGGGGCAACGTAGGATTGGATGATGGATAGGATATATATATATATATATATATATATATATATATATATATATATATATATATATATATATATATATATATATATTCATTCATTGCCAGACGCCATGTATCCCAAACGGGGTGGCCAACGGCTTAGAGTTAATTGTTTTACAGGGAGGGGCACTAATCCTCCACCAACCCCACTTGACACGTAGGGATGCCAACAGCATCTGGTGTTCCCAGGCGGTCACCCATCCAAGTATATATATATATATATATATATATATATATAAAACCCATTGGAGCCCAGTGTCCTGAGTATTGGACAGAACTGGGATTTTTCAAGTCTTTATAAAGTAGGGAACCCCCAGGTAGGGACCTATGAGCTTCGCGACTATGAGCCGATAGGCGGAGGGCGGTACGCTTAGTACCCTCCCAGTGCAATGCCTCGCCCAGCACCCCTGGGATCCAATGGGATATACTGTATATATATATATATATATATATATATATATATATATATATATATATATATATATATATATATGTTTATGGTAGGTGGGGGGGCTCATCATCCACTCACTCGATGTAGTGCTGCTTTCGGGTGTCTGCCCTTTCCTCTCCTCCCTCCATTCATTCTTTCCTCTTCTTTCTTTACTTCATTCTTTCCTCGTCCTTCTGCTACGGGTGACTTTACACTCCCTCCTTTGTTCTTCTTTCCTTCATTCTTTCCTCTTCCTTCTGCCTATGGGTGACCACACTGAGTGACAAGCCGAATGGTTTCCTGTACACCAGGAAACCATTTACTATGCGGGATGGTAACCATACAACCAAATTATGGCGCCTGATGGTGGGTAATTAAGGAGCTTCAATCGGATTAAGCCGGTGAAGGGCTTATATCCAAGGGATGGTTGGGGTTTTTGCTCACGTAATGCCACTCAGGGATGAATGAGGCTGGTCGCTCTCGTCTTAAATGTCAGGACCAACTTGCCTAGCCCCGGGATCGTACTCTCCTCATGGGGCAACGTAGGATTGGATGATGAATGGATATATATATATATATATATATATATATATATATATATATATATATATATATATATATATATATATATATATATATATATATATATATATATATATATATATATGTAACATGCATACATACACGCATACCACGTCATAGTTCAAACTGCATATACCACCATATTGTACCACTATCTAATGGCATATATCACACTTGACCAGAGGATATGCCGTCCCACGGACCAGATCACACTGAAGATTTTTTAATAATTTATCAATTACTTTGCGCTCAGACAACGAACAAGAAAAAATATTCACTACACCACATGAAACCTACAAGTATGAACCCCACACTGTGCCACATATCGTATCACACCAAACGAAGCAGAACACAGTACCCCCACAAAAAATCGACGTTTCTGACTATCCAACATATACTCAGCACATCACAGACTATACCCCTAAACACATTCCAAACCAGAACCAAGATCAAACCACATACTAAATCACACACCATGAAACTGAAAAAGAAAAAAAAATCAATACTAGCCACACGCCTCAGAAAAACGAAAAAAAAAAAACTATGTTAAACAGACCACAAAGCAGTGCAAATAAGAAAACAATCAAGGACTTAGCACCGTTCTACAGATCCGTGGCTACTCCGTAGCAAATTTCTACAAAAGCAACCGATACTACAAGATATAAAAGCCGCTCGACCACAAGTCTAAAATATACGCCTCTACAAGCAAATACAAAGTCGCTGCTTTATGATACAAAGTCTTTATGACATTTGGTAGCAGCGAACGTATACGAACCTCGTCTACGAATCAACATTAAATTCCTACAAAATATCAAGATTGACAACAACCAACAATATCACCTCCGTCTCCCAGATCATTACGCTGATGCAGAGGTCAAGAGATCACTCGACGCCTTGCAAGTAGCTTAACGACAAACCAGCAAATCTGCGGACATCGTCTCCGAATTAAAAGCAAATTTCTACAAAAAGCAACCGAGACTCTACAAGATTAGCTTCAGTTCAACATTGAATCCTACAAAATACAGCCTACAGTGCGAATAGTCTACAAAGTCTACGAGTCTACGATGAATCAGCGAACTACAACCATCTACAATCAACTACAATTAACAACTCTACGTCGTCTGTATAATCTTCTACACGCACCTACAAGAAGCGGCAGTCTTCATCCCACAACGAGTAAATCACAAGAAAAAAGGACCAAGAATACATCAAGAAAGAAAGAAAACAAACAAACAAATGAAGAGTGAGAGACGACTCACAACTCATAACCACCAGACCTCACCCTCCTCTCTCTGCTACATCCACCCAACCCCCAACGCTTACACAGGTGTGAAGAGGTCAGGACGACGAAGCAAACACCAAGTCCATATTCACAACTCATCTCACTCACTCGTCTTCACTCAAGTTACTCATCGCTACTCATTCACTCACCACAGCTACCAGTGTGGGAAGCCGACGTCACCATGTGCTGAGACGACAGCGCGCCAATCAACCCGCGAAGGACAACGCTATCACCACGTGCAACACCACTCACACCATTTTCCTCCACGGTAAAAATTAGTGAGTTACATAGTTACTTCATTCATACAATACACAGTGACAGACAATAAGCTTCTGCACAAACATATAAAACGTGTTGTATAGTTACAGCTTAAATACACATACTTACTTCAATTATCTTCATAATTCAATCATTAAATACTTGCACCAACAATAAACATTCTACACAGTATATATTCATTCATTTATTATAACATTTATTTACTACCAAAGAGTGTTACCATTTATACCTACATAAAATACGTGTTTCATACATACAACTATACATTATTATATCTACAAGCGATAAAGAAAATATACCATCACAGTTACTCAGTGAGCAATTAAAAGAACTGTATTAAACATTTATTAATTAAAGCTACCTAGTGGAAACATATAAATTAAGTTACAAGGTAAACTAGAGAAAAAAAAAAAAAATGGCCAACACAAATGACGTTAGCAAGAGTGAACATCTTCAACACAATCGTGAAGACAATGATTTCCACACAGTGCTGACACACATATTACCCATGATAGGTACAGGTGAACAACAAGTCAGTGTGTATAGTTAATACTGTATATAGTGTATATATTTTTTATATAAAATAACAAAATATGGGACTATATAATATCATTTTCAGTAGTATCTGTGCAATATAAACTAAACTTTAAAAAAGTATCCCAAGTAAATTAGCCAGTAATTATGTAACCATGAACAACATGGAAAAAAGTGTACACAAGCAAAGAGAAACAAACTATAGAAAATCATACAAAAAAAAAAAAAAAAAGAAAGAAAGAAAGAAAGGAAAGTAAAACAGAAAAAAGAGAAATAAAGTAAGATCACATAACAAACAAATGAAAATAAGTGTAAGTGTTACTATATATGCCAAAATACCACATAAACTACAAACAAAAAAGCAAATTGTTGTCTCCACAAACAAATGGCATGACACATCATCACTATCATCGACCGCAGCATATGTTAGGACTGCAGTTATTACAATTATGTTACTCCATATTATAATTATGTAACTACAAACAATATGTACCAATTTATGTGACAGTTGCATTAACAAGATTGTAACTTTAACTACAATTATGTAACTACAAACGATAGGTAACAATTATGTAACGACAAACGATTGCATTATGTTACACTAACTACAATTATGTACCTACAAACGATATGTAACAATTATGTAACGACAAACGATTGCATTATGTTACACTTTGCCAATTATGTAACAGTTGCATTAACAAGATGTAACTTTTATGTAACTAACAACAATTATGTACCTACAAACGATATGTAACAATTATGTAACGACAAAACAGTTGCATTAACAAGATGTAACTTTTATGTAACTACAATTATAAGGCCAACACAATTATGCATTACCACAATATTTTGTAACAATTCATAAAATGTTACAATTATGTAGTACCACAATGTTAGTACAATATTATAAGTCATACAATTATAGCACAATTCTGTATTACCAGTATCATCATACAAGTTAGGTGAAATATTAGACATTACTAAAGTGATAACTCAAATATGTAATGTATAACCTAGCAGTATTACCATTGCACAATTATATGCGTACGTCTGTTGTACATGCATGTCTTACAAGTGTTATACAACAACCATTGCATTTATTCAAATATGTATACAACTTGTTTAAATGTAATATTACTGAATAATCACTATTTACTATGAATAATATATGTATACAATATTCATACAATTATGTTACTTTACAATATTATGTATTTCACTTAATTAGCTTATAAGTTCATTATAATGTGTATGTAGTATGTATTAATATATTATAACTATTAAATGTCGATGGTACGCCATTTTCGCGCGGCCGAGCAAATATAGGACTACATAATAGATAGATAGATAAATAGATAGATAGAGAGACAGATAGAAGCAGGAAGTCAAATGATGAGAAGGTGTTGTGTTTGCTAGAAGCGAGCAGCGCTAAACGCTACACGGAGGAAAGCTGACGACAGCGGCCAGTAAGGAGATGATGCAGTTAGCTGTCAGCAGTCCTCTCGTGAGAAAGTTCTGTTGCCATGAGGAACATACGTGACACACACACCCTACTACACCAGATTTTAGGAAAGAGAGTTTAGAAGGAGACAAGCGACCCTAGAGAGAGGTCGAGACGGAGATTAGCCTTAGAACAGAGAGAGAGAGAGAGATAGCGAGACAGGGAGGTAGCTACCCAGGACTTATACTATTATACCTGTTTAATATTTCCAAGACAAATAAAAATAGTCCCATACTATTCTTTACCTCTCCCGTCACTACATGACATCTGGTGGGGAAACTACTACAAGATATAAAAGCCGCTCGACCACAAGTCTAAAATATACTTCTCTACAAGTAACTACAAAGTCTTTATGACAAAATAACCACAGATATCAAAATCATACACAACAGACCACAGTGCACTAGACTAATAGTTAATCTCAAATACATATCAATTGCAGAAAATCAGTGACAAGATTAACTTTTACACCAAATCGCAGTCAAAAAAAAAGAACAATAATCAGTGACCTAAAATCATCACCAATCAATGGTCATCAGATTGTTTAAACGAGGCCAGACTACACATAAACATTACAGTGCACACAAGACTACGTTAGACTACAAATTACGCTAGATCACACACACACACACACACACACACACACACACACACACACACACACAGTGCAAACAAGACTACATTAGACTACAAATTACGCTAGATCACACACACACACACACACACACACACACACACACACACACACACACACACACACACACACACACACACACAGTGCAAACAAGACTACATTAGACTACAAATTACGCTAGATCACACACACACACACACACACACAGTGCACACAAGACTACGTTAGACTACAAATTACGCTAGATCACACACACACACACACACACACACACACACACACACACACACACACACACACACACACACACACACAGTGCACACAAGACTACATTAGACTACAAATTACGCTAGATCACACACACACACACACACACACACACACACACACACACACACACACAGTGCACACAAGACTACATTAGACTACAAATTACACTAGATCACACACACACACACACACACACACACACACACACACACACACAGTGCACACAAGACTACATTAGACTACAAATTACGCTAGATCACACACACACACACACACACACACACACACACACACACACACACACAGTGCACACAAGACTACATTAGACTACAAATTACGCTAGATCACACACACACACACACACACACACACACACACACACACACACACACACACACACACACACACACACACACACACACACACACACACAGTGCACACAAGACTACATTAGACTACAAATTACGCTAGATCACACACACACACACACACACACACACACACACACACACACACACACACACACACACACACACACACACACACACACACACGCACGCACGCGCGCGCGCGCAGAATTAGTTTCAGTCAAGATAAAACACTACTCTTATGGACTCAAAGGAAGCCACTAACCAAACAGTTTTCATATACGTTTGACAAGATCCTACATAAAAAACAACCGTGATGCCATGACCAGAGATGAGTAGTAAGAAAAGGTGATACACTCGATCAGAACGCACACCAACACAGTCACGAAATGAAGCAAGGAAGGAAACGCATAAAGAAGGCTCATACTCATCTAATCGCCATGAACGTCACATGTTCATGGAAGAGACATACATATACCATTGAATGGGCCACATCCGACAGCTAGAAGGCAACTCCGATGTCTGAAAATTTTTTAAACAAGAAGGTTTGATCAACATTTTTTTATGTGTAGTTTTTTAATATTTTTTCTTTTTTCTTTTTATTATTTATATTTATTTTTTTCCAAATAGGTCGGAATTTCCCCCACCCTTCCGCTGCAGGATTTGCCCCATTCTACTGTACACTTCACGCAGAGGCAAAAAGCAAGAGAGACGGCCAAGTCTCTGGTTCTGCTGATACGCTCTTCAGTTTATCAGTATCCACGATCACTGGTGTTTGACAACTCTCCCTAGGGAGATAAACGGTATCAAAGGTGAAAGTGGGTACCCGGTAGTGGTAGGGGGAGAGCGATGAAGTGCCCGGTAAGGTGTGAGGGTTAGTGTGAAATTAGTATACTCGTATGCCTAGGATGAGGCTGGGGTGAGAGGCTGGTGGTGGGGTTGTGGTGAGGGGCGAGGGATGAGGTGATAGGCTGATGGGGACGTAGGGTGCGGATAGGTGAACCAGGATGCGTATGGATAGAGTGTGGCTTGGCTGTCACTCACTCTTCTACCCACTCTCATTCAGTTACATTAGCCTTTATTCTCATCGGCTGAGGAAGCTCCCTAACCCCTTTTCCTAAGCGACATATTGTGCTTAATACATCTTACTGTCCTGTTCTCTGTTACATATATCTCCATAACCAGCATAAATAACGTACAAAAAGGATATTAACCACCCATAAATAAAAAATAAGTCGCCAAGGAAGAGGTTCTTGGGAGCTTCCTTCCCCGACGAGACTATGTACCATTATCAGTCACACACGTTATGGAGGGTGGCTGATCATTATCCCAGAAATCCTGAACGTGTCACACCTGCATTAGAAAAGAGGGATACATACTTCTCTAAAAAAAATTTAATATCGAACTGAATGCATTGTTGATGAATGACGTTACCGAGAAAGGAGGCATTTTCATTTGGGAAAAAGTAAGATTCGAACAACAAAATCTGGTTTGTTGGAAGGGAAATTTATTATGATGGAATAAAAAGAAGGCTGGAACAGAGAACCATGATGCAGAAAGGGATGAAGAATTAATAAGAAAATACAAACGAAAAACTAGCAAAGGCACAGTTAACAGTAAAGAAAGAAAGAACTGAACAATGCGTAGTCGAGGAATGGCCAACAGGGGCATTAGAGAGAAAATTTTAAGGAGGGAGAAAAAAGAAGACTGGACAGAGAAACCAATGCTTGCTTGATAAAAGAGAATCTAACGCTTGTTTTTTTAATGAAAAGGTAGGTGAACAATAAATTGGAAAAGGTAATGGTAAGGGGAGTATAAAGAATGGAGATGTGGAGAACTGATCGTGGGACAGAGGGATAGACGCATCAAGGTCTGGTGGTGGGGTGGTGTCTCCTGTCTACTTCCCTCACCAGCAACGGCCAATATCCACCAGGGTGTACCGAACGCCCTCTTTCTGTCCCCCACATGCCACATCCTCATCTCAATATCTTCACAACACCCAAGTCCCTCCCAACATGTCCAACTTACAAGTCTCTAATTTTATTGTACACAGCAGAAGAAGCCAAGGATTGGGGATGTGCAAAAGCTGTCCCCTCCAAAGTAGACTGAGCCAAACCAATTCAAGATAATAATGCTTGCCCTACAGCTAAAAGATCGGCCATCTGTCTCAGCATCACCAAAAATCCCTGATCCCATAACCTAACATTATTACTACTCTTTCCGCAGAACATATTTACAAGTGCTCTCACTGATTTCTCTTATTATTTTTTTCCACGAAGCATTTTTACAACTGGCCTTTCTAACTAGTATTAAAATTAATCTTTCCAAGGAGTATTTTTACCAGTGTCCTCTCACTGCAATTACTTATTGCACTTTCTGGAAAACATTTTTGTAAATGCCCTCCCTGACCGTCCCCTTCCTCCAGCCATTTCATGCAAACTCTAGCGACCAGGGTAATAATAATTATTTCCAATGCAGGAGTAAATCGAGAATACCGAATCATATTTCTGAAAGCTTATGTGCCTAATAGTTGCATCATCCACCTCATCTTCGTTGTGGCGCGTCTAAATAATTTTCACCGGGAAGAGGATTGTTTTTTGAAGTTGCATATAATTTTATGTCCTATCGGCAGCTCTGCCAGTCGTTCCAGGCTTTACGAAAATCACCCTCAGTTGTTTATAAGGAGTGCTTTCCCCGTCATTTCTCCATTTGGACTCCTACCTCTTTTACCGTCGGCAGTAAAAAGTGGCTATAAACTTCTAAATGGTATCAGCTTAGACACACAAATATGCGAAGAGAAAATGAGAGAAAATGGTATGGACATGAGAACAAGAAACACCAAATAAGATAAGAGGTGAGAAAGGGGAACCCTCTTATAAGAGGGGGTTAATGAAGACAAGTAATCTTTCCACCTCGAAGTCTTTCCTAAGATGAACAGACTAATATCGCCTTTAGATAGCAAGAAAACCGGACAGTAAAAGTCACTGGTTCAGTTAAGAGTAAAGACAGACTGGTGGCTTTGATAACCGCGCCAACACATGCAGACTTTATGGTTGTACTGTAAATGAGGAGGTATACACGTTGGCCACCTTGGATACAATATTGTGAGGACTGTCCTTCGTCAGGCTGGAGGCACTAAATGTTACTCCCTGATGCAGTTATCCAATAAACTTCAATGCTGAATGGTATTAAGGGTAATCGATTGTATGCCAGTCGTACTGCGACGATAAAGATGGTTGCATCATTAAACAGTTGTGTGTGTGTGTGTGTGTGTGTGTGTGTGTGTGTGTGTGTGTGTGTGTGTGTGTGTGTGTGTGTGTGTGTGTGTTACCTGATGTTGAGACTGAAGCGGTCTGTCTTTTTCGTGTTTGCAGATACGATGGAAATACCCCATGAGTCAAAATTCACGTGATTACTGACGGCTTCCCCGCTGGGCAAATTATCTACATGTATCTACTTATTACATCATAACCTTTAGGGTCATGATCCTCATGTTCGCTGTTAAAATTTATACAAACTCACTCAGAGATATATAAGGGCGCACCCACAAGTGTGCTCTAACTGTTGTTGACAAAATGCAAACAACGCAAATACGAGCACGCTTTAAGAATCCTTGGAACAGCAGAGTTCGAATCATGTTGATAACATCATTGTGAAGTCTCATCTGCCACGTACGGACATACACAATAGCATATATATATATATATATATATATATATATATATATATATATATATATATATATATATCATATATATATATATATATATATATATATATACAATAACCGCATCTTAAAAACGCCAAAAAATATTGCACAGGATTTGACACTGCAACACCAGGAACAGAAAATGTCCAAAACCAATATCGCATCGATAATGCATGTTTTTTTTTACCCGGGTCGCGGAATATGAGCTGGTGATACTGACTTATGGTCATCATTATCCGTCATTCTGGCCGGACACGAATCTGACAATACACCACCATATCCCAAGCCCTCCAGGCACCCACCCTCGTCCTTTCCCCTCCCAGTGTGCCGTCCTGAGTCTTGGTCGACTTATAGTTACTGTCCTATCAAACGTCTCAAACAAATCAGCTGGTTCTAAGAGGAATCAGTCAGTCGTAAGTATTTATTTCAGAAAATAGTCGGCAAGGAGGTAGGAACATGTGACGGCATGAACGTATTTTTTAATCCTACTATGTCATACCCGTTAAATGAACTTCTCTTGCTAACACAACATTAACCTCGGAAGTGCGTCACTCAGCCAGACCAAGTTCTTAGTCACTGAACCCGACCAGCTTTTTAAATTCCTGACCATAGCAGGCTGATTTAATGAATGAGGTGCTTGATATCGCTTGTATGATTGTTTACCACATGATGCAATTTTTAAAACTATGAATGATGGAGCTCGAATATGCAACTCTACCTGGGGACCCGCTAATGATTTAAAGTAGGAACTGGATAAGATGATTAGGCTGCGTGGAAAACGTCCTCTAACACACACACACACACACACACACACACACACACACACACACACACACACACACACACACACACACACACACACACACACACACACACACACACACACACACACACACACACACGAACTGACTACCATAAATTAACAACGAGAAGACAGTATGCAAACCCGGCTTGATGGTGACACTTGGCTTAATTAGTTGTGGTAGTAAGTGTGATGGTCGGGTTTAAGCTTTTTCTTTTAATGCGAGGAAGAAGGAACCAAAGGCCACGAGCACGCAATAATTCTTCCATCCAAGAAAAAAAACAAATAAACAAGACAGAGTCAAATTCAAGATCCGGTCATTTCGAGATGCCTGGACACACTGCGTTTGAAAGACTGAAGATCACAGGAAGCAGGAAATACAGACAGAGGGAGACAGTTCCAGAGTTGACCTGTTGCATAAATGAAGGACTGGGAGTAACGGTTAACTCTTGCATTAGAGAGCTGGGCCGAAAAGGGATGAGAGTTTGCTGCTAGGATGGTGCTACATGCCTGTCGCAGAGGTGGAGGAATGCATGCAGACAGTTCAGAGGAGCAGTGACCATTGAAGTAACGGTAGAAAAGAGATAAAGATGCAACAGTGCGGCGAAGAGACAGAGGTTGAAGGAAGCCAGTAAGAGGAGGAGAGTTAATGAGACGAAAAGCCTTTGACTCCACCCTATTAAGAAGAGCTGTATGTGGGGAGCCTCCCCACACATGAGAGTTGTACTCCACACAGGGGCGGATAAAACCATGTATAGAGTCAACAATTGAGCAGGGGTAAGGAAGGAAGGGAGTCGGCTTAGCAACCCTGATCTCTTGGAAGCAGATTTTACAAGAGATATAATATGATCCTTCCAAGATAAGTCCCGAGTGAATGAAACCCCAAGCATGTTCAAGAATCATGCAGGATTAAGCTGAATATTATTAAACATTAGTGGGCATACCTATGGAAGATTTTGTCGGGTTGATAGGTGTAAGAACTGAGTCTTTGATGCATTAAAAAAATATATATATATATTTTTACCCCAGTCAGAGATACGAGCCAAGTCAGACATTAGATGTGCCATAGCCTCATCCCTTGTCTGTTGAAGTAACTGCTGAGATGGGCGTTGCGGGAACCGAATGGAAAGACGAAGGGTGGAGTCATCAGCGTATGAGTGGATAGGGTTAGATGTACAGCTTAGAAGGTCATTGATGAATAAAAGGAAGAGAGTTGGTGATAGGACAGAGCCCTGAGGAACACCACTGTTTATAAATCTAGAAGAAGAACGATGGCCGCCTACAACAGCGGCAATAGAACGACCAGAAAGGAAGCTAGAGATGAAGGTACAGATAGAAGGATAGAAACCGTAAGAGGGCAGTTTGGAAATTAAAGATTTATGCCAGACTCGATCGAAAGCCTTTGAGATGTCAAGTGCAATGGCAAAGCTTTTGCCAAAGCCCCGAAAGGAGGATGACCAGGAGTCTGAGAGGTAGGTGAGAAGATCGCCAGTGCAGCATCCCTGACGGAACCCATACTGACGATCAGAAAGAAGGTTGTGATAGGGAAGTTGTTTAAAAAAATTTCTATTAAGAATTTACTCGAAAACTTTTGAGATACAGGATGTTAAAGCAATTGGGCGATAGTTAGAGGGTTGGGAATGGTCACCCTTCTTTGGGACTGGCTGAATGAGAGCAAACTTCCAGCAAGAAGGAAAGGTACAAGTTGATAGACAAAGGCGAAAGAGTTTGCCTAGGCAGGGTGTAAGCACAGAAGCACAGTTCTTGAGAACAACAAGAGGGACTCCATCAGGCCCACATGCCTTATTAGTACTGAGGCCTGTGATGGCAGAAAATACATCAGCTGAAGAAATTTTAATGTCAGCCATGAGGAAGTCAGAGGGGGAAGTGATGGAGGAACAGCACCGGAATCGTCTAAGGTGGAATTGGAGGAGAAAGTCTGAGCGAAGAGATCTGCTTTATCAGTAGAAGAAATAACTACTGAACCATCAGAGTAGAAAAGAGGAGGGAAGGATGATGAGGTAAAGTTGTTAGAAAGGTTTTTGGCAAGGTGCCAGAAGGAGCGGGAAGAATTCGAGTTCGAGAGTTGAGAGCATTTAGTACGGATGAAATTGTTTTTAGCAGACCGAAGAACAGACTTAGCACGATTCCGGGCAGAAACATATAAAAGATGTGATTCAGGGGTGGGTTGGCTGCAGTACCTTTTATAGGCCCTCTCTTTGTTGCGGACAGCATTAAAACAAGCGTGATTAAACCAAGGCTTTTTGCATTAGTCAAAGGATATGAGAAAGGAATGTTTGCTTCCATGCCCGAGAGAAAAACCTCCGTAATGCGCAAGGCACACTCAGATGGCTCACGGCCATGGAAGCAATAATCATTCCAGGGAAAATCAAAGAGGTACTGCCTGAGGGCCTCCCAATCCACAGCTGCAAAATGCCACAGACGACGTTTCTTTGGAGGGTCCACAGGCCGTACCAGAGTGATAGGACAGGTTAAGGTGATAAGGTTGTAATGGGAGGAGCCCAACGGAGAGAAAAGATTAACAGTGTAAGCAGAAGGATTAGTTGTAAGGAAGCGGTCAAGTATGTTGGAGCTCTCTCCAAGGCAGTCATGGGTATGGGTAGGGTGCTGTACAAGCTGCTCTAGGTCGTTTAGGGTAGAAAAGGTGTAGGCTTGTTCACCAGGTGGATCACTGAAAGGAGAGGAGAGCCAAAGGTGGTGGTGAACATAGAAATCTCCTAGAATGGAGATTTCAGAGAAAGGAGAAATGGATAGAATGTGTTCCATCGTAGAAGTAAGATAGTCGAAGAACTTTTGATAGTCAGTAGAATTAGGAGATAATTAAACAACACACATATATTTAGTCAGAGAATGACAGGAAAGCCGAAGCCAGAGAGTAGAGAATTCAGAAGCATGAAGTTAAGGAACACGAGGACAAGATAGGTATTTGCGTACGTATACGCAACATCCACCTTTGGCTTTGAAATGAGTATAGAGAAAGTAGGAGGATACAGAAAAGGGTTTGCTGTCAGTTGCCTCAGACAGCTGAGTCTCAGTTAAGAAAAGAAGGTGAGGTTTAGAGGAGAAGAAGTGGTGCTCAACAGAGCGAAAGTTGGAGGACAGGCCACGAATGTTGCAGAAACGAAGAAGTGAGTCAGACAGTGGTTCCAGGCAGCTCTAGAGTTCACCGGGAGAGGAGCGGAAGGTGGGGGCATTTATGGTCCCCTCCCCCTGGGGACTCCGAGGGTATGTATTTCGACGTTATAATTTTTTGAATTTTGGAAAAGGGAGTGTAGTGTATACTGTGCATGTAGTTTTGTGTTGATAATTAGAGAAACTTGTATTGGAGAGCATGCTGGCTTATTCTCTGTGTTACTGAGACACAGAGGCATGGGAAAGAAGGCGACGCCCGACATTGCACCTGCCCTGCCCGCCCTCTCCCCTCTTATTCCACCCTCCTAAATCTTTTAACTGCATTTCTCCCCTTTGCATTTAATTGATCAATGTGTTAATCTGGATAAATTGCCCTCGCGCTTCCAGGGCAATGACAGGAGTTAAAGTAATTTTGAACTCGGTGAAGGGGAAAATCTCATAGTCCAGGAAAATATACCCAAATGATTTTTTGCTGAATAAATGCTTAAGCTATATCAGTAGGCCTGGCATCAACAGAATTAGCCTTCTTTTTGTCCTCCTGCTTTAACTCATAGTTACTCGATCTCACTCTGCAACACCCTGTCCCTCAGGTTTTTTCTCTCTACGTCCCTTCTTACCTTCCACCTTGTTAATTCTGTCTGTCTGTCTGTCTGTCTGTCTGTCTGTCTGTCTCTCTGTCTCTCTGTCTCTCTCTCCCCTTGTTCTTCTTCTTCTTCTTCCTATCATCCCTCCTTCCACACATACACCACCTCACTCCCAGCTTGCTTCACCCCCCCGCCACTCCACCCTACCCTCCCCGTGGCAAGGGCGTGTCCGGGGACCACGCCACACCTGCCTGTACTGAGTGTGCTGGTGGTTGTTAGTTGAACTGAGGTTACACTGTGCTATGGATGGGTTAGGGAAGGGGTGTATTTAGTCTGGTCTAAAATAATTTGCTATTTCTGAATGGTCCATAAAAGCAGAATTCCTCTCACCCCTTCTTCCAACCAACCAAGAATAAGCTGAAACCGACAGAAAAAGTGAAGACAACCAGGCCATGCAACACAGAAAAAACAATCTTGCAAATATTATGAGGAGGGACGAATGTCCCTGCCACTCGCCAACATTGTTTGTGTTAGCAATCCCAACAACACAAAAGTGACACCCAGACAAACAGGCAGGCAAAGAGGCAGGTAGAGAGGGAAGTGGGTTAGCACGGAGGGAGTGAGGGATGCAGCTTAATTAAAAATCAGTCTGGCCTCATATTGTTCAGTAAGGTAGGCATGTTGGTAGGGATGCAAGCAGCGGGGATGACAACGAATACAGTGAAGTCAGGGTGATGAAAATTAGTTTTTGTAAGGGTGGTGGTGGTGGTGGTGGTGGTGGTGGTGGTGGATTTACTGGAGATATTGGTGGATCATGGTAGTGCAGGTTAATTTAAATAATTTAGTGTAAAATGGTGGAGCTTTATTATTTACCTTATTCTCGTAATATAGCCATATCCTTACACCATTACCTACTTAGTATTAGTCACGTTACCTATAACAGGTTCACTCTTTTTTTCTTTTGGCAGTGGTAGTCGTAAACGAAATATGTTGACTGATGGAGACGGTGGTGGATGACTGATGAGGTGGTTAATGCGGGTGGGTGATTAATGATGCTTATTATGGTCCTGATACAAAAGTGTTAACCTCGTTAAAGCAAAATATCTAAATTAGTGCTTTCCTGCAGCATCGCAAAAACGTTAGAATAGCTCGTTGTGATATTCACAATAATAGTAAACTTTTTGGGGAGTTCATGTGGTACTACTTTCCTTATCCTCTTTATTCTCACGCTGTAACTTCATAATGACATACAGTAAGTACTCCGTACCATCTTTCACGCAGTATCACGAGTAAAAGCTCGCCGACACTTCCTTGCCTGCGATAGATGGTGTTGCATGAAATATTTTTGTGACACCAATATGATGCCCACAACAAGAGAATATCAGATTAGACGACAATCTGGCGTCCAAGGAGGAATGAGATATATGGAACGCAAGACACAATGCTGGCAGAGGAATATCGGCAAACTTCTGCTTCTTAAACTACACCACTCCATGTAATCTACCTCACAACCTTCCCTCACAGACTTTGTCTTTGTTATCATACCTTTATTTATACTGCTACCCTAATTTTACCCTCTCCCACAATACCAATCACACCTAAACTTACGCTTTTTTTATAACTTTCATATCACACACACACACACACACACACACACACACACACACACACACACACACAAACTCGGTCACGTCTTTCAAACCTAACCTTCTCCCTTGACATGTCCTTTTATCATTTTATTTTATTGTCAGGACATTTTTCATTATACAGTCAGCGCCACAACGGCTTGTATTCTCGTCGGGCAAGGAAGCTCCCTAACACCTCTTCTTTAGCGATTTATCTTTGGATATGGCTGATTAATATCCTATTGTGTGTAATTTATGAAGAGTTTTGCGATATCAGAGGGGTTTATAGAACACAGAAGAGCACAGTAAAGGTGTGATAAGCAAAATAAATCGCTTAGGGAAAGGTGTTAGAGAGCTTCCTTTACCAACAAAAATACGGAGCATTATTTCACACTCCTTCACTCATCCTCTCCTCTCTCTCATTCACAGCACACTGCCTCTACCCCACCCACACATTCCAGACAACCTCGATGATGAGAAGACTGGCTTTTTTTTTTGTCCCGGTTTTGTGGTTCTGAGGCAGGTCTTCCTTACACCTAACTGCACCCTGTCCACACACACACACACACACACACACACACACACACACACACACACACACACACACACACACACACACACACACACACACACACACACACACACACACACACACACACACACACACACACACACACACACACACACACATCGTTTTTCAGTGATGTGCTGCAAGGACTTCTTGGCCGTTTGAGTGACGCTGATTGGAAATTTGCATGTTATGCAAGAATTCCAATAAAATATTTCTTTTTACCAGAAAGCTATTTCTTGTTTTACCACTTTCACACCTGTATAGGGGGACTATATATCTACATAAAGGCCCCGCCATGGGCGCAGCCAAGAGAGGATCCTGAAAAGCCCGGGCCTTTCCCTTCTAACACAATAAGTTGAACGAGTAGGCGGTCATTTAGTCATTTATTTACATTTCCATTCATTCATTCATTCATTCAAGTTGCAGTGACTGTTTCCTGGGCTGCTTCCTTCACTCCTTAACACAAGATGGATATCAAATTAACTAGCTACTATTATTATACTGTACAGTTCTTTCAAGACCGGCTTTAAGCCAACTGGACCAATTGCTCCCAGTTGGGCCTCGCGCCTAAGGGGGCCCCATGCTAGGGAGTTAGGGTAGGCCTAATTTACTCTAGTCTTGTCCAGTACACACAACAACACATTGCAACATACACCTAACACCACATTGCAGGTTTTACAGAGAACTATGCACTGTTCAAAGGTGATCTACACAGTTTGTTTACTTGTAGGCTTACATGTATGCAAATTTATATTAACATGTAGCTTATATCTATTTGGTCCATTAACTCACGTGCATTTTTAGTGCACATTTTGACTGCTTTCTATTCTACCATAAGAATATAACAGACTTTATCTATATCTCTGTGATTCAACAGACCTCGGCTGTGAACCTGGAGGCCGCAACAAAAACATTCCCAATTGGGACCCGCAGCTCTTACGGCCGGTCCTGAATACTTTTCAAGCAGCAGTATCTCAGAAACAGACTACCATATTTCAACCCCCTCCCAAAATCCTGTCGGCGATCCTGGGGCCCGCTTCCCAATTATGCACTTGACGGCTCAAACCGTCATTTACACAGTAACTCCCAGTCATGCACTTAAGAAACCAACCCTTTTTTCCACTCCCTGGAATGGATCACTATGAGACTCTTTCTCAACACCAGGGGTCGCGACGTGGAAGGGTACATTAGCTTTGAACCTATAATTGTATATACTGATAAACCGTGATGCATGGTAATGGTGGACCCTGACCCATGCATGTGTTTTAACATTTCCTGCCAGGTCAGAGCCAGCCTGGGTATTTTGGCCTTGGAAAGATATTAAAGCAAGAGCCACTGTGCCGTCACCCTCTGCTGCCACAGCTTGACCATAAACAGACAGGCATGGCTCAGTACCACTAACCCAGCCACACTACATCACACCACACCACACATCACCAGACACCACACCACACCTCACAATACACACCACACCACATCACACCACTGCCTCGTCCCTATCCCCCTCCCCCAGCATCACCATATGAATACGGACATGGCTCAGAGTCCGAGCTAAATCATTACCGGTACCCAGTCATACCACCAGACGCCACACCACGCCGCTGCCTTACCTGTAATATGCCGCTGCCTTACATGTAATATGAAGACACCAAGTTAATACTAGAAGGTTAATATAAATCAGTTGTATTGATTTCAAACAACAATCCATTCGTCAAAATCTACTTGTCACATTACAGTTGCACACGAATACAGACTTTTTAACCATTTGTTCAGATCATATACAGTTCTCATGTGGTCTCTTTTCAAAACATAAGAAATATCAGATAGTTTACCTAAAACACAAAAGACTAAGACAGTCATAAACACTGCCACGTTGCGTAGATGGAAACCGCCCAAAATTCCTCGATAGCTAAAACAAGCCATCCTAGGTGCACGTGCAATTTAGAAATCAGCATTAAAAATCAGCAACTCCACTCCTTCTGAATTATATCTGAAACGTCCCTTCATTTCTCAGACAATTATGCCGATGCAAACCAAGATCGTCTATCTAACCTTCACAAACTCCATGGCTTCACGAAAGAGCTTCGAAACACATCATACAGCATCACATAATTAGTATATTCTTCTTCTATAGGCGTTTAGTTAACGAGGTCTGCCCGGATTGGAACAGATGTGGGTGAGGTGTGGGGTAATGTATGGCATAATACTCTCCAGTTCACCAAAGCAACGGTGTACAAATGAAACGTGATACTTTTGGAGTGCACTGTCACTCCTCAGTAGAATGATAATGGGTAAGTTGTAACATGTGTTTATAAGGCTAAGCAAGTTACTTTAGGGTCATATTATTTCCAATTATTAACAGGTGGAAAAAAAAGAAAGATTATCAGTACAATTAAATGGGTCCCAAACTGCTTCATCTAGTCACATCAAAACCGCCGAATTGTTATGCACATATTGAATCGTTATGCATACGTTACGTTACGATTCTCTTAATGCAAGCTATAAAATATGCATAAGTGACGATGCATGACTGAATAAAGGAATGAAAAAAAGGTGGCTATGTGGGTTAAACACATAACTTACTAATATCTTTCTTGTTTAACCCCTCCACTCCCGGGCAGTTATTATGATATGATTGGCCAGTACGGTCAAATTAACGAAGTGTCGACCCAATCAAAAACCACAATTTGTCTTCTGAAATGGTAGTATGCACAACAGTGATCAGGACAAGTTATTTACATTCTACATACCGTACATTTACCTGGCGAATATGCAAGTTGGCAATGTTAGCAATATGCAGTAATTTCGTTATATAACTACTTTGAAAATGGCACACAATTCTGACTAAATATTCACAAAACTCTTTAAATAATCTTAATTTACTCACGTCTCATGTAACTTGTAGTTCTTTGTCCTTACATATACGGATGACACAAGGTAGCAGACACGGTTAATTTATCTCGTCAGATATAGGTAAGTGACTGATTTATGAGCGAGAGTTGGGGTAAGAAAAAGTATGAACCTCAGCCAGGTCTTACTTACCAAAACTCATCAAACTGGTTTCAGTTTGTGACGCTGAATCAGGCTCTGTTGTACACGTTACCCGAAGCATTGATCTTGATTTTTACCTCCACCAAGGAGGTTATGTTTTACCCCGAGTTGGTTGGTTTACCTGTCTGTCTGTTTGTTAGCAGAATTACTCAAAAAATCTATGAACGGATTTTGGTGAAATTTTGTGGAACTGTGGGCCATGGGCCAAGGAATAAATGATTAAATTTGTGCCGGATCCCGATCCGGAGTATCTGGCACAATATCTCCAAAAGTTCTCAATGGATTTCAATGAAATTTGGTAAAAGATGCGCCATGGACCATGAAAGAAATAATTAAATTTTAGGGTGGATCCGGATCCGGGATTACTCAAAAATGTTATGAATGGATTTTGATGAAACTTTGTGAAAGGGTGGGCCATGGGCCAAGGAAGAGGTTATTAAATTTAGCGGCGGATCCGGATCTGGATCCGGCGTATCCCACACAATATCTCCAAAAGTTCTCAATGAATTTCAATGAAATTTGGTGGAAAGGTGAGCCATGGACCAAGAAAGAATTGATTAAATCTGGGGGCGGATTCGCATCCGGATCCGGATCCTATATAATGGCAATGATGTTGGTGAAGGTATGCGCTCTATATATGCTGTTTAGTTGTTACTGTGCTTATGCGGCACCTAAAGGGAGGTGCTTAATGACTCAATAACATAGTCAGTGACGTCTGGGAGAAAGTAACTCACTACTAGTAATCAACTGCCAGTTACCAAAAGTTTAATGATCTCATATAAAGTTATGGCCAAATTTTGGCCGTGGTCCAAACTCTTCAGTGCGCCCTCTTGGTGTTTGTGATATAGAAAACGAAAACGTTATTTATTCCCTTGCACAACGATCTCGGGCTCTTCACCTGTTTCTTATCAGTTCTCATAATTCAAGTTAGTGACGGTTATTGCTACTCAACCTACCCTTCCAATCTCCCACATATACACTTTTCAACTTTATCAGGCACCATGGTCACCACCCACATCAACACTCTCTCTCTATTATACAGTAAGGAAAATATAAGAACGAGTGAACATGCCACAGACCTGTTCACCTGCCATCTTTCACTGTCTGGTGTTCTAATTGTTTCAGGACACCTCTCAGGGTGCAGCCATGTAGGCTACTATAATGCAGGTTCGAATCAGCAGGAGCCAATGAAAGTTTCTCGATCACGTAAAATTGACCATGCGGGTGGAACAGACATTTCTCCTTTAATGATTTAGACTGTGATAACCTAACCTCGAGATCCTTCGCCACACAGGGGGTAATATGGAAATAAATTATGTACATGACAACTCGCTATTAATGAAGGAGCAATGGACGAGGGTTGTTAAATCGTTAGTGTGGATAATTAGCATCCTGTCTCCATTATCAATTATCTTTCTTTCCACTCCACTGCGTGTGTGATGAGTGGGACTAGGCGTACCCTTTCTCCAGGGTGGAGAAGGTGACTAAATAAGGTTTTAAGGGATAGTGTTGCCTAGCACCAGAGAGCGCAATGTTATAGAAAACCGGTTCTAAGGTTGATAATGGTATTGTTAAGATTGTTACAGACATCTTTTTAGGACTACGTGTGGTATTATTTACATTTGCTGCAAGCCTCTGGGTTTCAGAGAGTTATATACACTGGGATTAGGATGCAGAGTTTTGCTGTGCTTATTCTGTTTCCTGGCCTAATTATTAAGATGTGTTTTTTCGTTCTGCCACATCGCTCATTACATTCTGATCACCTGCCGAGCCCCATGTAGTACTGTCTCCCAATAAGAGCGATAGGATACGTTGCAAGGAGGTGTGTTTGCAGGGGGCAGTTGGGGGACATGGCATGCCATATTCGTGCCACTGATTCCTAGGGAATTCCTTGTTGTGTAAGTCCTCCCTCCTCTCCCAACGCCCTCACATAAGTCGTTTGTCAGTGTTAATGGCAGGCTGTTTACCCTTCCATTGAGGGCGGCAGCATCCCCTATGTGTGTGTGTGACAGTGACAAAGTGCTCGTCATTATTATCATTATGTATCCCACTCAAAATGAATGACAGCGCCCATTCTCCAGGTCAGGTAGTTCACTGAAACGCTATCAGACGGATCTACAACAGTGCTCATACCTCACCACTTGGACAACAGCACCCACTATCCCCGCCTCATTCAAGACTGGTGTGAAAGAACTAGCAATGAAGTTTATATGATATGTCAGTGTGTATCACAGTCCAGCAGCAACGTATGTCTAAGCTTAATAAAAATTTTCAAACTAGTCTCTAAAAATATTCAGATGAGCTCCTTGCCTTATCATCCTCAGACACTCATATATCTCTTTGGCCACCATCCATCTCAGTGGGATTAAGACGCTCTGTTTCCGCTTGGGAGTGGAGGAAGATTGATCAAGAATCTCGTTAACTCTTGTGTGCACCTAACAAGAGTACGCTGATGCCAGTTTTAACAGTGTAGTTGTGGTGTGAGATTGTAGTGTTTTGTTGAACATTGAGTGGCACCACAAAGACCTACAACCAGCCTACTTGCTTTAGACCACACCACACAACACCACAGCGCACCCCACAACACCACACACATCACATCCCACAACATATACCACATAACACCACACCACAGCACACCACACCACACCACACATCACACCACACACCATATCATACCACACCAATCTACTGTACAGCCACTAGCAACGGATCAGATTAGTTCAAGTTGGCTAAGTTTTTCACAGCCGTTAGACACACTACAATATACTGTATATACATCAGTATATCCAATGTAAAGTTTCGATTTTTTTTCGAGAATGTCAGCTGGATATTGCTTCACTTTCATATAATAACCAGATCTTCTATGGGTCAAAAATATTATGCATTACCAAGGCAGTTCACTCACACATCAAATGGGCCTCATTCACACCAGAACAGTTCAACCTGGCCTCCACAAAAAAACCTGTAGAAACATTACACTGAACATCTGAAGTCCTCTTGTTTTATGATAAAATTAACTGGAGGACACCACCACCACCACCACCACCACCACCACCGACAACAACAACAACAACAACATCAATGCACGGACGAAGCAGTCCGTTAACAACAGTGGTTTTTGCTAAACTTGTTTATAAATCATCTTACTTAGAGCGGCGACTGCGTGGATCGAGGTGGTATGAGGAATAATTCTCCCTCTCTCTCTCTCTAGTTTGGTGTGTGTGTGTGTGTGTGTGTGTGTGTGTGTGTGTGTGTGTGTGTGTGTGTGTGTGTGTGTGTTATAGCAGGACTGGTTGAGAGAATGGGATTTGTGGTTGTGTTGCTGCTGTGTGATGTGGTTGTATGGTGTGGTGGTACTGCTGTGAGTGTTGTGGGGTGTGGTGTTGTGGGGTGTGGTGTGGTAGTTGTGGTGTGTGGTGTGGTAGTTTTTGTGGTGTTTGGGGGTTGTTGTGTGGTGTGGCTGTGTGGTGTGGTAGGTGTGGTGTGGTAGTTGTGTAATGTGGTAACTGTGATGTGGTAGTTGTGTGCTATGTGCGATATTGTGGTGAAGAATAATATATGGATTTTGTATTGTGCTTTGGCGGGATGGGGGGACTGTGTTAGGGTTGGTATGCTATGGTATGGTATGGTATAGTGAGGACTGCCACAGGGAGATTTGATGGTGTGGTGTAGCCTTGGTGAAGAGTGTAGGATGCTGTGGAGTAAGATATGTTGGTTTCTATGGCTGTGTGGTTTTGTAGTTGTTAGACTATGAAGTGTGGTGAACTGTGGTGGGCTAAAGATGTGAACTGGTGGTGGTGGGTTGGGGGGGAAGGGCGAGGGCGCTAACAGAGACGCTAAGAGGTCAGAGGTGTGGCCGAGAGAAATGTTTATCAATGACAGGACAGTGGAGGCGGGGAGGAAGATGTTGTGGTGGTATACTGTAGTGGTGTGATGTGGTGAGGTGGGTGGTGTGGTGGATAAGGTGAGGGGAAGTGAGGTGTGGGGTATGGTGTGATGTGGTGGTGATGGTGGATAAAGATGGTTTGTGGTGGACAACATGACGTGGTGGTGGTGGTGTGGTGGATAATGTGTGGTGGTGGTGGTGGTGCGGTAGTGGTGATGTGGTGTCAGAATGAGGTGTTAAAATGCGTGGTGTTAAACTGCGTGATGGTGTGGTAGGATGATGTAGTGTACTATGGCGAGATGTGGTGAAGAGGTGGTGTGATGTAGAAATGCGTGGTTACTGTGATGGTGTGGCGTTCCTGTAAATTGTATCGTTCTACCTACATGGTACGATGTTATAGTGGTAGTCATATGAGAGAGAGAGAGAGAGAGAGAGAGAGAGAGAGAGAGAGAGAGAGAATGACGTTTTGAAACATTTCCCGCGAGACACGAAAAAGTTACTACATGACAGTATTGTGATACCAACTCTAACGTATGGAAGTGAAGCTTGGACGTTGTTGGAAGGACACAAGTCAAGAGTGAGAGCAGTGGAAATGAGTTATTTAAGAGGAGCCTGTGGAGTCACATGGAGAGACAGGCTGACGAATGAGGATATAAATGAGCGTTGTGGTGTGGATGTGGATGTGATAGGAATCGTTATTTGGAACATACTGAGGTGGTTTGGCCATGTGGAGAGGATGGAGGGTGAAAGACTGACGAAAAGAGTGTATGTGAGTGAGATGGAGGGGGGAAGAGGGAGGTGGAGGCCGAGGATGAGATGGAGGGATGGGGTGGAGAGGTATATGAGAGAGGGGGGTGTGAATTGGGAGCAGGGCAGTGAAATGGCTGGGGACAGGGCGACTTGGAGGCGATTTGTTTGTGGCCCCCCCAAACGGGATTGAGGCGTCTGGCAATAGATAGATAGATAGATCTCCCCATTCTCTCCCTCCAAAAAGTAGTTCGTAAATATGATCATCATTTACCTGTTTTATAACTATTCCTGTTATCAGTTTGCTATATTTTATCCAATAAAAAGGATACAGTGAGAGAGAATTGAAAACACTTTCATCTAATAAGGTAACTTTTCTGACGCCTCTTGCTTAAAACTCGTAGAAGCAAAAGGATCAATAGGCCGTGCTTTCACAGTCTGTATTCGTACTGAAAATCAGGATCAAGCCAGCTTCTGCCTTTTTACTCTACGCAAGGTTCTGTCCACGCTGAGGTGGCCTTAGCCTGCGTTATCACGTGAGGCGGAGGAATACAGGTCGCATCACTCCCTTCTATCTCCCTCAAAAGTTCCCTATATTTTTTTTTTTTTTTTTTTTTAAGGTGTCCGACTTTGGGCAAAGGCTTCAGGGCCTATATCTCGGGGGCAGTAGCCTATCCCAAGGCCCAGTAGTCCTCCTACACTTCCACATATATTACCATTTTTCTAATCCCTTTTATAATGTATTCCCGGTATCACTTTGTAGTACTCTATCCCCTTAACAGGGATTTTTAATTATACAAGCCACGAGTTAACAGATTTCCTGTTGTAACACTATTTTCTTGCATGAATTCTAAAAATTAAATATCGGATACTACGCTCATAACTTTACAAGAACTTTATTTTTTTTTCTTAATGTTTGGGGGGTGAAATCATCAAGGGTAATCGCCCCATTTCGGGGTTTTATAATTCGATCAATAGCCAAGCGTTTACTAAGGCAGTTCGTAGACACGGCATGTTGGGAACAGAGAACTTAACATTGCGTGTGTGATAAATGCAACAGCGCCTCTCAATATGTACTAGAAAACGTGGGAAAGTAAATATTTTAGCTTAATAATTCTTCTGTTATTGATCAACTACTTCACCAGAAATGTTGAAAGTTTATACCAAGATAAAATTATGATAGCAGGCGTATTTACAAACGTTCTCTCGCTCGTCACGCGCCCACAAAGAGAACTTTATCGGTCGTTGATTTTTGCGTGTGCTGAGTCTGTGTATAATGAAGAATAATAGTGGAAATACTGTAATGTCGAGGTATTTGTAGGTAAATTTTTCTGGATACTACTATCTTTCACGGGATATTGCATAGTAACAGTGGGAAAGCTGTAATATCGGCGTAAGACTAGGTATTTTTTCCCAGGCACTACTCTTTCTGGTGGGTTTAGTTTTTTTTCGATAGGAATTTTGTATATCTGTACTAATATTGTTTACATGGCCTACATAATTAAAACTCCATGTCCAGGAGATAAAACACTGCAAATTAATACCATAAATGTGATATAACGGGGATAAAAATGGCCAAATTTAAGAAAATTTTATTCAGAGTGAGGCAGAGAGAAGGGAGCGGTGCGCCCGGCCGGTATTCCTCCGGGCCAGTCTCAGTTCACCTTGAGATGAGCCTGGTGCCGTTGCTGCTGCTGCTGCTGCTGCTACTACTACTACTACTACTACTACTACTACTACTACCACTACTACTACTACTATTACTACTTCTACTACTACTACTACAACTATTACTTCTACTACTACTACTACTACTGCTACTACTACTACTACTATGCTAAATGTACCTTCTTCCAAGATACTCATACACTGTCATCCTTCATATACTCCCACCAATGCCTCTGCCTAGATATCACTCTCGTCTACCAAACGGACGAGAGGTCAAGTCTAGGCCTGGGCAGGGAACACCTTGTGGATTTGAGATTTGTGGATACACTCTTCACTAAATCAGAGACCCACCAACAAGTCATCAAAATACCCCGCTAATACCATCACACCAGTTCCGAATGAGACAGTCCTTGTATGTATGAAGTATGGACAGTGGGTATTATTGCCGAAGTGGTGACATGTAAGGGTAACACGCAGGACTGTTGGTCTTCAGGAACTGGACTGTCTAATCTATACCACAATCCCGTACATATAAAAGTAAGTCTCATATACTCTGGTAATTAATCACTTACTCTCCATACAACGGGACTGCTTCAAGGGTTTTCTATCAAGGCCGTATTTTCTGGGCATAAGAGGTCCACCATACCTTGTTCACTTTAACCTGGTCTTAAACTGCCATCTCTCCACCTAGAACATTGCGTTGTAACTTTATATTATCACTAAAATGTGGTGCTAGTCAAGAAGAAGTGCTGTGGAAGGGATGTGCAAGCTTAGTATCGTCCTTTTCGCTGAGCTACGTGAAATAAGCTGCAAAAGGGCGAAGATCTGGGCCAGATTACTGTTAATGAACTATAGCATCTCGTTACCCATTTTGCAACTTGGTATTCTTTTGTATGGGACCTGCCCTATATCTTAAAAAAAAAAAAAAAAAAGATAGTTTATATAAAGACCACGATTATACTACCATATTATACGCAGATATGCACTGGAAAGGTAGGAGTGCTTGATCTGTCCTGAAAAAAGGACATTCTTACTGGAACTGCAGGGCATGAAAGAAGAAATGTGCAGTATACAAAGGTTACACTGCCGTGAATGAACAATGACAGTGCAGATGAAGAAGAAGAAATAAGAAAATGAGAAGTATAAGGAGGAGGAGGAGAAGAAAAGAAACACTGCGTGGCAGACAATGTATGAGACCTACTAGAAGGAAATTTGAATAACATCTGCTACAAATTCAAATAGCACCATGAAAGCTTAAAAGAAAAATAAAGAAAACCACGACACGACACAACACAAGACTCCCGCAGAAGGACCACCGCTGGGCCAGACAAAGGCAGTAGACTCAGGTACTTGAACCAAAGTGAGAAGTGCTATCTGCAAAGACAGAAGCGCAGTCACCTTGCTAACATCTCTCTCACCACAGGAATGGACTGGTTGACGGTCATGTACAAGTTACATAAAGTAATAAAATTGTCACCGGTAATCATCAGAATATCATTATTTTTTCTCTCCGATTTAATATTTATGAAAAAAAAACAGCCAAAATTGGAACTTATCGCACCTCGAGCGAAACATGCATCCTCACTATGACGTCACAAACCCTACCAGGGCCACAGCTGGCCGCAATTCACAACAATGTCTGGGAATCGTACTTCAGTATCAGTAAGATTTCTGTGATAATCAGCTGTTATTATCATACTAAATATGTAAGACTTAGTGTGATAACGCTCTTAAAGATGGAGTATGTTATGTTTGTGCTTTAGTGAAGAGTTTTGTTGGTTTTAGAGAGTCTAGTAGTGACGACGAACCTTGCGACAACCAGGTACAGTACCTGTAGCACAACTAGGTAGCACACTGATTAGATTTGATAAAGTAGTAATGAAGTGATTTATGAACTGAATCAGTATAAGTATTGCTAGGTCCTGACTCCAGGGGCATATAGCGCTGAAACTGGCCAGTAATACATGGGGAAGATGTCACAGACAAATATTTCAGTGTTTTTTCCTCCTAGATAGACCTGACTGTCAACAACTAGACCTCTGTGGAGTATTTGGTTAACTGATTTCTTGGTCTTATGTACTGGTGATGATGGAACATCTTTTTAGTAACAGCCAGTCTGATCTGGAGAATAAGACAATCACATCGCTACCAGTGGCTTAAGCCAGAGTGAGGGTTGTTTTTTCTTGACAGGTGACTGTTAGGTTATGTTAAGCTGTATATGATAGGCTATTACTATATTTATCACCATAGAGGTTCATGCACACGTAATTATCTGAAATCCGGTCAAAAATTTGTGTTTAATTGACTATTAATAAAATTTCAGGATTCAGAGCAAAAATTTGCTAAAGTTAGCTGAAGTGTTTCATCTCTTGCTTGGCAACTTGCCTTGACAGACTTCTGCTTTGTGTCAATAGTGACTTACAATGGAGATACATGTACTTGTGTTTCAGATCAATATTTATGCAAAATGGAAGTCTGTTAATGGATGTTGACAACCTGAAGGGTAAATGTCTGCCAACTTTAGCACATTTTAGGTCTGAAACCTGATTTCTTAATTAACAGTCATATGAAGCACAAAGTTTTTGCCGGATTTCAGATAATTAGGTGTGCACGAACCTATATGGCGATAAATTTTATAATGTTTTCCCCCCGATTCGATATTTCCTCGCACTGCTGCACAACAGTCGGAGCTGCCAGTTGTGATGGGGTACTCCCGACGCACTGCTTGCCACCGCAACGTCCTGGTTTTCATCACTTGGAAAAATGATGAATCTTTTTACTGGTGTGATTCTACTTGTGTTCTTGCACAGTGGAACAAAGCACCAATGGTGGTTATTTGCTGATCTGGCCATGACGAAGCAAAGCTTGGCTAATCAGTAGAACCACAATCACACAGCTTACCTGGAGATCACAGTCTTGTTTTGTTTCCGGACTTGACGTCACAGGCACTCAAGGCTCGTGCTGCCATCAACCACTTTTTGTGCAACTTTGAAGGCTTATATCTCCAAATTTTTACTTTGGTTTGTCAAATTAACTATATAACCAGATAATTCAACACATATTACACCCAAGTAAATTGTTTACTTAAAAGAAAAAAAATCGACGTCCACCAGTCCATTGCAGGGTTTTATTTTTTCTAATCACCTCCTTACAACAGAGAAACAATGAGGCCTTACGATTAGCTGCAGTACGTATTTGTGGTGAAGGAAGAAGGTGGCCACTTGTATCAGGATATGGAGAGAAGAAAAGAAACTGGGACCGCAGGAGGTATCATGACTCTCTCTCTCTCTCTCTCTCTCTCTCTCTCTCTCTCACCATCAGCACCCACATTAACCCCCCCACCGTGAGGGGTGAGAGGCATCATCCTAGTGAACCATTACTCAGTTACTTAATATCCTCTGCCTTACTCTTGACTCTTACCTGGCGACCTCCTCTTACAAGCTTATATGGCTTTGTTGTTTTGTCTAATTGGTTCCTCACAGAGACCAGTTTGTACAGTGGCGATGGTCAGGTGATGGGATGATAGATAGGTGTGTGTGTGTGTGTGTGTGTGTGTGTGTGTGTGTGTGTGTGTGTGTGTGTGTGTGTGTGTGTGTGTGTGTGTGTGTGTGTGTGTGTGTGTGTGTGTGTGTGTGTGTGTGTGACAGCGAGGGACGCCACTAATTTCCCGAGGTGTTCAGAATAATTGCCAAGTAGATAAGATAGGCCAGTTTCAAAAGGGTAGAGGAGAGGAACTTGAAGGAGAGAAAGAGGAAAGGAAAGAGAGGGAGGAAGGAGTGAGAGAGAGAAAAAGGAGAAACGGGAGGAGGGAGAAGAAAAGAGAGGAGAGTAGGATATGGAAAAGCCAGGAGAGGAAAAAAGTTTGATTAGAGGATAGGCACAGAGGAAAAAGTTTGGAGAATGTTTATGAAAATGTAATATGTAATGAAGATGGTGTGTTAAAAATTGATAACTGAGGAAGTAAAGCATACAATACATAAAAAGGAGAGGGCTGTATCTCATTTTAAAAAAATGAGAGAAAACTGGGAAAGAAAGGTGAGTAAGGAAAATGAACCATGAAAAAAGGAAAAGGAATTTCAACAAACACAAGCAAAAAAAAAAAAGTGAGAGAGAGAGAGAGAGAGAGAGAGAGAGAGAGAGAGAGAGAGAGAGAGAGAGAGAGAGAGAGAGAGAGAGAGAGAGAGAGACTCGAATAAAGAAAGAAGGAGAGACAATAAAGAAAAAAAAAGCAGAAAGGAGAGAAAGGAGGCTGACAGAAAAGAAGCAGAAAACAAGAGACGTAACACGGAAGGGACGATGCTGAAGGACTAGGAAAATGAGAGAAGGGAAGAAGAATGAGCAAAAAAGGAAAAGAGGGGAAGAGTGAGAAGGAAAAAGAAAAATGAAGTGAGGGAAAGATGGGAGGCACATGGAATGAGTGAAGTGGAAGAGAGGATGAGGAAAAGAAAAAGAAAGGGAGGAGAGGAAACTACAGTATATAAGACAAGGAAATGGCCGAGAGGGAGGTAAAAAAGGGGAGACAACTGAAACAGTGTGAGGAAATAAAGTGAGGATGTGGACTGGAAGTGAGGAAAGAGGGAGAGAGATAAGGGAGTGTACGTGTTAATGTGACATGTTTCTGGCTCATATTTGGGCCTTATGGGACAAACAAACAAAATCACACACACACACACACACACACACACACACACACACACACACACACACACACACACACACACACACACACACACACAATGCACCTTCTCTCTCTCTCTCTCTCTCTCTCTCAGGACTCTAAAAGGTCAATGAAAAAGCTCTTATCTTTGAGAGTTAGCCACAAGTGTTAAGATATCTACAGTATATACCATTGTCTGGCCTCTTCCAGATTAATTATTCTTTTCTCCAGCTCTCCTCCATTCTTCTCTCCACCTCTCCTCCATCTTCCTCTCCACCTCTCCTCCATCTTCCTCTCCAGCTCTCCTCCATCTTCCTCTCCAGCTCTCCTCCATCCTCCTTGTTGCCCTTTTCTCTCCTGCTCATTCTCTTGTTCATTTTTCCATCTCTCTCTCTCTCTCTCTCCCTCTCTGACCATCATTTTTTCAACTTTTCCTTCAACAGTTTTATTCATCTATCCTCCACCATTTTTGTCTCCCCTCCCCCCTTCTCTCTCTCTCTCTCTCTCTCTCTCTCTCTCTCTCTCTCTCTCTCTCTTTCTCATCAGGCTTTTAACCCATTCTCTTCCTATTTAACTTCCACCTTTTATAGTCAGTCTGAGTGTCCATTCTCTTCCCAAATTATTTTACGGATTTCATCTTCCACTGCTCTCCGTTCACTCACTTCCATCTATTCTTTAAGTTAATTTTATCAGCCTAATTTCACCCGCCGACAACGTGTTCAGTCATCAGTGAGGAAGAATGCTATGATACTGGTGGTAATAGTGTGGTAATACTGGTGGTAATAGTGTGGTAATACTGGTGGTAATAGTTTGGTGATGCTGGTGGTGATAGATGTTAATTATGCCCAAATACGTACTCAGGCAACTCCTCTTCACCCGCTAATTCCAGTGGGCTTTATAATGAGTCGGTGAGATAACAGTGTTGGTGTTGTTAAACCTGTTTTATGACCTACCACTGCCACGGAAACACTCTTGGCTTCTGGTTGCGTAAAAGGTTTGGTGAAGGAAGTCTGTGAGTGGTGAGAGAGAGGAGGGTGTAGTGAGTGGAAGGGGTGTGGTGAGAGAGAGGGGAGTGTGGGGAGAGGGATGGGAATGTGATGAGAGGGATGGGATTGTGGTGAGTGGGATGGGAGTGTGGTGTGTCATTGTATTCACGTACATTTCAATCTCTCTCATGTCCGTCTTTTATAACAGAAGGTAAGAGATAAAGTAAACTACTCAGGTATTTCTTCTATCTATCTATTGTTACATAGCCTATGATTTCATCATCCTTTGTGTAATTCTAACGTACAGTGTGCTGCCTGTTTGAACACGAGCGTGTTCTACCTCACTCTCCCCCTTCTACCGTTATAGTAGAGTAAGTCGTTCTTTCTATTGTTCAGAGCGGGATTGTCAACTCTTTGTCCCCATGGCTTCATTTGCGCGTCCTTCTTACAAGTTGTATCAAGCTCTGCCGGCCCCAATATAATGAGCTCAGTCTCTAAATTAATTGACACTTAGATCTACTCCTCATTTTGTTCACACATCTGTCCTCCCCTGTACAGTTATTATTCTGAGTGCTCAGGAAGTCTCCAACCATCTAGCAGCTGTGTAATTTGAGTATAAATGTTATTGCATTTTGTTCTTGTACTGTGTAGCATAAGTTGTTGATTTGTGGGCCTAGTGAGGTTTTTGTAATTCACGTAAGGTTCTTATTGTTAGCCATTGTTCATAATAGTTTGTATCTGTAATAATTTATCTTACATTCACTGAGCATTACCCAGTGTATTTTCATTTTATCAGGGCTGACTAAGGTAAATTTACTCTTGCTAATTTCGTGTTAATAGAGGCTATTGCAGTTAACCATATATTTAACCTGTTTTTTTGCCATTACATTATCCTTATGAGTCCTGAATGTTTTGTTGTTAGTTTGAGCATTAAACTTTAACTTGTAATTTTACCTAACTCTTTTGTTTTGAACCTGGAACTTTACGGGACAGTAGTGATTTTTAGTATTCTCACTTAAAGTGTACATTATCTTTCGCTGTTCTGTAACATAAATTTGGCGACCTCGCCAGGATATTCAGGATATTATCATAAGGATATTGCTTGATATTTTGTGACTGTGATTTATTCATGATGTCTACTATTACTACGCTTGATGAAGCCAAAGATTTTTTGTCAAATGTGCAAACAGTGTGTGATGTAGAAAACAGAACAAAGAATGAACTTAAGCTTGTTGCTCAACAATTGGGAATTGCAGTTCACTCTCATCATTCTAAAGATCAAATTGTTGGCATGATTAATAAAAGCTTGTTTAATGTAACTCCTCCAAATGAGCAAACGCAGATTGAATTAACTAACTTACAGCTAGCCCTGCAGGAGGCTCGTGTGAAGGAAGCTAAATTTCAAGCACGAGCTAAGGAGGCTGAGTCTCAGGCTAAGGAAGCGGAGTCTCATGCTAAGGAGGCTGAGTTTCAGGCTCATGCTAAGGAGGCTGAGTTTCAGGCTCATGCTAAGGAGGCTGAGTTTCAGGCTCGTGCTAAGGAGGCTGAGGCACAAGTTGAAATTGCTAGGATTCAGGCAGACCATGAATATCGCATGAAACAAGGTGGAACTGGATCATCTAGCTCTGATGATTTTGATGTGGCTAAAAATGTTAAACTTGTCCTTCCTTTTAATGAATCTGATTTAACAAAGTATTTTCAGTTGTTTGAGAGGGTAGCTACAGGTTTTAATTGGCCCAAAAAGTATTGGCTAGTACTCCTTCAAACTGTTCTCACCGGTAAAGCTCAAGTAACTTATGCATCTTTGCCTCAGGATCAATCTGATAATTATGATGTAGTTAAGAGCTTGATTCTTAAGGCCTATGAGCTTGTTCCTGAAGCCTATAGAGTAAACTTTAGGACAACTTATAAACAAGATAAGTAATCCCATGTTGAGTATGCAAAAATCAAAGAAGATCTGTTAGAGCAGTGGTTAAATTCTAAGAATGTGGGTTCTGATTTTGACAAATTTAAGCAGATGATTTTGCTGGAGGACTTCAAAAGGTGTATTTATAAAGATGTAAGCCTATATCTTGATGAGAGAAGAATAGATAATTTGTCTGATGCTGCAGTTTTAGCTGATGAATATGTTCTCACTCACAAGAGATATTCTAGAGAAAAAGGGAAAGCTGAGAGTAAGTACGTTGCCTCTACTCAGAGTACAGG
The DNA here is from genome assembly GCF_032717465.1 of Coenobita brevimanus. Classification (NCBI taxonomy): domain Eukaryota; kingdom Metazoa; phylum Arthropoda; class Malacostraca; order Decapoda; family Coenobitidae; genus Coenobita; species Coenobita brevimanus. The sequence continues at coordinate 12,670,001 of NC_136969.1, forward strand.
TAACAGGAAAGAGAATAAAGATGATGTTTCTCAGGAAGTAAATACCAGCTTCACCTCTAGATTTCAGAAAAGTAAATGTACTTATTGTAGTAAGCTTGGTCATACTACAGAGAAATGTTTCAGGAGACAGCGTGATGTGAACAAAAAGGAGTCTTTAAATATTAAGTCAATTGGTCTACTGTCCACCCTTGAGAGTTCCCAGAATTCTTTAACTGAGTTAACTGAACCTGCTTTGAGGAGTAACTTAAATTCTCATGATGGAGCTCCTCTTTTGAGCAGTAACGTGGGTGACACTCTCAAGAGTTCATGTGCTAATTTCCTGTCTGATGGTTTTGTCAGTCCTCTGGACAGTAATGACAGGAAATCAGTTAAAATATATCGTGATACAGGTGCTTGCCAATCCCTTATGCTGACCAGTGTTCTAGGCTCTAATGTTAATTCCTCTGATGAAACTGTAATCTTACAAGGTGTAGGGAATAATTACTTCTCTGTCCCTCTGTGCAGAGTGAACTTAGAGTCTAGTTTTGCTAATGGTTCCGTTATGGTTGGGTTGGTTGAGACACTCCCAATGTCAGGTGTAACTTTCTTACTTGGAAATGATATTGGTGGAAGTCAAGTGTGTCCAGCTCCTCAGTTGTCTAGTGAGCCAGTGGCTGCGACCCAGGATTGTGATGTCCCTGATGTGTTCCCTGCATGTGCTGTCACTAGGGCTAAGTCTAAAGTTGCTGGTGATTTAGAGGATAATGATGATGATGATGTTATCCTAGCTGACACTTTTCTTGCTAATTTGGACCACTCACCAGATGAGGCAGTACCCCGTAGTGTTGATAATTTGTCTCATCAAGAGTTGGTTGAGTTGCAGGTTGCTGACCCTGAGTTGAAAGGTCTAGCTAACTCTGCTTACAGTGAAGAAGAGTCAGCCGGTGCTTCTACTTGTTATTATGTAAAGTCAGGAGTACTTATGAGGAAGTGGAGACCCCCAACAGCATCAGCCGACTGTGAATGGGAGGTTGTACATCAAGTTGTCATCCCTCGTGTTTGTAGGCAGGATATCATTAGAGTGGCTCATGATTCCAGTTTGGCAGGACACCTTGGAGTGAGGAAGACTGTGGCACGCATTTTGAAACACTTCTACTGGCCAGGTATCTTCAAGGATGTTTCCTGGTATTGTAAGTCTTGTCACACCTGTCAAGTTGTGGGGAAGTGTAATCAGACCGAAAAGGTTGCACCTCTAGTTCCCATTCCTCCTTTTGAGGCGCCATTCACCCGTGTGTTGGTGGATATTGTGGGCCCTCTTCCTAAGACTTCTTCAGGATTTTCTTATGTGTTGACCCTGATTGATATGGCTACTCGTTATCCTGAAGCCATTCCACTTAGAAATATCTCAGCAAAGAACGTGGTTAAGGAAATGCTAGGGTTCTTCACAAAGTTTGGTCTGCCCAAGGAGGTACAGCCAGACCGGGGAAGTAATTTCATGTCAAATGTTTTCAAGCAGTCTCTGAAAGAGTTGGGCATCACCCAGATCACGTCTTCAGCTTACCATCCCCAGACCCAAGGAGCGTTGGAGAGATATCATCAAACACTCAAATCGATGCTCAAGAAATACTGTTTGGAACATCAGAAAGACTGGGATAAAGGTCTTCCATTCGTTGTGTTTGCTGCAAGAGAATCTCCAAATGAATCACTGGGCTTCTCACCTTTTGAACTACTGTTTGGCCATGAAGTAAGAGGACCCCTTAAGTTACTCAAGGAATCCTGGGTGTCGGAGGAAGATGACGTCAACCTGCTGGAGTATGTGATGAAGTTCAAAGAACGGCTGTCCACTGCTTTACAGCTGGCGAGAGAGAATTTAGGAGCTGCTCAGGAGAAGATGAAGACTTGGTATGATAAGAAGTCCAGGTTACGCCACTTTCAGCCAGGAGATCAGGTTTTGATTCTGCTACCAGTTCATGGGCAACCTCTTCAAGCCAAGTTTAGTGGTCCTTATTTCGTGGAGAAGAAACTCAGTGATGTCAACTATGTCATCACCACACCAGATCGTAGAAAGAACAAGCAACTTTGTCACATCAACATGCTAAAGTTATATCACAGGCGGGACGAAAATAATCCAGTCTGCACTGTAGCTGTTCCACCCGAGTCTGCAAGTGAAGCTCTCCCATGCAGCATGAGCCTGAGTGATAGTTTGGGGAAGAATCCTGATATCATGAATGATCTCCAGACTAAGCTTTCTCACCTACCTCCCGAGGAAAGGCAGGAGTTTTCGGCATTACTGCAGGAGTATCTGCAAGTGTTCCATGCCACTCCAAGAAGAACCACTGTGTTGATGCATGATGTCGATGTTGGAGACGCAAAGCCAATTAAACTGCCTCCTTACCGTGTGAACCCAGTGAAAGTTTCTCTCATCGAGAAGGAGCTTTGCTACCTGTTGGACCACAAGATGATTGAGCCATGTCAGAGCGAGTGGAGTTCTCCTGTCACTCTAGTCCCTAAGCCAGGTGGGTCACAGTGGCTTTGCATCGACTACAGACGTGTTAATCAGATAACCAAAACAGACACTTACCCTCTCCCTCGCGTGGAAGATTGCATAGACAAGATCGGAAAGGCTAGGTACATGAGTAAGTTTGATTTGTTAAAGGGATACTGGCAAGTACCTATGACTGAACGTGCTAGGGAGATCTCATGTTTTGTTACACTAGGAAAGACTTTTGCATGTTCTGTAATGCCATATGGTATGAAGAATGCACCAGCCACATTTCAGAAGCTCATGAATGTTGTAACCGAGGGTTTGGCAGGGTGTGTTGTTTATATTGATGATGTATTAATTTTCAGTGACAAATGGAAAGATCACCTATGCCATGTCAGTAAATTTCTTGACCGTTTGGTTGAGGCTAATCTTGTAGCTAATTTATCAAAGTGTGAGTATGGTCAAGCTAAAGTTCAGTACCGTACCTTGGGTACGTAATTGGTGATGGACATGTTGCACCACCAGCAGCTAAGGTTCAGGTTATAAGTGATCTTCCCAGACCTAAAAGTAGGAAAGAGCTACAAAGATTTTTGGGAATGGTAGGTTATTACCGGAGATTTGTTCTTAACTTTTCAATTCTTGTATCACCACTTACAGACCTACTGAAAAAGGGAGTTAAATTTGTCTGGACCGATAACTGTGAATCGTCTTTCAACAAACTTAAAGCTATCCTATTAAGTCAGCCAGTGCTCGCTACTCCAAATTTTGCTAAGCCTTTTAAGATGGCTGTTGATGCAAGTGATACAGGAGCTGGGGCTGTTTTGCTGCAAGAGGATGATCAGGGTATTGAACACCCTGTATCTTATTACAGTAAGAAGTTCATTCCACCTCAAAAGAACTACTCAACTATTGAGAAAGAGCTTTTGGCCTTGATTTTGGGTTTACAGCAGTTTTCATTTTATTTGTGTTCTGGTTTTGACCCCATAGTCATTTATACCGATCATAACCCACTGAAATTCCTTAGTAAGTTTAAAGATAAAAATCAGAGATTGACAAGATGGAGTCTACTTCTTCAGGAGTATTCATTAGACATACAGCATGTCAAGGGGAAAGAAAATGTTATTGCAGATTGCTTATCTAGACTTTAGACAGATTGTTTTAGAGTAATAAGAAATTTCCTTTGTAAATTTCTTTTTTCTTTGTGGGGAGGTGTTACATAGCCTATGATTTCATCATCCTTTGTGTATTTCTAACGTACAGTGTGCTGCCTGTTTGATCACGAGCGTGTTCTACCTTACTCCCCCCCTTCTACCGTTATAGTAGAGTAAGTCGTTCTTTCTGTTGTTCAGAGCGGGATTGTCAACTCTTTGTCCCCATGGCTTCATTTGTGTGTCCTTCTTACAAGTTGTATCAAGCTCTGCCGGCCCCTATATAATGAGCTCAGTCTCTACATTAATTGCCACTTAGATCTACTCCTCATTTTGTTCACATCTCTGTCCTCCCCTGTACAGTTATTATTGTGAGTGCTCAGGAAGTCTCCAACCATCTAGCAGCTGTGTAATTTGAGTATAAATGTTATTGCATTTTGTTCTTGTACTGTGTAGCATAAGTTGTTGATTTGTGGGCCTAGTGAGGTTTTTGTAATTCATGTAAGGTTCTTATTGTTAGCCATGGTTCATAATAGTTTGTAAATGTAATAATTTATCTTACATTCACTGAGCATTACCCAGTGTATTTTCATTTTATCAGGGCTGACTTTGGTAAATTTACTCTTGCTAATTTCGTGTTAATAGAGGCTACTGCAGTTAACCATATATTTAACCTGTTTTTTTGCCATTACATTATCCTTATGAGTCCTGAATGTTTTGTTGTTAGTTTGAGCATTAAACTGTAACTTGTAATTTTAGCTAACGCTTTCGTTTTGAACCTGGAACTTTACGGGACAGTAGTGATTTTTAGTATTCTCACTTAAAGTGTACATTATCTTTCGCTGTTCCGTAACACTATCTATAGCCCGACGCCCTAATCCCGGAATGGGTGGCCGCAGATAAAATGCCTCCAAGTCGCTCTGTCACCCACCATTTGACTACCCTCCCCTCAGCTCACCCCCCTCTCCCTCATATACCTCTCAACTCCATCCCTCCACCTTATCCTCGGTCTACCCCTCCCTCTCCCTCCCTCCACGTCACCTACTTACACCCTCTTAGTTAGTCTTTCATTCTCCATTCTCTCCACATGTCCAAACCACCTCAGTGTATTTCTCCTAATCTTCTCAACCACATCCACATCCACCCCACAACGTTCCTTCACTTCTTCATTCGTCAACCCGTCCCTCCATGCCACTCCACATGCTCCTCTCAAGTAACTCATTTCCACTGCTCTCACTCTTGACTTGTTCCCCTCTTTCAAGGTCCACGCCTCGCTTCCATGCATCAGGGTAGGGATCACAATACTATCATGCAGTGACTTCTCAACTTCCATACTCACCTCCCTATTTCTCACCAATGCTTTCAGTGAACCAACTGCCTTCCTTCCCTGTTGTACCCTTTCACGCACTTCATCCTCCAAAGTTCCATCCTTACTCATCACACTACCCAAGTACTTGAATGCACTCACATTCTCTATATCCTCACCATCCAGCCTCACTGTGCATTCTGTGACTTCATTCCTCTCAAACACTATAACATTATTCTTGTTTACATTAACTTTCAGATTCCTCTTCCTACACACTGTCCCAAATTCATTCACCAAACCTTGCAACTCCTATTCATCTTCACTCAAGTGAGAAAGGGAAAATAGTATTGATTAATTACGGTCCCACTCATCCACTACCTCTCTTCCTACCCCATACGTCAAGAACGACAGGCATCCAAGTTGGGCTAACTCGAGTGAGAATACCGCCATATTACCCTGGTCAATGGCTTGTAGACATGAAAAAAAGGCCCTACCTTGGCGCAGGGTCAGGCTGGACTGAGGGCGTAAAGAGGATTTACGATACGGGCTGCGACAATCAGGCTGAAGCTTTGATTTCGATAAGGATCTGGAGCAATTGAGATCTTTAGAGGCAATTGATGTCAGGTGCTTTAACGATGTGGAGAGATAGGGTGCACGAGTATACCAGGGAGGGAGGCTGGGGGTGGCGGGAGAGAGGGGGTAGCAATGAGTGGTGAGAGGGGGTAGTGATGAGTGCTGAGAGCGGCTTGGAGGGGTGACAAGGAGTAAGGAGACTGAATTAGACTACTACGGAGGAAGCTGGACACTATACAACATTGCAGTAGGTGATGTGTGTGTGTGTGTGTGTGTTTTATAGCGATGAAGAAGCTTACTAAACCGAGTGGAACTAGACGACACCAACTGACCTCCCATCTATTGCCGAACTCTCATGTCACTAGCGGTTTAAAGCTGCTTAGTTGTTGACGACGCATGAGGACGGTGTTAGTACTAGTGGTTGGTGGGGGAAGAGGAACTTTTAGTGTCTGATGGTGATGGTGGGAAAGGGGAGGGGGTCGAAGTGGGTGCTGCTTGTGGTGGTGGTGGTGGGAAGGAGAGGTCTTAGAGGCTGGTGGTGATGGTGGGGAAATGGGGACCGTAGAGGCTGGTGGTGGTGGTGGACCTGATTGCCTGGAGTACCAGCAGATGCAGTGGTCAAAGAACTAAGCACCATCGGGAGCTGTATCCAGTTGTGCTTCATAATATTTACATGAAAATGTTTTAAATTATCTCTGCTCTTGCAAAACACACACACACACACACACACACACACACACACACACACACACACACACACACACACACACACACACAAACACACACACACACACACACACACACACACACAAACACACATATACACACACACACACACACACACACACACACACACACACACACACACACACACACACACACACACACACACACACACACACACACACACACACACACACACACACACACACACACACACACACACACACACACACACACACACACACACACACACACACACACACACACACACACACACATTTTCTTCATAACAATACAAAACTCTTTGGTGACAAGAGCAGCCAGCCCTTCTTTCCCCGTTGCGAGTCCCGCTGTTAACCTGGATGGCAGTGGTGTTGGCCTGACCGTGTGGAACAATATCCCCTCTCTCACCACTGTTTGCTGACGGTACATACACACAGGCACATAGCGAGTGGATGTGTGTGTGTGTGTGTGTGTGTGTGTGTGTGTGTGTGTGTGTGTGTGTGTGTGTGTGTATTACCACCTCATTAACAAACGGCCAAACAAGAAGAGATGACACATTAGCTGCCCACCACCACCAGTGTCAAAGATTGTCATACGTCTGTGTCGTCTCAGCCTAAAGACACAAGCAAACAACTGACATAGTAGCGGCAAGGAATGAAGGGCTGTTGTGTGTGTGGTGGGGCAATGATTTCAACAGCATTTATTACATGAAGATACTGATACAAATCTGCTTGACACATTCTTTACCTCAACAGATCGATGTCTTGCAGTGTTTTATCCCAGCTCAGTAACTACTCCTGCTCCATGTTGCACCAGACCCCTTTCGGCTCTTCAGATACCTTATGAATTGTGATAATAATGTGTCCTTGCCCTATCAAAATTGATAATACAAGTTGGTGATATATAGTGTGTGGAGTTAGTGAGTTCTGTGATACTTGAAGGGGACTGGCTGTTGGCGTGTCTGATCCTTGTCATCATCAGCATAATCATCATCATTCTTTTTCTGTCACTTCATCTCTAACTCTCCTGCCATCCCTCCATCGGTTTCTCTTTCTCTCATTTCATCACTGTGTTGTTCCCTGTCACCTTTAACACACTAACGATTTTGCGTCATCTCAGAGTCGACCATCAATCAGACTGCTTCTCTGCCAACCATCTCCTCTCAGTCCATCTCTGTGTTGTCCTCTGTTATATTTATCATACTCAAACACTCCCGCCGTGAAAGCTCGGCAGCAGTCAGGATGTGAGTGATGATGTGAGAACAGGGAGCGTTGACACAGCTGTACTATTACACTCCACGCCCAGTCACACACACACACACACACACACACACACACACACACACACACACACACACACACACACACACACACACACACACACACACACACACAATGAAATGAAAGGGCCAGCCAGGGTCAAGGTCACACAGTCAAGCCCACTTAGTTAAGGTAACAGGTGACTGGCTAGTGACACACGCTGTCAAATGCACCTATTAACAGACAGAGGGACTCAGTGGATCACGTTATGTATAATGGTACTGATATGGAGTTAGTAGTCGTGTTATTAGGGTTAGGCCTTTTTTTAACGGCTAGTACTTACGTATGGCAGTGGTGTTAATGTAGGTTAGGTCTTTGTTAAGTAGTGGTGATAATGTAGTTTAGGCTTTTGTTAACGGTATCTGTTTAGGTGATGTTTATTTAATCAGTTGTGTTAATGCTGGGTCAAGAAGATCCTATAATGGAGGCTGCTATTATATATAAGCTCCCCTCACCATATGCTGCCCCGACCCTTTGCACACAGCCTGCTGACAAACAGGCTCCAGTTGAGCGCCCACTTACCTAGTTCTTTGCCTCATATGAAGCCATGCACTGGAGAATATGTTACGATGGATGTGGTTTATGCAAGCAGTTATGTAATATAGGAGAGACTGGTTTTGATGGCCTGCTCATCATCATAACATCAACCTTTCCTTCAATGGTCACACTGCTTTACACTTCGTAACACAGCCACTCCCAACATTGACAACAAATTCTTCACATTCTCCATGAAAGGGATTGCTATGAAGTTGACGAGCCTGAGAGCACCCACGGGAAAAAATTAGTATGAAAGAGTTCAGTGGATGACGTATGTGGTGATGATGGATGCGATGATAGTACTTATGTCGGTATGAAGTGTGGTGTCTGTCACTGCCTGTGATAAGAAAGGGCGACCTGTGTGTGGTGATGGTGGGTGTGATGATATTATAGACGTCGGAATACAGTGTAGTGTTTAAGACAGGGCGACCTGTGTGTTTTGGTGATGGTGGTTGTGATGACATTATAGACGTCGGTACACAGTGTGGTGTTTAAAGATAGGGCGACCTGTGTGTGTGGTGATGGTTGTACGATGACGGTGCAGATGGCGTTAAGCATACTGAGTTATCAAAGGAGTGTTTGTGTTACTCTCTCTCTCTCTCTCTCCCTCTCTCTCACTCTCTCTCTCCCCCCCCCCACACACACACAAACATACTGACAAACATACTGTAACAAGCACACAAATTATCCTGTACCCACGGCACATACATGAACTCTGCACAGGTATATTTTACATAATTCATAAACAACAATTCTAAAACATACATTCCCTTCCCTAGCCCACGACTCTCTACTCCCAGACCAATAAATTGCTCAATCGAAATAAAGGAAACAACCGAAACTTTACCAAATCAAAGAGACAAAGGGCGAGGTCCTGAATAAAATCAACACTGGGCGACCTGCCTGTCTCCCTCCCTTTCCAAACTATACCTTCACAAAAAATCTTCCCGTACCACCACCACCCCATCCCTCCCTCTTCCTCCCTCCTCCAGACTCCGACAGGAACTTGGTCAGGAGGCAAGATTGATCCAATGACGTCACGCAGCCCTGGAGCCTCAGTGTCAACAAAAGGGCCGCTCCGGGTCTCAGGCACACAGTTCGTCACTCCGGATTCTTTAGTGAATTGTTGGAGCCGTTTGTGTGTGTGTGTGTGTGTGTGTGTGTGTGTGTGTGTGTGTGTGTGTGTGTGTGTGTGTGTGTGTGTGTGTGTGTGTGTGTGTGTGTGTGTGTGTGTGTGTGTGTGTGTGTGTGTGTGTGTGTGTGAGTACTGTTGTGGGGTATGTGTGAGCCTGCGTGGAGTGTGATCACGGGGAGTGTGTGAATGAGAGTGCAGGTCTATGATGGTGTCACTGTGTAAAAGGAGTGTGGCAGTGGCTGGGCGAATGTGAGTGTGTTGGAGTGTGGTGGTGGCAGTGTGTGTATGTAGGATATAAGAAGAGTCGTGGTGGAGAGTATGTGTGTGTGTGTGTGTGTGTGTGTGTGTGTGTGTGTGTGTGTGTGTGTGTGTGTGTGTGTGTGTGTGTGTGTGTGTAGCTGTACAGTCAGTATGAGCGTATAATGGAACTGTGTGGTGGTAGGAGTACGCCTTTGTGAGTACGGTGAGGTAAGGTGGTGGAAGTGTGAGGAAATCAGGACTGAGCGGAACTTACGACCCATGTGCACGAGAACACAGACACACACACACACACACACACACACACACACACACACACACACACACACACACACACACACACATACACACGCACAATATCCAGCAACTCCCCTCATCTCTTCTGCGTTACAACTGACATCCAAACTACCCCCACTGACGAGAGTGAACGAAACGACAAAAGAAAAAAGAGTGGTTCTGAGGGGGAGTGTGAAAATAAGAAGAGATGGAGTAAGAACTTGGACGGTGGCAGGGATGGGGTGGGAGTAAATGAAAGAAAAACAGAGGATATGCGAAAAGTTTAGGAGTGATGAGGGAAAAAGAAGAATCAGCATACACAGAAAGTGACAGGAGGGAGAACTAATAACAAACTTTCACACACTTAAATTTTGCCACATCTAGACCTTTCATGCTAAAGTAGAAGTGTGTCTCTTAAATTTTCTCCTGATGTTCGAGGTAGTTTGTTTGTATAATCCAGTTTCGCCTACATTTCTGGCTCGTACCTGACATGCAGTAGGCCTACACCAAGATACCTGCCACCAACAGTGGAGAAAGAAGCCAATTTATTCACTCGTTCTTGGAGAATCACAAAAGAAACCTTATATATAATGATGTTAGATTCCCATATCTTCCATGGCTAGTGCCCCTCTGCTGACTATATATGGTGACGGAAATAGGCTCAGGTGCGACTTATATACAGTACAATGATGCGGGTTATGTTGAGGAGAGATCAATATAAGGGTAGGTGGCTTTCGATGACAATGGTTTGTGCTACCGAGGCCAGATAGGCATAGGGTTGCTGCACATCTGTCATAACCCCCTACATCCTCACTTTTAGCATTGCCGTTATGGGGTCGAACGGAGCTATATAATGTCCTTAAGGGGACCATAAAAAACATGTGTCGGTTTCAACTGGGTCTGGTGACGGGTTTAGGGAAAAACTAGACTTCAAAGGGGGTACGCGGGACTTGTCACATATTCCTTTAAGCAGCCCAAGCCATCAATATATTCAGTAATAATCACTACCGAAAGCTCCCCTCCACCACTCTGCTCTAAGTTAACAATATAATAATCACTTCACTACACATGGATTGATCCCAATCTTTCCATTCACATTTGTTAGCTAATATGTTGATTTAGCTGATCACATCATCAGTGAGGGCGATTTTAGTAGATAATTTACTGTACTGATATGAGCTACGAGATAAAGGGGCAGAAAAAATACGAGAGAATTAGGATGGGCTACGGGTGAGAAGGATGAAACATGAGAGTGATATGGTCTCTATGGTAACATGGTAGACAAGGAGAAGATAAAGAAGATGGAGAAGAGATGACAACAGAGGACAGGGATAGACACAAGTTACGGAAAGGGAAGAGCCAAAGAAAAAAGAAGGATGAACTACTGTCCAACACGTTTAAATATTACGCAGATTTCTGAGGTACTGTAAATATAGCTAGCCTAACTGTGCAATGAGGATTGGGGAATATAGGCTAAAAGTAATCGGGGATAAAACTCTGAAACAAACAAAGGAGACATTGCTAAAGAGAAGAAAAGTGTAAAACGTACAAGTACGAAAGGAATAAGACAGATGAAAATAGGGCAATGAAAGGATATGGAGTGAACGGGAGGAAGGTGGAGGGAGAAAAGGAATAAAGGAGTCGGAGTGAAGGAAAGGAGGGTTGAGCGAAAACAGGAAACTTAAAAGATGGAAAAAAGGGTAAAGAAAACGTTAAGCATGATGAAGGTATGGAAAAGGAAGATACAGACGTTCACGCATAGAAGAAAAAATGAAGGAGAAAATCAAAACCAGAGAAAAGAAAATGAGAAAGTGAACGATAAAGGAATATATACATAGGTGAAGTTCTTACACCAGGTGGATATTAAACTAACAGAGTGGGAGGAAGACTTGAAGGAAAGAGAAATCTGGGCAAGCATATCGATGTTTACTGTAAAGTATTATAAACAGCAACGAGAGGAGAGGTAAGGAAGCGATAAACAGGAAAACACTCATGCACTCAGATTTCACTTCACTCTCAGGTAAAAATAATCTTTAACATCTCTTTTACCACTATCACCTCTATCACCATCAATACTGTTACCACAAGCAAGCATTATCACCACGACTATCACCATCACCATTCATTATATCACGATCAACCCCCTTCACCACCAGCACCATTACTATCATTATCAAACATTATCACCACCAATATCACACCCATGATCCCTTACATCACCATCTGCAGTAGCACCAACACCATCAACACTCCCATAACTTTTATCATCATTATCACCACCAGCAACCATTGACATCACCATTATCACCTTTACCTTCCATTACATCATCATCATCTGTATTACCACTACCACTATCATCCTAACCATCACTATCATCAACCACCATTATCATCCTCACTCTCACCATGCTTTACACCACCACTCGCACTCACCCATCCCACCCTTACTAACTATGGCCTTAATTATCTTCATATGGGTAGATAAGCCTCAGTATAAAGTAGGATGGCAGGGTATTCACAAGCCCTACTTACCCTGCCGCCAATTTAATTCCCAATTATACTCTTTTCACCTCAGCTTGTCCAAGATATTCGAGTTTTTGAAGCTAGTTTCACCAAGCCTAGAGGTAAAATAAAGCCGCACTGTGGCTCTACATCCTTTACACTGCACTTATTCATGACTAGCATCATACTCTACTGTTAATTTATTCCTGCAACTTAGCATTCAAGACGGGGAGATTGCAGGTTTAGGACAAGTTAAAGTAACATGAACACAGTCACCACTACGTCTTCATTAATCCATATATTTCATGTTCATGTCAAGATTTGCGCTTATCCGATTGATCATCTTGAAAACTTGATCAAAAAGTGATAATCTGCCTTTTTCCTGTCTTTTGCCTGACATCCAATCCCGGAGTTCCTCATGGGTAGCCACGACCAAAACACTGCCGGTCTTTACGTCAGTATCATCAGCACATCCTCCGACATTTTCAAGTCACCTTCCTCCATTGTTCATTATCCCACTATTATTCCTTCAGATCATTCTTAGAAATCATCTCTTAACTCGTCCAGCAGCTTCCTAATCTTAGAAATAGCAGGTGGAAATGGTAGCAGCCTGTGAAAAAAAAAAAATCCGTTCCTTTTTTTTGGGGTCAAAGCAGAATCTAGTATACTATAGCACTAGCCGTGTGTGTGTGTGTGTGTGTGTGTGTGTGTGTGTGTGTGTGTGTGTGTGTGTGTGTGTGTGTGTGTGTGTGTGTGTGTGTGTGTGTGTGTGTGTGTGTGTTTTGGGCAGCCGAAACTACACATCCAAATCGCACTAAAACTGGCAAAAAAAATCGCAAAAAAATCGCCAATGTGAAAAAACTTGGTCCCATCACGATTGAAAATCTTATACTATAATTAATGGGCAATCACATTTTGACCAAAAAAACGCTGCTCCCGAAGCCCAGCATAGGATCTTCGTAGAATTTTTTGCCCAGAAGTAGAACTAAAATAAACTGTAGCAGTAGCCGTGTGTCTGTGTGTGTACTTCGAACTTGCAAATAACACGATCAGTTGGTTAGCTGCAAAAAAATCCTAGTGACAACGTTACAGTTAAACAGCATATAAACGCGAGAGCCCTCCTCAGGAGCAAGTGCGAGGGACCCTGACGGCCCACGAGCAGTTGCGTTACATTATGACATACTGAACACAACTACATTAATGGGACCTTAGCCCGCCGCATGCCGGCTATTTTTAGCCCTCTGGGTCACCCCATTGCCGGCCATGTTTTGACCTTTTTTTTGGCTAAAATGATAGATTTTGATGTGGAAACAACGAATTTCGCCATTAAAATGCTCACCAAGGCTCAGAAATGAGTTTTATTGAGTTCTGCATACTCGTGTACAGGTATAGTCGCTCTCTCACGCTCACCACATCTGTGAGAGAAAGCCGTTTTCTATGTAAGGTATACTCAGGTATTTATGCTGGGAAGGTATTGCAATGTTCAGCACACTTTTCTGATTACTTATTACTGCAGCATGTATCACAATTTGCATGTCTTTCTCACTGTGAATGCATTATCTTACACTTACTTGAAGATAGGTACAACCTGACTTCATTACGTACAGTCCTGGCACTTACAAGAAGGTATTTACAACTTGACTTCACTATATATTCCATACACATTCAAGAAAATATTTACAACTTACACTTACATCAAAATATTTACAAAAAGCCTTCACTATGTACAGCACTGGGTGAGGCACAAAGGCAGAGTGAGGCAGTTCGAGTGTGAGGGGGGGAAGCGAGTGAGTGTATGGCCTTGATAGCCTGGGGGATGGTAGAGGAACCCTTACATACTTGCCAATTTTTACCTGCGAATCTTGAAAAATGCGGTCACAGTGAAGTTTTTTATTTTAAACCGTTTTAAAACGGCACTGGCACTGGCCGCGGAATTATGTCAGACTGTCAACGGCACTGGCACACAGTGGGTTAACAAGACTCGGTTTATCATGCCTATTACTCACACCTTAACAATGCTAGGGTCATCAGGCTTATTCTTCTACCTGACCTATGACCTCATTTTGTCCAGAGCTATATATCATAACAATCAGGGAATGAAGAGATGAAGATCGAGAACCAGAGGGGAAAATTTACTTAAATGGATTTACAGCTGCCTTTGCTTACTTTACCCTGTAACACTGCTGCAATATAGCTGGATGGAAAATAATGGAAGTTATATGAGTAATTAATATAATGAATAAGAAAGACTGGAATTATTTTCCTTCACATAAATCTCACAAGGTGTGAATTCAATACCTGTGTTTTCTTAGCTGTACAGTACATGTTTTTAAGAGCAGTGATAAACTCTTAGACATTCCACCTCTCAACTAACATTCGTTTAAGGCAAAACAAATACAGTCAACCTTAGAGCACCGAGTGGCGTAGGTCTGGCTAGGTTTGACTACAATATACCTCAGAGTTGGCCATTTCCATGTTGTTGCTAGCCAGTGGCAAGCACCCATACCATGTTGTATAACTCTGTATGAATGTAATACTCACTGATAATAAACGGATATATTTTATAAATTACATTTCATTTATCACTACAGGAACTTCAGAGGTATCAAGATCTTCAGAGGTATCAATATTATTTTCTTACTCTTCAGCATATTAGAATGCAGTCTAAAATATCATACTTTACATTATTAGGCTATGATCTGGTTACCGATACTGCAAGTCTATATTGTTGCCCGTCCCCGCCCCGGAGGGGCCCGAGGACGGGTATTGTTTTCACATGGTTTGTCTGTTAGTTTGTTTATGTTTGTCTGTCTGTCAGCCAGTTAACAACTTTACGCAAAAACTACTGGCGCGATTTTGACTAAAATTACAGCGATGATGGGCTATGACCTTCTGATTACCTGATTACATTTTGGGCCAAATTGGGCCAAGGCCTAGGCTGTAGGCCCCCCAAAAACGTCCGAAAAAAAATCGTTTTTTCCCCATAACTCCTTTCAAATTCGTCATATCGTCATGAAACCAAAACCTAAAGGTGCATCTTTCAAATCTGCATCCTATAACATGCCTCATTACATCAGGGCGGTCATCCTCAAGTAGTAGAAGAGGGGTCAATGTCAGGTGGGTTGGACCTAAAATTTCATATGGGCTTATAATCGTCAATTTTCAACCGATTTACCCCAAATTTGATATGTGACATCTTTGACTAGATATCCTGTTGTGTTTATACGTCAGCACTAAAATGACTGCCGGGGATGGGTTTGCTGTGCCTTGACACAGCTTCTTGTTTAGCTTTTTAGTGTTTTCTGATTTTCTAGGGATTAAAATTCAGTTTTCACTAACGTCTTGAGAGCAATAAATATCTTAAACTATTTCATATTAGCAACTTCAAGACAACCGAGTCAGTTAAGGAGCGGCGTCTTGTCCGCATATGGTTAAACTGTTGTCCTATGTCCAATATGACGTTTCAAGGTAACCACCCGCCTTGCCTCGACCACCCAAGAAAGAGGTTTGGGATAGGGTTCCCATCAGTAGGTAGGTTATAGCTGATGTTATCCCCTCACATCACAAGAACTGGATCTAACATGGACGATGGCAAGAATGATATCCTGTGTACTGATATGATAATCTAGATAACTAAGTGTTTTTCCCTCCCTCACGATTAACCATTTGAGGCCAAACCCAAGGAAAGACAAATTATTAACATTAATATTAGTAATTCACTTACAGGGGGTTGGTGATAGCCAATACCCTCTTCAGGCATAAAATGATCCACAGGTATACATGGCGAGTGATGAGAAGGGTGGGTGGTGAACTGAATGAAAGGAAGGCAATGATTGATTATGTGTGTATGGATGAAAGGATGCGAAGATGTGTAATGGATGCAAGAGTTTATAGAGGTTGGGGGAGTGGACTTTCTGACCACTACTTGGTGGTGGCCAGAATTAAAATTCAAGTAAGATGGAGGAATAGAAGAAGGGAAAGACGAGAGGAAGGAGTAGTTGCAAGGAGAGTGGAAAGGTTACAAGAGGATGAGAAAAAGGCAGAGTATAAGAGAGAAGTGGAGGAATGATTGGGCAAATATGAATTGGAGCAGATGGGAGACGTGGAAAGTGTCTGTAGGATATTTACAGAAAAAATATGTGCAGCATGTGATGTGGTGTGTGGAAGGAAGAGAAGACGGAGGGGGGTGCAAGGAACAGCGTGGTGGACTGAAGAGGTGAGACAGGCTGTGGCACAAAAGAAGAAAGCATACAATGAATGGATGACAAAATAGGGGCGTGGAAGAAGTTGAGAGGCGGAAGAGAGAGTTATATGTAGAAAGAAAGAGAAAGGCGAAAAGATTAGTAAGAAAGAGTAAGAAGAGAGTGGATGAGGAATTTGGAAGGAATTTGAGTGTAAAGTGGAGGGACTGTAAGAAAATGTTCTGGAAAGAGGTGAAAAGAGTAAGACAGGGTGGAAGTGAAGTTAGCAAGGGAGTGAAAGATAAAAATGGTAGATTACTAGTGGAGAAGGGAGAAAAAGTGAGCAGATGGAGAGAACACTCTAAGGAATTGTTGAACATAGAGAATGGAAGGAGCTGGAAGAAGGAGGGAGGTGAGAAGACAGGAAGAAATCAGTAGGATAGAAGTTGTGGAAGCAATGAAGAAAGTTAAATCGGGGAATGCCCCAGGAATTGATGGAGTGTGTGGTGAAATGCTGAAGCATGGGGGAGAGACAATAGTAGAATGGATGTGGAAGATGTACATTTTGGCCTGGGAGGAAGGTAGAGTCCCAGAGGATTGGAAGTCAGGTATAATTATTCCCTTGTACAAAGGAAAAGGGGAAAAAGAAGTGTGTGGTAATCATAGGGGCATCTGTCTTCTTAGTATAATAGGAAAAGTGTATGGTAGGATACTTATTGACAGAGTTAGAGAAAGAACAGAGAAATTAGATGGAGAAGAACAGGCAGGCTTTAGGAAGGGAAGAGGTTGTGTAGATCAGATATTCATTCTTAGATCTTTAGTGGAAAAGTTTCTAGAGAAGGGAAAGAAGTTGTATGCGGCTTTCATGGATTTGGAGAAAGCATATGACAGGGTGGATAGACAAGGATTGTGGAAAGTGTTAAGAATATATGGAGTAGACGGGAAGTTGTTGAATGCTGTGAAGAGTATGTACGATGGTGCGAAGGCTGCAGTGCGTGTGGATGGTGAACTAAGTGAATTTTTCTCTTTGAAGGTTGGATTGAAACAGGGATGTGTCATGTCTCCATGGTTGTTCAATCTGTACATGGATGGGGTAATAAAAGAGGTACAAGGTAGGGTAGTGGATGTTGGAGTGGCCCTGGTGAGAGAGGATAGTGTTTGGAAACTCCCTGTACTGTTGTTTGCAGATGATACTGTGTTGCTGTGTGAAGACGAAGGGGAGCTGCAAGGCTTGGTGGATGAGTTTGGGAGAGTGTGTAAGCAACGGAATCTAAAGGTGAATGTAGGGAAGAGTAAAGTGATGGTCTTTGAGTGAGGTGAAGTCAGTGAATGGACAGCGAGGTTGGATGGTTAGGAATTGGAAAATGTGAGTACGTTTAAGTACTTGGGTAGTGTGATGAGTAAGGATGGAGGTTTGGAGGGTGAAGTGCTTGAAAGGGTACAGCAGGGAAGAAAGGTTGCTGGTTCTTTGAAAGCAGTGATAAGAAACAGGGAAGTGAGCATGGAAGTGAAAAAGTTACTACATGACAGTATTGTGATACCAACTCTAGCGTATGGAAGTGAAGCTTGGACGTTGTTGGAAGGACACAAGTCATGAGTGAGAGCAGTGGAAATGAGTTATTTAAGAGGAGCCTGTGGAGTCACATGGAGTGACAGGCTGACGAATGAGGATATAAAGGAGCGTTGTGGTGTGGATGTGGATGTGATAGGAAGCGTTATGAGGAACACACTGAGGTGGTTTGGCCATGTGGAGAGGATGGAGGGTGAAAGACTGACGAAGAGAGTGTATGTGAGTGAGGTGGAGGGGGGAAGAGGGAGGGGGAGGCCGAGGATGAGATGGAGGGATGGGGTGGAGAGGTATATGAGAGAGGGGTGTGTGAGTTGGGAGCAGGGCAGTGAAATGGCGGGGGACAGGGCGACTTGGAGGCGATTTGTTTGTGGCCACCCCAAACCGGATTGAGGCGTCTGGCAATAGATAGATAGATAGACTTACAGTATCAGGGTAGTCGTATAATAAGGAATAATCCGGGAAGAAGGGGGATCATCAGAGGTTGGATAACTACCTAGACCACATTTTAAGTCTTTAAAGTTTTGTTACTCGCTGATGTGATTTGTGGACAGTAAACATATTATTTAATGGCTAGTTTGTGATTATAAGTGGTTTTCATTGGGATTACTTCCAAATCCTTCTGCTTACGGGGTTTCTCCAAGGCTGAAAAAATCATCTGGCGGCAGCAGGAATGTAATCAAAAGGAAAAATAGCAACATCGTCTATTGGCAGCGAGAGATTTTTATTTTTAATTGAGGACCAAGCCGAGGCAGGAAGTGACCTCTTACAATTTACAGGCCTCAGTGCAGCACGTCATAATATTATGATAGAATGGCGAAAGTGTGCACTGATGCAGAGATGAATATGTGGAGAAAAATAAGTGATCCACCATTACCTTACACCATGACCATCTTAAAAAATAACTCCATTAAGAGTAGCTTGTGAAACGTGGGGCGGAGGCCGAATCCTGTGTGTGTGTGTGTGTGTGTGTGTGTGTGTGTGTGTGTGTGTGTGTGTGTGTGTGTGTGTGTGTGTGTGTGTGTGTGTGTGTGTGTGTGTGTGTGTGTGTGTGTGTGTGTGTGTGTGTGTGTGTGTGTGTGTGTGTGTGTGTGTGTGTGTGTGTGTGTGTGTGTGTGTGTGTGTGTGTGTGTGTGTGTGTGTGTGTGTGTGTGTGTGTGTGTGTGTGTGTGTGTGTGTGTGTGTGTGTGTGTGTGTGTGTGTGTGTGTGTGTGTGTGTGTGTGTGTGTGTGTGTGTGTGTGTGTGTGTGTGTGTGTGTGTGTGTGTGTGTGTGTGTGTGTGTGTGTGTGTGTGTGTGTGTGTGTGTGTGTGTGTGTGTGTGTGTGTGTGTGTGTGTGTGTGTGTGTGTGTGTGTGTGTGTGTGTGTGTGTGTGTGTGTGTGTGTGTGTGTGTGTGTGTGTGTGTGTGTGTGTGTGTGTGTGTGTGTGTGTGTGTGTGTGTGTGTGTGTGTGTGTGTGTGTGTGTGTGTGTGTGTGTGTGTGTGTGTGTGTGTGTGTGTGTGTGTGTGTGTGTGTGTGTGAGAAAACGGTATATAAAGTGTTAACCCGATTTACATCAAACTAGGTCGACTCACTGAGGGTCAGCCAAGAGATTATTAATTTGATTTTGAGCAAGGTCATAGGGCAAGGTGAAAGGGCTGCTGTTAATACTCATAGTTTTATTCAATATGGTTTTAAACTTGGTGGAATTCCTGAGCGTCTGATAGGAATGAAGTAATTAGATTTAGAGAACAAGTCAAAGGTCAGGGTCACAAAACAAGGTCAGCTAAAACAGTGTTGGTCCGATTTGGGCATAACTTGGTGGAGAAGTTAAAAATTTAGGCAAAGATGAAGCAATTTTGTCTTGGGAATTGATCGAAAGTCAAGACCACAGGACAAGGACAAAGCATCGGACCTTAGTTTGTTTGTAGGCGAAGGTATTGCACACTGAATGCCCTATCTTGTCTGTTATTTATCTTCCCCTGTTCTCCCGTCATTATTCTATCCATTTCGATATCTTTCTATCTGTAGTAAAGTATCGTGATTCTCCATGACAAGTTTCTCACAGTATTAAATAATCGCGCCATTTAGTTACTAATATTTTCACAGTATTTAATAATCATGTCTTCCTATCACTAATATTGTCACAGTATGTAATAATTGCGCCTTTTAGTTACTAATAGTTTCACAGTATTTAATAATTGTGCCTTTTCCATTACTAATTTTCTCACAGTATTTGACAATCGCGCCTTTTAGTTACTAATACTCTCATAGTGTTTAATAATGGTGCCCTGTCATTACTATATCTCTCATGATATTTAACAGGCGCCCCTCTCCATTACTGATTTTCTCACAGAAATTACAGTAATAAATATACCTTTCCATTATTAAATTTCTCAAGGTAAGCTGTAAGAATGACGTATTATAGAGCCTTCACTTTTGATATGTCGAGTTTTCTGCTTCATCGCCATTATTTAAGTGCCACTCAAGTCTGCCGTCTGCTCATTAAAGGCCAACGTTCCCTTATATAGGTGCCAGCATCAAGAACCCTAACCTACACTACACTTAAAAGGTCACACCACATCAACAATCATACCCAGGCAGTAAAAACCCTCTACAAATTGGACAATGGCTATCACAGACGCCCCAAGCACATCTGTCATGGATAATGGCAAGTAACATCAGGGGGAACAATAGGAGGGAGTTTACATGATGACTCAAGACAGTGAGGACTGAGGTATGATAGAAGCAGTATAAATGTCTCGTTGTTTGATAATAGCAATGGGTTCAGACTTAGAGTCCACAGTTTATGTGGTCATTCAAAACAGCGGGGACTCAGGCAGAATAGAGGCAGTATTAATGAATCGTTTAGTAATGGCAATGAAGTCTCCCTTGTAGACCAAAACTGGTTCATGATTACTGACAC
The DNA here is from genome assembly GCF_032717465.1 of Coenobita brevimanus. NCBI lineage: Eukaryota > Metazoa > Arthropoda > Malacostraca > Decapoda > Coenobitidae > Coenobita > Coenobita brevimanus. The sequence continues at coordinate 12,690,898 of NC_136969.1, forward strand.
AAAACTAATAATAATAATGGCGGGAGGGAGAGGCTTAATCAGTCATAACTACAGTATCATTAATGTCGTACTGAAGAAAATAATTTGCTGTCCACCAGAGAAACTATCAAATTATATTACAGGACAAACTTATAATAATGGCGACTGGGAGAGGCCTGGCCAGTCAAAACCACCGTATAATTTGTGTCGGTTCGGAGATAATAATTTAGTATCCACCACAGACGCTGTTAAACTGCCTGCCGATATCTTGCCACCAATGTCAGGCACCAGGGTTAAGCTAAATAATATAACTCGATTCACCTACAGGGGTTACTTCTAAGCTGAATAAAAGTGTTCAATGATAGTAAGATCTTGGAAAGAGTAACTGAAGTGAAATGGCTATTGGAAACTGATTCTAATCCTTGACTGCCAGAGGCTTAATCTGAGCATAATAACATCGACTGGAGGCAGCGAGAATAATAATCTAACTAAACGTGACTGGACTGAGAATACTGAAAAGCTTCCCGATAATATTTCCCAATATCAGTCATGGGAATAATCTAGGGGAAAGCAATTTTATCTGGACTCGCTGTGTTGCGCTGTATTACCATACAGCCCCGTTTAATAATTCTGTCAGTGGAATAATACTTCAATATCACTAGAGGGGCACTCAATGGAGAGCATCTCTCCGACAAGGGCAACGTAATTTCTAAACCGCTCTTCATAAGAAGAGTTATTATCACTGAATAGGATTTCGCAAAACGTGATTTCCGGATCCAGAATCTGCAATAAGATCCGGATCGGTCCAAAAAGTTAATTGATTGTTCCCTGGGACATAGGGTATCTGGCCTCCAATTGGTCCAAATCTCTCTTTCAGTTTCTTAATAATCCTGCTAACAGTCAAACAAAGTAAAGGGGCTATCACACAGCACTTCATACGAGGTTTGCCGAGGATGCGATGGTAAATCAGAACGGTAACGTGGTAAAATTGCCGACGATTCCACGGGCATTTGGAATTCATCTGGATGGATTCCTGCCGAGGATACGACGGGCAAAGCAGTGTGACCAAAACCCAGGCGACTCGACAGAGAATATATCGTACTACAGCATCGAACAGTTAGCCTAACACTGAATACTTATTAATATTTTAGAATAAATATCAATGGTTTCGGACCCTTTATAAAGAGTTAATATTTGCTATACCGAGAAAACTGTGATGTCGATAAAATAATCACGTATTTAGAACTGAGGACTCCACTGCAGCTAGACGTACTGCTACCAGTCGCCACCTGAAAACATCACAACAACAACAACGTACTGCTTAATTAGTAGACTACAATGGCTTCATCACAAAGTTGCTGGACTTGGGTAGCTGAATTCGCCCTTATAGAAAAATTGAGGCAGTTCCCTTGTCTCTGGGACCATAAAAATAGTATGTTCCACAATAGAGCATTCAAGAGGCACCTGCTGGACAAGATTGCCAAGGAGTTGTCTGAGGGATTCGAGGCGTGTGCACCTGTTTGTAAATAAAGTTGCTTCTCCTTATTTTCTACCGAGTCAGCGACAGCGATCACTTTCCACAGTCGCGAGACGGGGCTCTGGCAACAGTGTGAGAAGCATGTTCTTTGCCGAGGATACGAGGAACGTGTGTGATAGCGTCCAAGTTTTGTTCCACTTAACTCTTCCTCGGCCGTTCCTGATTCGAGGTACAGTGTGATACCCGTTGTCGGAGAGAAATGTCTAGCCACCTCCGTATCACCGAATCATCCGAGTAATAATTATGCCATTTGAATATTCCACTCTCTTATCTGTCTCCTAGTCACCACTTGCGTTTATGCTGGATCCCATCACCTCACCCCATGTAATAATAATTTCAGTGGAATATTACTCCTTTATCTCTCGCGCCTCTACCGCATCACCTCAACACCCTTGTAATAATTATGCCAATGGAATATTACTCTCTCTGTTTGGACTAGACCCGATCATTAGTTGGGGTACAAGGTTCCAGGGTGGCCTGTATGTGGCCTGTGTTTCTATACTTGGCGCTGGAGGCTGGACAGCAAGAGGTGTTTGTATACAACGTCCTGGGGGGGCGGGCTGGCAATATAACAGGCGTTTTTATACAGGTGCTAGGAGCTTGCTCAGGGTTGGGGGTGTTTCTGTACAATAGTTCTTTCACCTTAACCTGTCCCAGATTTTTTCTCTTTTGCAGCGTATTTCGCGTACCTCAATGGGAGAAAGACAATTGCACTTCGTCGTAACTATCACCATCTTCCAATGTTAATTTATTGTTATAACCTAGCATTCAAGATGGAGATGTGATAACTATAGGCCAACTCAGAGTAAAAAGGCTATTGCTGCCGGGGGTTGGTTCCAACATAACTGGTGCAGGTAGGAATTATGTTTCTACCACGTGCTGGGATTTCGGTTAACAAAATGGCTGGTGCAGACACAGAGCAACACCAGAGCATAGTCATCAACGTAACTTTATTACAAGAAGAGGTGCTATGAGACTATAAAATTTTTTGCCTCTGATTTTCAGCCCTTAACAAAGACACAGAATCTACTCTTCACTTGGTAGTAGTTAACAGGCGGCAGAATGGCTCTACCTGACTAAGGTCAAGAGGGTGACAAGAGGAGGCCACGTGTGGATGGAAGAGGCTGTGGGATGGATCCGAGATTTTCGAATATATGGCACGATTGGTAGAACGCCATGGTCAGTGCCCTGGTCGGAGCAAACTGAAGCCTTTGGGCCACGGGTCGAGTCCAGGAGGAGGGCAGGGGTTTTTCTATTGTGCAGACGTTAAAGCAGTGTAGTTCGTTCTCATCATTCAATACTCTGGACCAACGGTAACCTAATCTCTGGCTCCTACGTTCGGAAGAGGGCACAATGAGATCTGGCAACAGGCAGTGTATGACTGTCAATGTAATATACAGTATATGCAAACTCACCAACTCTGTGCATTCATGTGTGTGTGTGTGTGTGTGTGTGTGTGTGTGTGTGTGTGTGTGTGTGTGTGTGTGTGTGTGTGTGTGTGTGTGTGTGTGTGTGTGTGTGTGTGTGTGTGTGTGTGTGCGCGCGCGCGCGTAAATACGAGTGAGGAAGACTGCAGTTGGATGACCTTTGGTAATTGTCAGCAGGTCTCATCTCATCCTGATTTAACAGATTGAGTCACAATATCGATTTGGGTCCCAACCAAAAAGGACCGCAGAGTGAGCAACTGCAAGCACAATGGTGTTATTTTTGCCAGTGGGAACGACGAAGAAAAGCTCATCCGATAGAAGATGAAGAGTATAGTAGAGTATAGGCTGTGGAAGGGGAGATCCTTACCGAGTGGGGTGAGAACAGACATCAACAAATGCAGTTACCTGCCGTTTTAAGTAATTGTGCAGTAAAAGATGCTACCTCTCTCTCTCTCTCTCTCTCTCTCTCTCTCTCTCTCTCTCTCTCTCTCTCTCTCTCTCTCTCTCTCTCTCTCTCATTTGCATATTCATTATATGAATATGCTTCCAGCCAAATCTCGTTACTCTCACTCTCTGCCCGACCGCGCTCATTCTCACCCTTCGACCTCCAACATCTACCCTTATGCCACCAATCCCTCACCCACTTTCTCTACCCAAACACTTTTGTCCTCGCTGCCAATTTCTCCAACATGTTTTCCTCCACCACCATCTCTTTCTTCTCCATTACACTTCTCCATCTTCATTCTTCACCGATCCTCACCACCACTATCACCCTCTCTCATCTCAAGTACACTATTCCACTTTCAGTCTTCACCGATCCTCACCTTTCTCTTTTCCAGTAAACTCCATCACCTTAGGTCTTCACACGTCTTCACCACCACCACCACGTACCCATCCATCCACATCTCTGGGTGGATGATATGTGGTTACATTGGTTGCCATAGATAAAGAAAAAAATAAAATAAACTGAAGCCGCTTGAGACCTACATCAATTACGCAAGCCACCAACACATCTTGGAAAAAAAAAAAAAAGTATGGTTAAACCAACAATTGCTCTGAGAAGACTTGAAGTCATTACAGTGAATGATCAATTATTAAAAAAAAAGAAGACTATAGTTACAGAAACTGTAATAACATAAAAAATATATAAGTTAATGTGATGTAGCAAATTAAGCTTTTAAAACGAGAGCCAGTGTGATGATGCAGTGGTGTCAGATCTGACTGTATATAACAAATTGTTCTATATTTCTTGTCGCTGTATTTCTGAATGGACATTTTGTTTACTTTGATCAAATTTGTACGGAAGAAAGTGTATCACCTCTCTTCCTTCGGCGGTGGATCTCTCTTCTTTCTAAATCTAAATACCCTTTATTCTCAGAAGTTTTCCCTTCTAGTAATCAGAATAAATCCAAGCCAGTACTCATCACCATGATATCCATATTTCGCTTAAGACCCCCAGGTGTTAATTTGTGGTGAATATAATCTTGGAGGTGGGAGGTTGGACAATCAATTACCTTGGCAGCAACACCTCATCACCATGATAAACAATTTTCCTCTAAGATCTTCTGGCGTTAATTAGCAGTGAAAGTGATCTTACAGGGGGGGGGGTCTGGGCAATTAGTTACTGTGTCACAAACAAAGATAAGCCTAAGGTCGTTGGACCAGGAGTGTATATGCGCAGTAATCGTCAACTGGATACTGGTTGGCAAATGAACATCTACTGTGGCAGGTTTGGGCGCCGGTGATATGACTACTGATGACCTGGTACCCCGGGGCGCTTTTTCGTGTCTGCCACCTGGGACGATGAGTCTTCTGTAAAAGCTGTTGGCGCCTAGAGTCCTTAAAAATGAGCGGATTCATGCATTTTCAAAAGTTGATAAAGGAGGGAACCCCAACCCCAGGGCACAGTCATATGAGGTTTGTAAGCATGAGTCGTTAGGTGGAGGACAATATTCTAAGCACCCCTATAGCAAAACTCCACACACAGTAACCCCGATCATAAAGAGGTTAAAAGCTGGGCAGCCACGAGTCACTTTTTATTTTTTTTTAAATTTCTCCCTGTTGGGTTTTGAGGGACAGTGAATCGAAGAGCAGTAAGCATGAAACAGTTACTATTCTCAGACATTACATAATCATGTGTCCACTTGCCATACTTCCTATATGTCTTGTTATTGCCAAACATCTGATTCCAGAACTCATCCATAGTAGCCCCAGCAGAAGTACTTCCAAGCCTCTCCATTGCAGCTCTCACTCCCTTCCTGGATATGAGGGAGACAGTTGATAAAGAACCCCCTCTGCTTGAGAAGAGCTGGTTGTTGAGAGTTCCCTCCCCTCTAACCATAACACAAAAGAACTGTACCCCACACAAAGGTAAACGAGTTCCCTTCATAGAATGAGTAACTGTGAGGGAGGTACTCTAAGTCAGCTTAATATATGAGCCAATTTAGTGCGGGCTTACGAAGAAAGGTAATGTGAACTTTCTGAAAGAATCCGGAGACAATAGCACCAAAAATAATTAAGAGGACTAACCTGCGTGTTTTGATGGGGTTACGCAAAAGACTGTGGCGAGTGGAGCGCAGCAATCAAGTATTAATATCAGTTTGGATTCTCGACCTGCCAGGATAATATACGGATATTATATTAGGTGTGCCACTTCCTTCGCAATAATCTGGTTAGGTATCAGACAACAGACACTGAGAATGGTGACGCTGAGCCTCAGATTAGAATACGAGGGCATGTAAGACGAATATTTTGAATCTATTAACAAACAACCAATCCCAGAGTTCAGACAAGTTGGTTACGACAAAAACGCTTACCAGCCTCTACCACAAATAAATTCCTCATCCTCCGTTGTCCCAAACTGCTCTGTCTCACGTGCTCCTACACTCTTGGCCGTTCCACTGCGTCATCTTCATCATTAATGGCCAGAAGTTTGTGATGTGTCGTGGGTGAGATCTGTGGCCATTCATGAGGCAGGGAAAGTCGGCCCTCTGGTAGTGGGGTGGTTGTGGACAGAGGGAGGGGTTTGGAGAAGTGGGATGTAAGGGTTTGGGTGTGTAAAGTGGGTTGTGTGTGGGTTTGATTAATACAAGGAATGAGTGAAGTGGGCTATCTGGGCAGGATGTGTGGGAGGGAAGGGATGAGTGAAGGTGTATACATGGGCAGGATTATGTGGGGATAAATGTGAAAGGTGTGAAATGTAGGTAGGTACCGGGTATGAGGTAATGTATGCAAATGTGAGGTTGTATGGGAAGGGATGTATAAGCAAGGGGGAAGGAAGAGTGATGTAATTAAGAACATTTAGGCAAAGTTGTAACTGGGATGTGTGGATATTAGTTGGTATAAGAAGTTAACTCAACCACATTGAGATGAGTAGTGAAAGGGAGGAAGGATGTGTATAGGTTAAAGCCATACAAAAAAAAAAAAAAAAAAAATGAATGGTGTGGCCTGAATGCATATTCATGTTTATCTGATCAGATGGATATTGATAAGAATCTTGAACTCGAAGTGACAATGATTATATTAAGGAGATGTAAGTGTTGAATAGTATAAAAGGATGTGTGAAGATATTATAACAGTATAGAGGATAATAGCACTAATTCGTACTTAAGAGCTAGGTTGATTGCAGAGTAGGTTTCATTAAAGAAGTTATATTTTGATAGAAATGTACAAAGTTAAATAAACATAGAGGAAAGTAAACACACAGATACGTCAGCAGCAATGTGAGGGCAGGAGTGTGTGGACAGCGAGTAGATAATGATGGATGTGTAACTGACATATTTCGAAGTGCTAACTATGACTTGGCAGGATGACAGACAAGATACAGAAACTCCATGAACAGAGAGAGAGAGAGAGAGAGAGAGAGAGAGAGAGAGAGAGAGAGTGTGTGTGTGTGTGTGTGTGTGTGTGTTAAAGATCCGTCCACATTACCTAAGACAGTCCCTGATGTTAATTACCTAAGACACTGTCTGATATTAATAAAACCTTCGATATAGTTCAGTCTTGCAAAATTATTCCTCTTTACATACATAAAGATTTACGTTTCCATTACACACTATCCTGTGTATCTTGTCAGGCTATATAAGTCTTCATAAGGTGCAAACATATGCAAGCAGTTGAAAGGGCATACTGCAAGCAAAAACCTTTAATATTAGCCAGGTTATGAGTTTTGAAGCTAAACTTGGGGCACACCAAGAATACAAGACGAGCACAGTACCACCCAATCCCCAATTGCCTATAACTATTAACGAAAACTCTCATATTTTAAGACAATTTTGTAATAACGCCAAACTATAAGCCAGTGAAAGAAAAAAAAAAAAACAAGCAATATCAACGAAACACCATTAACAATTTACTTTAAATAATCCAATTCTGAAGCCTTCATATACTGTAAACACCATAATTTTAACCCAGCTATGACGAAACAGTTAATATCAACAAAATCCTGCCGTCTCAGTCTACACTCTACACAGACCACCAGTCCACAAATCCTGCATTAACAAAACCCAGCACATAAACAGTCCCTCCTCACTCGCCCGACATCCACCTAGAGTATTTCCGTGGTAAGAAGTCACTCCAGTATCACCTAAACTGTTCCCGCGTCAAATTAACACTCCAGTGTAATGGTGATGTGAACTGGTACACTAGTAATTGTGCAGTGGCGCCCTGGTAGGATTGGCATGGTGACCCTCCTTCCTCCCCATGACCCGCACCCCCACTCTCCTCCCTCCCCAACCCCGGCACCCCCACCCACTTGTTTAAACCAGCACAAACTTAGCAACTATAAACAAACGCAGGTTAGATTAGGTGGCCTATGTAACTATTCACGCACACGGTTCTGCATTTGGGCAAGCCCTTTCAGTATTATGGCGCCATTTTTGTTGTTTATTGCTACACACTGACCCCTATAATCAGCTTAGAACAGATGTCATAGTAGTGACAGGCTTAGAAACTATCTTCATTAACCAAGAAGGAAATTGAGGTCTTTGTTACTTTACTGCCAACAGATTATTAGCCTATATTAAGCACTACAAAGAGGCCTTGTAGTAAAGAACCGAAGTTTGTTTCCGAGGTTCAGCGACCCTTCCGCACACCAACAGACATTACAAACACCATCAGCACATCCACCTCCACTGCCCTTACTGGGAAGAGAAAGGACACATCACAAAGGAATACCGGAATGGCATGAAATTAATGGTGCTTAACCCGTTCACGACGAGAGGTTCTGCAGGAACTTAATATAGTGGCAATAAGAAGACTGCAGACATTACCTTTTCGGTGAAGGGTTGGGGCGCTTTTTGAGGGCTTCAGTACTGTCACTTTTTTTTGTTATTCTCCCTATCACCAGACGATTTTGTGAGTAGACTGACGATAAGAAAGGGTGCAAGTAGAGTCTGTTTCTATAGACCGACAAACGTTGCCCTGAACCTGAGGAAAACCGTTTGGTGGTAGCAACAGTAACTTAAAAAAATGTCATTGGATCCATGGAATTAGTTCCTTCGGTCAAAGAAATCCACCTTTTTCCGAAATATATCTTCCGGATGGCAATAGATAGATAGATAAATAGAATTTAAATGACGTCATCATAGTGAACGGGTTACATGAGGTGCCACTATTTTTAACAACCTGCCAAATTAATAAATCCGAAGCTGAATTACTGTTTCTCACCTTCAATGCAAAGTTCAGTCTCGAAATATTTGCAGTGCAAACCCACTTCAAATCGCTGCCCACACACACCCTACCAATATACTGTACGTACCAGTAATAAACAGATTTGCTCTCACATCCAAAGATCAGGAATCTCCAACAAAAGAATATAGGGAATGGGAGTTTATAATTTGCTGCATAACAGGTAGGATCCATTAAAAATATCAATACTTTTTCAATTATGCCGGTATGTATTTTGTTTGTATATCTTTAAAAGCTAATCAACACTGTGAACCGATCTGGCTTAAGGCTAGGGACTCACAAAGACGTACAGTATATGGGAGGTTAGGTTTCATCCCCTAAGAATGTGCTCAGAGGACGTCATCATCCCTTTTGTCAAATCGTCCTCTATTTTAACCTTCACTAATCAGACTAGTGTGAAATTTAACAAGCAGATACTTTAGGAAAATAATTACAGTTGAATAAGTTCAGTGTACCCTACTGCGTTTTGAAGCAAGTCTGAGAGGCATCACCAGCTCTATTTTTAAAACTTCGTCCCACGTTTCCTAAGAAGTTTGTGAAAAAAGCTTGAGCATGAAATGGGACCAAAGGAGGCCACACACACACACACACACACACACACACACACACACACACACACACACACACACACACACACACACACACACACTGCATATCAGCTTGTGTCTCTATCCATCCAAATATTCAACGTTCCCACATGCTGTCAGTCTCCTTTTTTCCTTGGGTTGCCGTATTATCAATTTTTCCCTGAGCATCCATTCTCCTCATCTCCTATCCTGCGGCCACTCCTATCAGCCTAGTCTCTCGTGGGTAAAAATTGAGCCTCACTTCTTTGTACTGCACTAGTTGTGAATACACGTAGTCCATCCTCAGTGGAAAGAAGTAACAGGATACTCATACAGGTTCCTATATCTCACCAGTGGCCATGAATCCCCTCCTGGACGCCATGATGATGTGGCCATCATGAAACAGGGTGATAAACTGAGACGATGAATCTACCCTTTGAGCTTCTGCCTGTACTCTCATTCTTACTAACTGAATGTTCATGGGGTTACTTCAAACTGTGAAACTGGCTCTTAAAAATTTTCAATACTGTATTTAAAAAACCTCGATACGGTATTAAAATTAAAATCGTTATGAGTATAAGAAAAGGAATAGACAGATGGATCAAAGTCTTAGCCAACGAAAAATTCAAAATGGTTGCTAATGGTGTACAGTTAAAAGAAAATGTCGAAGAAATACAGCAAGGAATTATGCATGTGTCCTTGCTTTTTCCATTGATGATCTTTGATGTATGAAGTAATGGATTGTACGATGTGTTGTAAGTGATACAGTGTCTGCCAGGGAACACCAACAACAGGTTAAGAAAATAACAAGCATTTGGGTGGAGAAGAATCTAATGGCATTCATGGAGGATTAACTCGAACAACTGAGTCACGGATTGGTAAAAACTCTTGAAGGATTTTGAAATCTGGAGTATGGTGGACATATTGGTAAAATGATAATCGTACCGAAAGAGAAGCATAATATTATTCAAAGCATTTTTAGCTGTTGAGAAAATTTGACGATAAAATTTTTCAGCTCCGAAGTCCAAGGCTGGATTTTTGCAAGCTAAATTGTTCTGGTCACCTACTAAATGGGGACACAGACGCTGAGGCGCGTAGATGCTGTGCTCATCTTCGTAACTTTGGCCTTTGAGCCTATGGAGGGTTATTCACACATTATCCTGGGATGCGAAGCCAATTGATCATCTAAGACAGGTACCTCTCATACTGGTTACAGTACTTTAAGTACTCGTTCACCTACTATCCCACACTGGGTGGAATCAAAATCATACGGGGAATGGACACCTGAACCAAGTGGTCCCAGCTGTCCGCACCAGGAACGAACCTAACCCTATCGGAAAAGCAGCCTCGTAGTTTGCAATACTATCCAAACGCCTGATTTCGGAATTACTGGCAGCAATGATGAGATAGAATACACGGATTATTTGCCACTGAAGACCTGAATGACTAAAAATGCATAACCAAGAGAGAAAGAGAAAGTTATTTTATAATCTTTGCAGGCAAGAGCAGAGAGAAATGAGAATAAATCGAATGGAACTTACTCCAGTAGTTCATGTCTGTTGTAAAATAGTATCATCACCACAGAATGGGGTGTCTTAAAAAAAAAAAAAGTTCGTTGATTCCCCACCGCTTAGCGAGACTCTGAGATTATTTATTCTTCCGTGGCCAGACCTCCCCTCCCCCAGTCCTCTCTCACACACACACACACACACACACACACACACACACACACACACACACACACACACACACACACACACACACGCACGCACGCACGCACGCACGCACGCACGCACGCACGCACACACACACACACACACACACACACACACACACAAAGCTCCAGGGTAGGTAGAAGACAAGATACAAAACATATACATTTTCCTCCACCACCAAACAGGAAGGAAAGTAAGCAGCAAAACAACTTACCAACAAATATGAAGAGTTAAATGGGGGAGGAGACAAGAGGAACTGCAGCGGAATCATCCAGAGTAGAATTCGATGCAAAATGTTGAGCTAAACGTTCACCTTTATTAGAGGAAGAGATAACAGAACCGTCCGAACAGAAAGAAGAGAAAACGGGAAGAAATATTTTTTTTTGAGAAGTTACTGACTAGAATAAGTATATATCTGAACAATTTTTAACGAGAGAGAGAGAGAGAGAGAGAGAGAGAGAGAGAGAGAGATGGTGGATTACGGTGCTTGATATGTTCTGTTCGTTAGTGTTACCGTTGTGGTTGAGGTGTGGATACGAGGACATGACTTTTCTCCTCTCAACTTCTTCGTCCCACATCTCTCCTCTCCTCCTCCACTATTCCTTGCCCCCTCTCACCAGCGCTCTACAACGCCCTCCCATCCCCCTCTCACTTCTCCCTCCGCTGGCCTCTTCCCCTCCACCCCTCATACACCACAAGACTCTTTACCTCTCCCTCGTCCCCTCATTTATCCCCTCTTCCTCCACTATTCCGTGTCCCCACTTCAAATACACCACAACACCCTCCTGTCCCCCTCTCCATCGTCCTACCTGTCCCTTTCCCTTCCACTATCCCCCTTCCCTCAATCCCCAACACCCGCAGCCAATAAGACAATCAATAAACCTCTCAAACAAGACTGATTGTCGCTCGGGTGCCGTCACACAATCACCACAACTATACCTTCACAATCAGGGATGGTCGGACACAGGCCTAATTAAACACCATAAATAAGATAAGGAGAGATAAGAAAGCCGAAGAGATTGCGGAAAAAAAAGACAGAAAAAACAGCACAAGCCTCCCAGAAAACACGACCAACCACCACCACCCTCTATCTTGTGAAGGGCGGGCCACGCTGCCAGTGAATAAGTTTTAAATTTGCCTGATGCGAGTCCACCCAGTTGTTTTCCTTCCACTTAATCCTTTAAACGCGGCGAGTTTTTGTGAGCTAAACAAAATCATGAGTCTTAAGTTGAAAAAAAATATGGAGCTCCTTAGCCTTGTCCAAAACTTTAACCATAATACTTTTAAAAATTTTTAGGCCAGAGGTTTCTCTATAACAGAGTAAAGTCGCCTGATGTTAGCCGAAATAAAACGTAAAGTAGGTAAATTGCAGCCGAAGATTTCAGCTCAGCGATTTTATTCATCTAAGAGAAATTCGCATCAGTAAAAAAAACCCTTCAGGAAGAGTAAAAATAAATGACAAAAGGGAGAACAACAACAGGAACACAATAGAGTGGAAGAGAGAAGAAGAAAGGAAAAATATGAACAAGACGAAGCCAGTGACTGTGGGTGAACTCTTGGCAAGAAACGTGGAGACAGAGAGTTAAATGAAAAAAAGTAAAATCTACAAGAGTTGGAGCAGAGTGGATAACCTGGCGGGCAGGAAAGTCAAAAACCTGTAAGAAAACTCAGTAAGTTGCAAAAATATATAGACCGACCAACATGACTTACCTGCAGAGAATAAATGAAAACAATAAAAACAAGAGATTACTTGGAAAAACAAAACAAAGGGAGGAAAAAAATACAAGAAAATGTATAAACAACAGCAAACACAACACTGAAGTGGACAAACTCCAACACAAACAGTTCCAACACAGGCGACAATGTGACACCAGATCCAGACACAATTTGGTGAGGCAGTGAACGTGTAACCCTGAATGTAAAAGAGGCTAATGCAACTGGATATTCTTTTTTCAATTTTATGAGACGAAAACGATTATAAAAACTGCATGTACAAAATGTCAAATTCCGGCCTCGGTGTAAGACAGCCTTAATGACTTGGATTTTAAGAGATAGTAATATTTTCTTAAAAAGACTTCTGATCTCTCTCTCTCTCTCTCTCTCTCTCTCTCTCTCTCTCTCTCTCTCTCTCTCTCTCTCTCTCTCTCTGACAGCCTAAAAAGTGCTTTAGGTGATGCCAAACATTAGCACTCCATTAGGACCCTGGTTAATGGTGCAAAGGGAAGGGGAAAGAACACCCACATTAGGACTTCTACATTTTATCTCCAGCATTTTTACGTGTCCCTATATTTCCATTTGCTAAGACTGATTTACAACGAGACTGGAATTTGACACTACGAACACACAATTTTTATAATCGTTTCCGTTTAACAAAAGCTAATAAAGACTGTCCAATTGCATTATTTCGCATTCAGCGTTGGTCATTGGTACTGCTACAAAAACTCGTGTCCGGATCAGGCTCTACATTGTCGCCTGTTTTAGAACTGTTTGTGTCAGTGTATGTCATCTTTAGTGCAGAATTTGCTGTTGTTTTTACATTTTCCTTTTTTCCCTCTGCTTTTTTTATCCAACTAATCTTCTCTTACGTTTTATTGTTTTCATTGCTTTTTTTTCCTTATAGCTTTCTCATGCTTCTTCAGTCTACATGCGTTTGTAACGTACCTTCTTTTATTTTTTTTTTTTTTTTTAAGTTTTATTTTGCCTATATCCTCCTCCGAGTCCTCCACTCTCTTACGTTGTACCTTTACTCATTTACATCTGCCTCCTCCACGTTTCTTGCCAAGAGTTCACCCACGGTCATTCTGTTTGTCTCGTTCATATTCTTGTTCTGCGCTGTTCCACTCTTCTGGGTTCCTTTTGTGTTCTCTTATTTTTCAGTGATTTCCCTTCGTCCTGAGATTTTTTTCACTGATGGGTTTTCCTTAGTTGAATAAAATCGCTATGTAGATGAACCATCGCAACAAGTGGAACTGTTGGATGGGGGAGTAACACTGTTAGAGCTTGAATTCTTTTTCTCTAATGTTTCGGGGTATACAGAATCTCTGAGGATGGGTTCTGTGTAGCCCGAAACGTTAGAGAATATAAAGAATTCAAGCTCTAACCTGTATCTCTCTCCCTCCCTAACAAAATCGCTATGCTTAAACCTTTGGTTGCCAGTCGTCTATCTTACTCTATTTCGGCTAACATCTGGCGATTTACTCTGTCATAGAGAAACCTTCGGGCTTAAGTATGTCAAAATTACTTTAGTTAACATTTTCAGCAAGAATAAGGGACATTGTATTTAATTCCAACCTACGACAGATGATTTTGTTAAACTGATAGAAAGACGCCGCGTTTAACGTATTAAGTCGGAGGATAATACCTGGGTGGACTCATATCAGCCAAAATTAAAACCTGTTCGCTGGAAGTGTGGCCCGCCCTTCACAAGATAGAAGGTGGTGGTGGTGGTTGCATCTAGGTCTGCTTTTATGGTCGTGTTTGCTTGGAGGCTCTTCCTGTTTTTTTTTTTTTTTTCGCAATCTCTTCAGCTTTCTTATCTCCCCTCATCTTATTTATGGTGCTTAATTAGGCCTTTGTCCGACCATTCATGAGTGTCAACGTATAGTTGTGGTGATTGTGAGGCGGCACCCGAGCGACAATCTGTCCTCTGTGAGAGGTTAACTGATTGTCTTATTGGCTGCAGGTGTTGGGGATTGGGGGGCAGGGGATAGTGGAAGGGGAGGGGCCAGAGAAAGGACGAGGGGAAGGGGGAGAGGAAGATGCTGAGATGTGAGGAGAGGAATGGGATGATGGGGCAGGAAGAATTAGAGAAAAGACGAGGAAGAGGGGACGAGGTGGGTGCTGTAGTGTATGAGGGGTGGAAGGGATAATGCCGGGGGAGGGGCTGAAGACGAATGAGGGAGAGAAGTAAAGCTATGTCCTCCCTTCCCCACCTCTACGACAATGGGAACACTAATGCCCCAGTCACACTGCAGGTACGACTTATCGCAAACCACGCGCGACCTGCAAGTCGTGCGTGGTTTTGGTGAGGTTTACGACCGGTTTTCATGTCTCGGTCTAGCCGCAGACCACCATGGCAACCAAAAAATCGTCGCGAGGCAGCTTCCGTGCCACTACATCGGTGGTCGCCGGGAGGTTTTTCGTGCTGCACGAAAAACCTCCCCGCAACCACCGATGTAGTGGCACGGAAGCTGCCCGGTGGGCGGCTGGACTGCGTCTGGCCGGAATACGGACTGCGACTGGGATTTTTAAGCAGTGGTTGCCATCCGGACGGAAGGCGGTTGCCACCCATTCTGTGCGGTGGCCATCTGCACTCCGTCAAGGCGACGACTGGATTGCGGTGGCCGCCGTCCACAAGCCTCCTGTCTGGGGTGGTGGTTGAAGTCCGGCTGCCGTCCAGCTGGCGATTGGTCGAGCGACAGGTGGTGGGCTGGACCCAGACCAGCTGCCGGCCAATCCGCGGCTGGTGTCGGTCTAGTGGTCGCGGTCTAAACTGCAACAGGACTCGGACCGGCCGGCCACCCGTTGGTGTCTTGACCTATGTGTACCTGGCCATGGTCGCCGTTCGGCTGCCCACTGGACGGACGCTGGACGGACACTGGATGACCACCGGTAGCCAATCGGTGGCACGACTGCTCAGAGACCTCCGTGGTCGGGGACTGGTTTCGCGATTTTCAGGTTTGCAACAAGTCGTACCTGCAGTATGACTGGGGCTCAACGAACAGAACATATCCAACATCTTAATAACTCTCAGTCCGATCCACCAGCACTTCACAGGAAAGTTTCTTGGACGGATGCAAATGCCAGTCTTATCAATCTCTCTCTCCCTCTCTCTCTCTCTCTCTCTCTCTCTCTCTCTCTCTCTCTCTCTCTCAAAAATTATCAGATATATCACTACGTTTGACAAAAAATGTTACCTTTTCTATAGTTTCCTCTTCCTTCTGTTCAGACCGCTGTGTTGCTGTCGCTTTCCTTATTAAAAAAGAATAATTAACTAAGTCTTTTGCATCTAATTCCAGTCTGGATTATTCCTTTGCAGTTCCTCCTGTCTTCTTAACCATTTATTCATATCTGTTAGTAAGTATTTTTCGAGCAACTCTCCTTTCTGTTGGAGCTGGAGGAAAACGTATATGTTGTCTCTTGTCCTCTGTTTGCCTTGGTGCTGTGTGTGTGTGTGTGTGTGTGTGTGTGTGTGTGTGTGTGTGTGTGTGTGTGTGTGTGTGTGTGTGTGTGTGTGTGTGTGTGTGTGTGTGTGTGTGTGTGTGTGTGTGTGTGTGTGTGTGTGTGTGTGTGTGTGTGTGTGTGTGTGTGTGTGTGTGTGTGTGTGTGTGTGTGTGTGTGTGTGTGTGTGTGTGTGTGTGTCTAAGGACTAGGGGAGGGAAGGTCTTGCTACATAAAAATAAACAATTCTTTTAGTATGTCCCGTTAAACGGTGGTAAATCAACGAACTTTTTTTCTCATGAAGACAGCGCATTCTGTAGCGATACATACCACTTTACTACAGGCCTGAATTGCAGGAGTAAGTTCCATTTGCTTTGCTCTTATTTCTCCCAGCTCGTGCCTGCAAAAATTATCAGATAGCTTTCCTTTTCTCTCTTGGTGATGCATTTTTAATCACTCAGGTCTTTAGTTGTAATCCACGTGTTTCATCTCATCAGTGTTGCCAGTACCGGTATTTATATTCTGTAATCAGTAATTTGCTTAGCACTGCTGTCCACAAGGCTGCTGTTCCAGTAGCGTCTGTTTCGATTCCTGGTGCAGAGAGATGGCACCACTCGACCTAGTGTCAGTATACCTTTTTTGGAGAGTCCATCCAACCTATGTGGGACAGTAGGTAAGGAGTACTTAAAGTAATCCCAGTTGAGGTAACTGTGGTAACTTGGATGATGTATTTGCCCTGAATGCCAGGATAATGGGTAAATAACCAGCTACAGTCACAGAGGCCAACGTTACGAAGATGAGCACCGCGTCATTGCGCCTCACCATATGTTCCCACGTTTATACTTGGTAGGTGACCAGATCAACATAGATTATAAATTTTCAACCTTGATTCTTGTGTCGGTGTTGAAAAATTTTATCGTTATATTTACCCTAACAGCAATCAGTGTGTTACGTAATATTTTTGCTTTCTTTCCCGGTACTGGCATCTTTTTATCAGTGTGTCCATCGTACTCCAATTTCTGATTTCTTCAGGTCTTTTTGCTACACCGTGACACGGTTGTTCAAGTTAATACCCCTTGAATACCATTAGATCCTCCTCTGTCTAAACGTTAATTATCTTTTGAACCTTATGAATATGCTGGTGTTCCCTGGCAGACACAATATCATTTACAACACATCATACAATCCTTTGTTTCATATACAAAAGATCATCAATACGAAAAGCACGGACACGCAAGCATAGTTCTTGCGGGATTCCTTCTGCAAAGTCTTTTAACTGTTCTCCATTATATAGCAACTACTTTCAATTTTTTGTTGGTCAAGCCTTTGATCCATCTACCTACTCCTTTCTTAATACTTTTTGCAATTTTAATTTTAGCACTGTATCTAAATTTTGTATTACTGTATCCAAATTTTTAAAGAGCCAGTATCCACATGAACATTCAACTAGTAAGAGTGGGAGGACTGGCAGACTTTCAGAGGGTAGATTAATCACTTTACCACTCTGATTCATAATGGCCACTTCATCAAGGCGCCCAGGAGGGGCTTCATGGCCATTTGTGAGATGTAGGAGCTTGTGTGAGTACCGTATCCTGTGATTTCAACTCTTGGCAGGATGAACGACGTGTATTTATGACTAGTGCAGTATACAGATGAATGACGTATTTATGACTAGTGCAGTATAAAGATGAACGACTTGTATTTATGACTAGTGCAGTATAAAGATGAACGACTTGTATTTATGACTAGTGCAGTATACAGATGAACGACTTGTATTTATGACTAGTGCAGTATAAAGATGAATGACGTGTATTTATGACTAGTGCAGTATAAAGATGAACGACGTGTATTTATGACTAGTGCAGTATAAAGATGAATGACGTGTATTTATGACTAGTGCAGTATAAAGATGAACGACTTGTATTTATGACTAGTGCAATATAAAATTGAACGACTTGTATTTATGACTAGTGCAGTATAAAGATGAACGACTTGTATTTATGACTAGTGCAGTATAAAGATGAACGACGTGTATTTATGACTAGTGCAGTATAAAGATAAACGACGTGTATTTATGACTAGTGCAGTATAAAGATGAACGACGTGTATTTATGACTAGTGCAGTATAAAGATGTGAAGCTTAATTTTTTCCCAGGATAGATTAGGCTGACAGGGGTGGCCACAGGATAGGTGGTGGGGGGAATGAACGCTCAGGGAATAAAAGGTAAAAATGACAACCCCAGGAAAAAAGGAGATTGACGGCGGGTGAGAAGGTTGATTTTGGGTAGAGACACAGACTGATAGGCAGTGTGTGTGTGTGTGTGTGTGTGTGTGTGTGTGTGTGTGTGTGTGTGTGTGTGTGTGTGTGTGTGTGTGTGTGTGTGTGTGTGTGTGTGTGTGTGTGTGTGTGTGTGTGTGTGTGTGTGTGTGTGTGTGTGTGTGTGTGTGTGTGTTTGGCCTCATCTGACCCCATTTCATATCTTAGCATTCTTCATTGACTTGTCATGAAGCGGAGGACAAACTCTTAAAAACAGAATGGATTATGTCCATTTCGCCACACTTCTAAACTCTGTAGGGCACACTATTCATTCTACAGCCACTGTACTAAATTGTCTGTTTGTATATTCCACACAGGTTGAATCAGTGACGGTGAGAAATAAAGGACGAAGTTTTGACAACAAGGACGGCAGCGTCCCCTGAGCACTTTCTTAGGGAATAAAACCTACTCTTCCATATATGTCTTTGTGAGTCCTAGGATTGTAAATAAACTGGTTCAAAATGTTAACTTGCTTTAAAAGATATGCATACAAAACACATTTCTGTATAAAGGGTAAAAAATATAGACACCTGTAAAGGATCATACGTGTTATGCACCAAATTGTTGACTTCCATTGCCAATCACCTCACACTGCAGTTTCCACACCTGCGGATGTGAGATTAAATGTGTGTATTACGGGTATGTATTTTTGCTGAGCTGGGTGTGGTCGGGGATTTGAACAGTGGGTCGGTAATGCAAATATTCCGAGACTGAATTTGCACTGAAGTTAAAAAACAGTTGTCTGAATCAGAGAATATTAATTTACCTGCTTTGTGATAAATATCTAGTGACATTTCATATAACCCACTCACGACGATGACGCCACTTAAATTCATCCGGACAGTTTACACGGCACAAGAAGGGCGTCTCTGACCGAAGGAACTAACTCCACGAATCCAATGCATTTTTTTTTTCTCTTGCCACACCGAACGTTTTTCCTCAACGTCACAGCAACGTTTGTCGGTTTGAGAGTAGAAACATACTCTACTTCCACATTTTCTGCTACAAATTTACCGAGAAAATCGTCTGGTGGCAGCGAGAGTAACATTAAAAAACGTTATGGTAGTGAAAGGATAAAAAATTATCCCAACCCTTCGCTAAAATGGTAATATTTCTTCGCTATTTATGCTGCCGCTAGATTATATTAAGCTCCTGAAGCACTACTCATAGTGAAGGGGTTAAGCACCATTAATTTCATGTCATTCTGGTGTCCCTGTGTGATCTGTACGTTCTCTTCCCAGCAAGGGCAGTGTACTGTAGATGGGTGTGCGTGATAGTGTTTGCTGAACCTCGGAAACAAACTCCGTAGCCTCTCTACTATAGGGCCTCTTTGTAGTCCTTCATATAGGCTTATAATCTGTTGACAATAAGAATAGAATAAAAAAGACGTCATTTTGCTCTCCGGTTAATGGACACAGTTTCTAAGCCTGTCACTATCAGGCCATCTCTTCCCAAGTTGACTGTAGGAGTCAGTCGGTAGCACAACACAAATGGCTCCATAATACTGACAGGGCTTGCCTAAATGCAGAACCCTGTGCATGAATAGTTACATAGACCATTTGATCTAAGTTGCGTTTGTTTACAGTTGTCAATTTCCGTGCTAATCTAAGCAAGTATAATAGTACTAGAAAAACGTGGGATATTCAGTCTTAATATGGGACTTCGTTGCTGTCGCCAAAGCATACAGGAATGAAGCACGTCATTTCCGAAAAACGCTAGTAAGCGACAGACGGACAGGATCGCTTCTAGGGTTGTCCTGGCATGTAAAAATCATTCATGTTCAAATCCTTGCACAGAAACAGCCTGCTGTACCGGGGTGCGGGAGATGGGCAGGCAGGAGGGTCACCACTCAAATGCCATCATGGCGCCATCATACAGTTGCTAATGCACCAACTCATACTTCCATATACTGGGGAGTTATTTTGACCCGGGAACAATGTTGGTGATACTGTAGTGCCTTCTTACCACGGAAACAATGTACTGTAGGTGGATGTGAGGTTAGGGAGGGACAACTGGCTCTGTTATGGCAGGATTTGTTGGCGGTGGGCTGTGTAGATTGAGACGGCGGGATATTGTTGATGGTAACTGTTTCATCATTGCTGGGTTAAAATTTGGTGTTATTGCGAAAGAACCTTAGATTTTGACAGTTTTGTGTGTGTGTGTGTGTGTGTGTGTGTGTGTGTGTGTGTGTGTGTGTGTGTGTGTGTGTGTGTGTGTGTGTGTGTGTGTGTGTGTGTTTTCTTACCTAACTGTATCTTTACAGGAATGAGTCAAGCTCGTACTGTCCCGTGTCTCAAACCATTTTTATCGTATATATCCTTAAATTTATGAATTGTTTTGGCGCACACTATTTCATTCTGCAGTGCATTCCACTGATCAATTGCCCTAGGCCTATTTGGGAAATGAATTTCCTTACGTCTTTATCGCCTCTCTTTTTATGCAGTTTTTTGCGGTGTCCCCTTGCTGATGCATCCCCATAGGTTATGTCATCATTTATGTCTATTTTCTCCTTCCCTGATATGCATTTATAAAAGCATAATCATGTCTTCTCTTTTCCTTCTCTCCTGTAGTGTAGGCAGATTCAGTTTTTCTAGCGTTTCTTCGTACCTTAGATCCCTTAAGCTTGGTATCCATTTTGTAGCGGCCCTTTGAACTTTTTCAATCTTATCTATGTGTTTTTTGAGATGAGGACTGCAGACT
The DNA here is from genome assembly GCF_032717465.1 of Coenobita brevimanus. Classification (NCBI taxonomy): domain Eukaryota; kingdom Metazoa; phylum Arthropoda; class Malacostraca; order Decapoda; family Coenobitidae; genus Coenobita; species Coenobita brevimanus. The sequence goes on from NC_136969.1 coordinate 12,711,987, forward strand.
ACTGACGCATACTCCAGGGTTAGTCTGATGAATGATCTTATAGTCTTCCTTAGCATGTCTTCATTTATGTATGTGAATGCTATTCTCATATTTGCAAGCAGTGAACACATGTTCCGTACCTTCTCACTGATGTGGTCAGCCGGAGATAGTCTGTTATTGATAATCACACCTAGGTCCTTCTCTTTTTCCCATGTGTGTAGGGCCTTACTTCCTAACTTATAATTCCAATCAGGTCATTTTCCATTTTTACCAAATTTGATGACATGACACTTGTCCACATTGAATTCTATTTACCATGTATTGCTCCATTCATGAAGTTTATTTAATTCTTCTTGTAGCTCTTTACAAGAGTCTGTGTTAGTAATTCTCCTTTGTATTTTTGCATCATCAGCAAACATATTCAGATAGGTTTCATTTCCTATGTTACTGTCTATATCATTTATATACACTAAAAACATAATTGGTGCCAGCACTGAGCCCTGTGGAACTCCTTTAGTCACTTCCCTCCATGATGAGTAATATCCCTTAGTACTGTTCTCATTTCTCTTTTTTGAGAAAATCTTGCATCGGATTCCTCCTTGATGGTACAGTTTCCATAAAAGTCTTTGGTGCGGGACTCTGTCAAATGCTTTCTTGAAATCTAAATAGATACTGTCCACCCATCCTCCTCTGTTCTGTAATGTTTCTGTTACCCTGTCATTGTAGCTCAACAAATTAATAAGACATGATTTTCCCTTACTGAAACCAAATTGTCTTTCTGTTATCATATTGTGTTCTTCTACATGATTTACCCAAACTTTTCTTATCAGCTTTTCTAATACCTTACTTACAACATTGGGTAGTGATACTGGTCGGTAGCTGAGTAGATTTTGTCTATTCCCTTTCTTGAATAAGGGAACAATGTTTGCTTTCTTCCAAATATCAGGTAGTTTACCTTGTCCCAAGGATTCCTTGAAAATTAAAGATAATGGTTTACTTAGCTCCTCTGCACATTCATGTAGCACCCAACATGAAATTTCATTAGGACCACTTGCTTTTCTTTTGTCTAATTTACTTAACTCCACCTGTATTTCTTTCTCTGATATGTGTATATCTAGTAGAATGTGTGGGCATGTATGTTCCATATAATCCCTCTCAAAATTATTTTCTTCTGTAAAAACTGATTGGAAATTCTTATTTAGTGCTTCATAAATATCCTTCTCTTGTGTGTAGGTGATCCCCTCATCTGTAATGGATTGTATTTTATCTTTTACTTTGATTTTGCTTCGGATGTAGCTGTAAAATATCTTCGGTTGATCACGACTTTTATTTACGACGTCCTCCTCGAACTGTTTTTGGGCTTCCTTCCTTATTCTAGTATAATCGTTTCTTGCCTGTTTATAGCTGTTATATGCCCTTTCACTATTGTGTCTTCTGTGTCTGTTCCACAACAAATTTCATTTTTCTTTCGATTTTTTACATTCTGTATTAAACCACTTCTTTATTTTCTTTTCTGCTTCTTTGTGCTGTGGGATGTACTTCTGGACTCCTATTTCATAAAGTTCACAGAATTTACTATATATAACATTTAAATTTTGCCCTCTAAGTTCTTTTTCCCAATCTATTTCTAAGAAGTATTTCTTTAGGTCATGATAGTTGCCCTTTTGGTAGTTAAGGCTTTTTTTGTAACTTTCATTGCTGTTAACTATGTCATATGCAATCCTGAAGTTGTAATTTAATACTGTGTGGTCACTTTTGCCGAATGGAGGGTGATACATTATATTGTCAATATCATTTTCTTGCCTAGTAAATATGAGATCTAGTACTGGTGGTATGTCAAGTCCTCTTTTTCTGGTGCTTTCTTTTACATGTTGTTTTAGGAAAAACTCCTGCACAAGGTCCAGGAGCTTTTGATCCCTGGCTTTTTATATCTAGAGTATTCCAACTGATATTTGTATTGAAATCTCCAGTTAGTATAATTCTTTCCGATTTCTCTTCCATTCTATGTAGTAATGCTCTTAAACTTTGAATTGTTTTCTCTGCCAGGTCTTCATATTCGCCTTTTTCCCAAATGTTTGATCTGGGTGACATGTATAAATTTGTCACAATTACCTTCCCTTCAGATGTACTAATCTCTACTGCAATCAGTTCTGTCTGTGAGGGTACATCTAGTTCTATTTCCTTGACTTGCAGATTGTTCTTTGTTAATATTATAATTCCTCATCCTTTTTTTAAGTTCCTGTCTCTTCTCCATATATTGTATTCCTCTATGTTTAGTGTATCGTTTGATATCCTTGGTGTTAATAAAACGCCTCGGACCCGGACGGACCATACGTTGACGACTAAGAAACGGACAAACGACATTCTGAGGGTGGGAACATGGAATGTGAGAGGAGTGAATGATGAAGTGAAAGAGAGAGAGGTTGTCCAGGTGCTTGAGGATGCAAAAGTGGATATATGTGGATTGACTGAAACTAAATGGAAAGGTGAAAGGATGAGAGAATGGGAATATGGTGTAGGTATATGTGCGGGAGTCAGTGAGAATGAGAGGGCAAGAGAGGGAGTATGTCTGATGATAAGCAAGAAGAGGAAGGAGAATATAAGAGAGTATGGAACACTGGGTGCAAGGATTGTATGGGTGAGGATGAAAGTAGGTATACAAGCATGGGCGATTGTATGTGTGTATGCTCCAACAGAGGATCGAGTGGCAAGAGTGAAAGATGAGTTTTGGGCGAGAGTAGAAGCATGTATGGACAAGTTTGAGAGGAGCGAGAGAGTGCTGTTGATTGGAGACATGAATGGCAAAGTTGGGAATGTACGAGTGGATGGAGTGGTTGGTCAGTGGGGTGTGCCAGCTGAAGTAGATGGGAATGGTAGTGCTTTGGTGGACATCTGTGCTGGTAAGGGGTTGGCAATAGCCAACACCTACTTTCATCATAAGATGATCCACCGGTATACATGGAGAGTAATGAGGAGGATGGATGGTGAACTTGTTGAACGAAAGGCAATGATAGACTACGTGTGTGTGGATGAGAGAATGAGAAGACAACTGTTGGATGCAAGAATGTGGGGAGGGTGGGGGAATGGAGTCTCGGACCATCACTTAGTGATGGCCAAGGTAGAGCTGCAAAGAAAGTGGTTGAGGAGACGAAGGGGAAGACAGGAGGAAGCAGCTCCTGTGAGAAGAGTGGAGAAATTGCAAGATAGTGAGAAAATGACAGAGTATAAGAGCATAGTGGAAGAAAGATTGGGAAGGTATGAGCTAGAGCAGATGGAAGGGGTGGAAGACGTATGTAAGATATTCACGGAAGAGATAAGCTCAGCGTGTGAGGCGGTTTGTGGAGTGAGGAGGAGATGCAAGGGTGTGCAAGGGACAGCATGGTGGAATGATGAAGTGAAACGAGCTGTGGAACAAAAGAAGGCATATCGTGAATGGTTAGCGAGTAGAGGTAGGGGAGAAGATGAGAGAGAGAAGAGAGAGGTATATGTGAGCAGAAGGGAGGTTAAGAGACTGGTGAAGGAGAGTAAGAAGAAAGTGGATGAAGAGTTTGGGAGGAATCTGAGTGTGAAATGGAGGGAGAGTAAGAAATTGTTTTGGAAGGAGGTAAAGAAAGTAAGGCAGTGTGAAAGGGGAAATAGTAGGGGAGTGAAAGATAGGAATAATAGATTGTTGGTGGAGAAGAGAGAGAAATTGAGGAGATGAAAGGAGCACTTTGAGGATTTGTTGAATGTAGAGAGTGAGATCAGTGTGAGTATAAGTGGTTGGGGAATGGCTGGGAGAAGAAGAGATGAGAGGAGGGAGGAAGAGATCAGTAGGTCGGAAGTAGTGGAAGCGATGAAGAAGATTAAGCTGGGAAAGGCCCCAAGAATTGATGGAGTGTGTGGTGAAATGCTTAGGTATGGGGGTGAGATTGTTGTGGAGTGGATATGGAAGTTGTGTAGATTGGCTTGGGAAGAGGGAAGGGTTCCAGAGGACTGGAAATCAGGTATAATTGTTCCTCTGTACAAAGGAAAAGGGGAGAGAGAAGTATGTGGTAACCATAGGAGTATTTGCCTTCTTAGTGTGACTGGTAAAATATATGGTTGAATACTCATTGATAGGGTTAGGCATATGACAGAGGAGCTAGTTGGAGAAGAACAAGGGGGATTTAGGAAGGGAAAAGGGTGTGTAGATCAGATATTTGTTCTAAGATGTTTAGTGGAGAAGTATCTAGAGAAGGGAAGGAAAGTGTATGCTGCCTTCATGGACTTGGAGAAAGCTTATGACAGAACAGATAGGCAAGGTATGTGGAAGATATTAAGAATATATGGAGTGGAGGGGAAATTGTTGAGTGCTGTGTAGAGTATGTACGAGGGAGCTAGGGCTACGGTGCGAGTGGATGGTGAGCTGAGTGAGTTCTTTGATCTCAGTGTGGGACTGAAACAGGGGTGTGTGATGTCTCCATGGCTGTTTAATATATATATGGATGGGGTTGTAAAGGAGGTGCAAGGTAGGGTAGTGGATGTAGGGGTGAGATTTGGAAGCTTCCGGTGTTGCTGTTTGCTGATGATACAGTATTGTTGAGTGAAGATGAATGGGAGTGCAAGGTTTGGTGAATGAATCTGGGACAGTGTGTAGGAGGAGGAAGCTGAAAGTTAATGTAAACAAAAGTAAAGTTATGGTGTTTGAGAGGAATGAAGTCACATAGTGTGCAGTGAGGTTGGATGGTGAGGATATGGAGAATGTGAGTGCATTCAAGTACTTGGGTAGTGTGATGAGTAAGGATGGAACTTTGGGGGATGAAGTACGTGAAAGGGTACAGCAGGGAAGAAAGGTTGTTGGTACACTGAAAGCAGTGATGAGAAATAGGGAGGTGAGTATGGAAGTTAAGAAGTCACTGGATGATGGTATTGTGATCCCTACCCTGACATATGGAAGCGAGGCGTGGACCTTGCAAGAGGGGAACAAGTCAAGAGTGAGAGCAGTGGAAATGAGTTACTTGAGAGGAGCATGTGGAGTGACGTGGAGGGACAGGTTGACGAATGAAGAAGTGAAGGAACGTTGTGGGGTAGATGTGGATGTGGTTGAAAAGATTACGAGAAATACACTGAGGTGGTTTGGACATGTGGAGAGAATGGAGAATGAAAGACTGACTAAGAGGGTGTATGTAGGTGAGGTGGAGGGAGGGAGAGGGAGGGGTAGACCGAGGATGAGGTGGAGGGATGGAGTTGAGAGGTATATGAGGGAGGGGGGGTGAGTTGGGGGGAGGGTAGTCAAATGGTGGGTGACAGAGTGACTTGAAGGCGTTTTGTCTGCGGCCACCCTTTGCGGGATTAGGGCGTCGGGCTATAGATATAGATAATTTTGTTTCAGTTTGGCAAACAATACGTGGTTCCTTTTCTTTGATATAATCATTCATCTCTAGCAATTTAGATACTATTCCATCTACATTAGAGTACATTAACATAATCATCTTGTTTACATACTTGTCATGACTTGGGTCTACTACCTTTCTCCTTTGTATTCCCTCCTGTTTATGTACCAGTTTCGAACCTGCAGTCCAATTACTTTTTTAAAGAAGGTGTTCTTCTCTTCCTCTGATCTTCCCTCATTCTTTGTTCTTGCCTCCTCCCTCTTCTCTTTTAGTAATCGAAGTTCCTCTTGAGTTAGGCATCTTTTTATCCATACGTTTTTGAAATCCTCTTTTTCCATAAGTTTGCATTTTCAGTATTTCTTCCACAGTGTTTATATTCTGGAAGGTTACTTTCGGGGGCCTTGATCTCATATTTCCCTAGTCTTTTGTGTTCCTCTATGTCGTTACTACAGATTTCCTCTGATATTTCCTTCAATATGTTCGTTACATATGCCATCTCCTTTCTGTCTCTCAAAATCTTTTTTTTTTTTTATTTCTTCCTCTTCTATACCAGTGATTACTATAAATTTGTTGATGTCTGCTGAATCTTTGACCAATTTTGGATTGTTTTGGATTATTTTCTTTACTTACTTTTTAATGCTCTTTTCTTCAACTCTTGTTTCTAAGTCTTTCTTTACTTTCACCATTTCAGCATATGTGGTTTCCACATCATTTTTGTACCTTTGCATTGCATCATTTACATGGGTTATCTTCTCCTCAGTGTCTCTGCTATGATCTATTAGAGTGCTTGCCTGCCTTATTGTCTCTGTATCATTTCTGAACTCTTCCATAATACTCTCATGGTTGACAACTGTGCTAGCCATTTCACTAATCTTCCTTCTAGGTGTACCCACCTCAACTGATAATTCATCTATTGTTTTGTGTGTGTGTGTGTGTGTGTGTGTGTGTGTGTGTGTGTGTGTGTGTGTGTGTGTGTGTGTGTGTGTGTGTGTGTGTGTGTGTGTGTAAACAACTAGACATTTTATTGATAGTCCATGCCTTTTTTCATTTGTTAGCTTACAGTTCGGTAGTATGACGAAGGTATCATAAAATATGAAAGTTTTGGCGGGGGTTATAGCTATTGACATATAGGGACTGGATGGTACTGTGCTCGTCTTGTGATGTGGGTGTGCCTTAAGTTTATATTCTCAACAACAACAAATAAGCATCTTTAATATCACAACCTTCTTTCCGATCGCCAGTATGGGTTCCGCCAGATGCTCCATTGGCGATCTTCTCACCTACCTTTCAGACTCCTGGTCATCCTCCTTTCGGGACATTGGCGAAAGCTTTGCCATGGTACTTGACATTACAAAGGCTTTCCAGGGAGTCTGGCATAAATCTTAATTTCCCAAGTACCCTCTTACGGTTTCAATCCTTTTATCTGTGCCTTCATCTCTAGCTTCCTTTCTGGTCATTCTGTGGCCGCTGTTGTAGACGGCCACTATTCTTCTAGAGCTATCAATAATGGGGTTCCTCAGGGCTCTGTATTATCACCAACTCTATTCCTTCTAAGCTGTACATCTAACCCTATCCACTCATATGCTGATGACTCCACCCTTGAACGTTTCATTTGCTTCTCACAGCGTACGTCTCAGCAGTTACTTCAACAAACATGAGGTGAGTATATGGCATACCTAGTGTCTGACTTGGCTTGTATCTCTGATTAGGGTAAAGTAATCTTGTTATTTTCAATGCATCAAAAACTCAGTTCTTCTTCTTCTTTTTTTTTTTATGTTTCCGACTCTGGTCATAGGCTTCACAGCCTGCTTTGAAGGCCCAGTAGTCCTCCTACATACCATACACCTCTCTACATGTCACCACTTTGGCGCTAACACCCACCGTCCATACTGAATACATGCTAGGGCTGTCTCATACAGGACTGGTGTATTGGTATTAGCGGGGGTATTTTTACGACATGTCGACGGGTCTTCTGGTCGATCAGTAAAGTCTGATTTCATGAAATTCAAATCCTTAAACTGTTCCCTTCCCCAGCGGGGATTTGAACCTGGGTCCAGTAGGACTGCAGGCCACCTCTCTATCGATTCAGCCACCGCCTCCCCCAACCTTCACCCTGTTAAAATCTTCCGCAGGAGTATGCTCTAATTTTTAACAATATCCAACTCAATCCTGCATCATCTTTAAACATACTTGGGGTTTCATGCTCTTGGGACTTATATTGGGAAGATCATATTACACCTCTTGTAAAATCTGCTTCCAAGAGATTAGGTGTGCAAAGTCGACTCTGTGCCTTCTTTACCCCTGCACAGTTGTTGACTTTATCCACGGGTTTTATTCGCCCCTGTGTAGAGTACAACTCTCATGTGTGGGGAAGTGCCCCCACATACAGCTCTTCTCAACAAGGTGGAGTCAAAGGCTTTTTGTTGCATTAACTCTCGTCCAATTACTGGCTCTCTTCAATATTTGTCTCTTCGCCGCACTGTTACATCTTTATCTCTTTTCTATCGCTACTTCAACGGTCACAGGTCCTCTAAACTGCCTGCTTGCATCCCTCCACCTGTACGACGGGTGCGTAGCAACCATTTACCAACAAACTCTTATCCCTTTTCTGTCCAACACTCTAATGCAAGAGTTTACCATTACTCCCAGTCCTTCATGTCTGCAACAGGTCAGCTCTGAAACTGTCGGCCTATCTCTGCATTTCCTACTGCCTATCATCTCCAGTCTTTCAAATGCAGTGTGTCCGGGCATCTGGAAAAGAACAGACCTTGAATTTGGCTCTCTGTTACCGTCTTTTTGTTTTTCTTCGAGGGAACAGTCTTGCAGGCTTCTGGCCATTGGTTCCTTCTTCCTTGCATTAAAAAAATTATGTTACAACCCCATTCGTAAAACATTGCCACATGAAAAACTCTTCCCCAATCTCCTGCTAACGAGTTCATCCTTTATTTATAAGGTTGTCTTGAGGGCTGAATCAGTACAGCGGCGGCCTGCAGTCCTAATGGAGCAAGGATCTATCCCGGCTGGGGCAGGGAACAGTTCAGGGATTTGAATTTCATAAAAGCAGACTTTACTGTTCTGCCAGAAGACCCACCGATGTGAAAATATACCCATACTAATACAAGTGCACCAGTCCTGAATGAGACAGCCCTTACATGTAGTCAGTATGGACGGTGGGTGTTAGCGCAGAAGTAGTGACATGTGGATGTGTGTGTTGGAGGACTGCTAAGTCTTAGGATAGGCCCTGAAGCCTTTGCCCAGAGTTGGACAAGTAAAAAAAAACATAGCCTATATATATATATATATATATATATATATATATATTGTTACGGAACAGAGAAAACTGTCCCGCAAAGTTCCAGGTTCAAAACAGAAGAGTTAGGTAAAATTACAAGTTTAAGTTTAATGCTCAAAATAACAACTAAACATTCAGGACTCATAAGGATAATGTAATGGCAAAAACAGGTTAAATATATGGTTAACTGCAATAGCCTCTATTAACACGAAATTAGCAAGAGTAAATTTAGCTAAGTCAGCCCTGATAAAATGAGAAAACCGGATAATGCTCAGTTAATGCAAGATATATATTATTACAGATGCAAAATATTATTAATAATGGCTGACAATATGAACTTTACATGAATCACAAAAACCTTACCAGGCCTACGAATCAACACCTTATGCTATACAGTACAAGAAAAAATGTAATAACACTTATACTCAAATTACACAGCAGCTAGATGGTTGGAGACTTCCTGAGCACTCAAAAAAATAATAACAACTGTACAGGGGAGGACAGAGATGTGAACAAAATGAGGAGTAGATCTAAGTGGCAATTAATGCAGAGACTGAGCTCATTATATAGGGGCCGGCAGAGCTTGATGCAACTTGTAAGAAGGACGCGCAAATGAAGCCATAGGGGACAAAGAGTTGACACTCCTGCTCTGAAGAACAGAAAGAACGACTTACTCTACTATAAGGGAGGAGGGGGGGGAGTGAGGTAGAACACTCACTATGGAAGCCACGAGGCGAATCGTGATCAAACATGCAGCATACTGTTCATTAGAATTATACAAAGGATGATGAAATCATAGGCTATGTAACAATATATATATATATATATATATATATATATATATATATATATATATATATATATATTTTTTGTATGAATCAGGTAATGTGCGACCCCCCCCAAAAAAAAAAAAAAAATTGCACTACTTTTATTGAAATAAGAACTATAACACAATTATTTTAACATATCGTCTTACCTTTAATGCAATTTTGAAGTGACTATAGTGATACAAAATATTTTTTAAAGAATTTTAGAAAAAATAATGAAAATTAACATGTTGCTGACTTTAGCAGTTGCATGACTCAAACTAATATTGATGAAGCAGATGACCGACATCCTCTTGTGGAGACCAATGTCCTAAGTATCTGTAAGGAAATGTAGAACCACAGCAAATGAATAATAAATGTGTTTCACCTCAGGTACACCTCAGGTAATGTGGGGTCTGTTGGACCCCAACAGCTCTATAAAGCAAAGATTGAGCCAGATCCAGGAACGACCCCATCACCACCTTAAACTACTCAACAAGTCAGGAAGGTAGAGGGGAGGGCAGATCGCTAGGGTTTATTTTAATATATGGAAAACTAAAGATAAAAATTGGTGGAGTCTGCCAGACCCCACATTACCTGAGTAAGGTATTTTATATAAGGCCAGCCTTAAGGTTGGCTTCAGATGGAGTTTTGTGCATCTCGGCCCTGGACAATACTCCTGGCAGACTGGCTAGTTAAAGCCAGATGAAAATAAAACTCAGGTAGGGTTTAATTTATTCAATATTCAAACTTTATTACATAACTTCCGTCACATAGCATACTCTCTCTCTCTCTCTCTCTCTCTCTCTCTCTCTCTCTCTCTCTAACATACATCAAGGCCTCGGTAACTGGTTTCCTAACAGTCACATAGCATACTCACTCTCTCTCTCTCTCTCTCTCTCTCTAACATACATCAAGGCCTCGGTAACTGGTTTCCTAACAGTCACACCCACGACCTTCATCTGTGTTTACATCTGGTAGACTGACACGAAACGATGGGTGAATATAGATAAACAGACTCGTAGACAGACAGGTGGATATAGCGGAACAGACAATATTTGGTAGAGTGGATGAACAAATAAATAAGCAGAGTGGATGAACAGAGACAAATTGGCAGAGTGGATGAACAGACAAATATAGGTTGAGTGGATGAACAGACATAAATAGGCAGAGTGGATGAAAAAACAAGTAGGTAGAGTGGATGAACGGACATAAATAGGTAGAGTGGATGAACAGACAAACAGGTAGAGTGGATGAACTGACAAATAGGTAAAGTGGATGAACAGACATAAATAGGTAGAGTGGATGAACAGACATAAATAGGTAGAGTGGATGAACAGACATAAATAGGTAGAGTGGATGAACAGACATAAACAGACTGATAGAGATATAGGTAGGTAGGTAGGTAAGCAGATTAGGCCAGAGAGAGATATTTACTGATAACCTCATTCATGCCCTCCATCTCTGTTTAAAGCAAATGAAAGGTATACTCATATACTGCAGGGAAATACTATAGATAGATAGGTGACAGAGAGACAGACAGGCAGACACAGTGATTAACAGATTCATAGATAAACAGAAAGACCGACAGAAAGCCTGACAGAGAGACAGAAAAAATAGACAGATACACAGAGAGAGAGATTACTGGCTTGTAGGCAGGCAGAGACAGAGATGATACTCAGACTGACTGACTGACTGATAAATGGACAAACAGCTGCACAGATTGCTAAAGATGATACAGAAGGGAGGGGAGACCGTGACTATTGACAGCATTGGACTTTGTGTGTGTGTGTGTGTGTGTGTGTGTGTGTGTGTGTGTGTGTGTGTGTGTGTGTGTGTGTGTGTGTGTGTGTGTGTGTGTGTGTGTGAACCTTCTTATTGGCAGGTCTTATAATTCTCGTAGTCTCGTGGTAGTGGTACGCGTAGATTGAAACTGGGTAATGTGAGTCGGCCGGCCGATTGCACTTATCCTCTTTTCCACTGTATTTAGATCTCATTAGAGCAAGAAAATGAAAACTGCACTTAAAAATTTTGATAACCCGTTTTGCACACACGGACATTATAGCAACTTTAGTTTTACTTATTTGGACGATTCACCACTGTTTATTTTACCTCTTTTGGAGCAACAGCGGATGAGGGGAGAGTTAATGAGAGGACTGTATAAAGGATTGAAGGGTGAGAGTGAGTGATGACAACATAACGTGAGGTGAGGAATGGAGAGGCAGGGTCGGGGTCTCTCACCAACTTTCCCTCTTACACCATAATTATATGGCAGCGAACTGTGAAGAAGCTGTCAGCGTGACCGTCACAGATAATGTGGACAGATCTTTACCACACACAAAAATGTACTGGGTTCATGAACTTCCTGAAACTTGTCTGTCATCCTAAGCGACAGTTATTCTTAAATTTCACAGTGACGCAGTCCATCATCTCTAACCCACTGTCCACACACTCCTGCACCTACATCTCATATGGTACAACTTTACCTATATTTCATGTAGCTACAGAATGTGGATACCTAATTTTGTACAGTTCTGGTAGTATATCTGTAGTTAATCAGCGCTGGCCTTTATAGCCTTGCCAAGTACCCCTATATACCATGTACTGTAGATATTTTTTATTTATTGCACTTTCTCATTATCAGCATATTTCCCATTTTTGCAGCTCTTCACACATATTAAATAAACACTTACGTCAAGAGTCAAACATATTTGTCTAAATGCCTTTGTTTTAGAAATGCTTTTTTTTTTTTTTTTTCCCATAACTTCCTACCAGTTTTTACTACATAACTTCGCTTGCATACTCCCCTCCCCTCCCCTTGCCACCACGCGCTTTTACGTGACTGAACTTCTTTATTTTATTTATTTATTTATTTTTATTCACTAAAATTCACACATCCCGCTTACAGCTTCCCCCCGCCTCACTTCGCTACTTACGTTAGTATCTTCTCCCTTCTTCCTGCACATTCCTATCCACACTGCTTCACACATGCTTATCATACGTTATTTAAATACCTGCCTACAAAACCCTCCTTACACATACCACATCCACATCTTCCATCCCACCTACACCTTGCAGGCCATACAGCCCTGTACATGTATTCCTTGTATATATTCAGACTCACGCATCCCACTTCACACAGCCCGACAACTACAATCCGTGCGGCAGTTATCTTTCCCTTTGTCGTCGCAGCCCCCTTCCCCACCACCACCACCACCAGATAACCGAACTTCCTGCCTCATATATGGTCGTAGATCTCGCCTGAGATACATCACAGAGTTCGGCCCATTAATGATGATTACGCAGACGAACGAATGAAAGTGAAGTACGTGATGTTTAGCGGCTTGGGATATCGGAGGGTGAGATGGTGATTCGTGATAGAGGCTGGTTGGCGTTTTTGTTGTGGTTACCCTAGTTGAACTCTGAGGCAGTGTTAAAAGACTCAGTACATGGTACGCTTAGTTTCTTACTCACACTCTTATTCTAATATGAAGCCACGAAATCACCAGTGGTAATGTTTAGAGTGTGGCGCCTCAAATGATGACTCAAACGAAGACACACCTACTTCTCTCTCTCTCTCTCTCTCTCTCTCTCTCTCTCTCTCTCTCTCTCTCTCTCTCTCTCTCTCTCTCTCTCTTTATTTATTTACTTTTTTTTCTGACAGTTTGGGAATCCAAGTTGATTTTAATACCTGGGTGACTCATGTGCACTCACGACGGTTTTCCCCCTCTCACCAACCACACGCAACACAAACCTTAAATCATTATCGGCCCCTTTTCTCTGGATTTTCTTGGAATGATTACATGGTCTTTCTTCCTACGTCTGCATCTGAGAGCGTGTTCGTCTAATGTAGGATTTCCTCATCAAAGCTGCTGATTCTGTGAAGAGGCCCTGTTATCCCTGAATGAAATAAATTTCTTTCGTGTGCCAGTGCAAACGGATGGGGCTCTGAACAAGCTCAGCAGCGTTGATTCTTTTCATTAACTCTCTCCCTCACATCCAGGTGGGGAGTGGACAGAGTAGCGATAGAAAGAGAGGTTTAGGGACGTTACTGTCATGCGTCGTGGCCACTCTAGCAGACGAGTTACGTAAAAAGATGTTTTTTACAATAGCGATAGGTATGAACACCTGAACGCCTGTTTCACCAGGAAGAAATTTGGATAAAAATGCCTTTTACCACATGACAGCCTCGATTAATGTCATCCCTAAGTCATGATGGCTGACCGGTTTATAAAACAAAAGAGCGTCATCTCAACCGGCAACCACCAGGAATTGTCTAGTGTATCAGGACAAGAGGAAACACATCATACACGCCGCAACCTGCCTTTGTAGATGCTCATTTGTCTGGTGGTAATTGATCGCTACCCTAATACTGGCCGTCTCCAGCCCCATCTTGCCAACCTTTGTTGCAGGGGCAGTAACTGATAGGCCTGTCACGCCTTTGCTACCCCGCCTCTCCCGCCTGTCACCTTACCGTACATGTTGCCTACAGTACCTTCATTGTTAATACCGCCAAACATTGCCTGATGCATATACATGGAATATGTATCTATCTGATCTATCTATCTATCTATATGTATATATATATATATATATATATATATATATATATATATATATATATAGATATATATATATATATATATATATATATGGATATTGAAAAGGCGTTTGATAGTGTTTCACGTGGAGCTATGTTGAAAATTATGAGATTCTATGGTATACCAGAAAAGTTTGTAAATATTATTAGAAGCCTGCATGAAGGTACTTTTTGGAAGGTAATGGTGGGTGGTTCTTTGAGTGATCCATTTCAAGTTAGGTCAGCAGTGATTCCAGGAGGAGTTCTTTCGCCATTGTTGTTTGTTTTGGTTATGGATTATGTTATGAAAAAGGTTGTAAGGAGAACAGGTGCAGGAATTAACTGGAAAGAAAATAAGAAACTGATGGATTTGGACTATGCTGATGATATTGTACTGATTTGCGGAAGTATTTACGAGATGCAGAGGGTGCTCGATTGTCTGGTGGAGGAAGGAGAAAAAGTGGGATTGGTAATAAATTGTGGAAAGACTGAAATTATTAATATGAACTTGGAGAACCAAATTGATTGTGTAATTGGGAATAATGTGGTGAAGAATGTAGAAAACTTTAAATATCTGGGAACGATTGTATCATCTAATGGATCATTAAACAATGAAATTGAGGAGAGGATTAGACAGGCTTAGCAAGCTGTTGGAATGTTGAAATCTGTTTGGAATAATAATATGCTTTCGGTACATACTAAAGTGAAAATTTACAAGCCCATGGTTAGACCCATTTTAATTTACGGGCATGAGTCATGGTACAGTACAATTGCAACAGATCAGAAAGTATTAGGATTTGAGAATAAAATACTGAGAAGAATTCTTGGGGTAAAGTGGCAAGACAGAGTTACAAATGAAAGAGTAAGGGATATTACGAGAGTGGAACCAGTTAATGAATATGTGAGACTGTCTCGCTGAAAGTGGCTGAGGCACATATACAGAAAAGAAGGTTGTTTAATACAGGATGTGCCAGAGTGGATTGCTAGAGGAAAAAGAGGTAGAGGTAGGCCGAGGGAAACTTGGTTGAGGACAATGAAAAAAGAAGCAGCAGAGGAGTGTTGGTGGGACCTGAAAGAGATGGCAAGAGACAAATATTGGTGAAAAGAGTTCATTGAGACCCTATGCATCCCGTGGGGTGCCACAGGAAACGATTGATTGATTGATTGATTGATATATATATATATATATATATATATATATATATATATAGAGAGAGAGAGAGAGAGAGAGAGAGAGAGAGAGAGACAGACAGACAGACAGATAAGTTTGCCATTGGATCCCAGGGGTGCTGGGCGAGGCATTGCACTGGGAGGGCACTGAGCGTACCGCCTTCCGCCTATCGGTTCATAGTCACGAAGCTCATAGGTCCCTACCCGGGGGTTCCCTACTTTATGAAGATTTGAAAAATCGCAGTTCTGTCCAACACTCTGGACACTGGGCTCCAATGGGATATATATATATATATATATATATATATATATATATATATATATATATATATATATATATATATATATATATATATATATATATATTGTTACATAGCCTATGATTTCATCATCCTTTGTGTAATTTTAACGCACAGTATGCTGCATGTTTGATCACGAGCGTGTTCTGCCTCAGTCCCCCCCTTCTACCGTTATAGTAGAGTAAGTCGTCCTTTCTGTTGTTCAGTGCGGGATTTTCAGCTCTTTGTCCCCATGGCTTCATTTGCGCGTCCTTCTTACAAGTTGTATCAAGCTCTGCCGGCCCCTATATAATGAGCTCAGTCTCTGCATCATTGCCACTTAGATCTGCTCCTCATTTTGTTCACATCTCTGTCCTCCCCTGTACAGTTATTATTATTGTGAGTGCTCAAGGAATCTCCAAACATCTAGCAGCTGTGTGTAATTTGAGTGTGACTGTTGTTGCGTTTTTTCTTGTACTGTGTAGCATAAGGTTAATTCTTGGGCCTAGTGAGGTTTTTGTAATTTAGGTAAAGGTTCTTTTACGTCAGTCATCATTAATAATATTTTGTATCTGTAATAATTTATCTTGCATTAACTGAGCATTACCCAGTGTATTTTCATTTTATCAGGGCTGACTTAAGTAAATTTTCTCTTGCTAATTTCGTGTTAATAGAGGCTATTGCAGTTAACCATATATTTAACCTGTTTTTTGCCATTACATTATCCTTATGAGTCCTGAATGTTTTGTTGTTAGTTTGAGCATTAAACTTAACTTGTAATTTTACCTAACTCTTTTTGTTTGAACCTGGAACTTTACGGGACAGTAGTGATTCTTAGTATTCTCACTTAAAGTGTACATTATCTTTCTCTGTTCCGTAACATAAATTTGGCGACCTCTTATCAGGATATTCAGGATATTATCATAAGGATATTGCTTGATATTTTGTGACTGTTACTTATTCATGATGTCTACTATTACTACACTTGATGAAGCCAAAGATTTTTTGTCAAATGTGCAAACAGTGTGTGATGTAGAAAACAGAACAAAGAATGAACTTAAGCTTGTTGCTCAACAATTGGGAATTATTGTTCGCTCTCATCATTCTAAAGATCAGATTGTTGACATGATTAATGAAGGCTTGTTTAATGTAACTCCTCCAAATGAGCAAACGCAGATTGAATTAGCTAAGTTACAGCTAGCCCTGCAGGAGGCCCGTGCAAGGGAGGCTGAGGCACAAGTTGAACTTGCTAGGATTCAGGCAGACCATGAGTATCGCATGAAACAAGGTGGAACTGGATCATCTAGCTCTGATGATTTTGATGTGGCTAAAAATGTTAAACTTGTCCATCCTTTTAATGAATCTGATTTAACAAAGTATTTTCAGTTGTTTGAGAGGGTAGCTACAGGTTTTAATTGGCCCAAAAAATATTGGCCAGTACTCCTTCAAACTGTTCTCACCGGTAAAGCTCAAGTAACTTATGCATCTTTGCCTCAGGATCAATCTGATAATTATGATGTAGTTCAGAGCTTGATTCTTAAAGCCTATGAGCTTGTTCCTGAAGCTTAGAGAGTAAAATTTAGGACAACTTATAAGCAAGATAAGCAATCCCATGTTGAGTATGCAAAAATCAAAGAAGATCTGTTAGAGCAGTGGTTAAATTCTAAGAATGTGGATTCTGATTTTGGTAAATTTAAGCAGATGATTTTGCTGGAGGACTTCAAAAGGTGTATTTATAAAGATGTAAGCCTATATCTTGATGAGAGAAGAATAGATAATTTGTCTGATGCTGCAGTTTTAGCTGATGAATATGTTCTCACTCACAAGAGATATTCTAGAGAAAAAAGGAAAGCTGAGAGTAAGTATGTTGCCTCTACTCAGAGTACAGGTAACAGGAAAGAGAATAAAGATGATGTTTCTCAGGAAGTAAATGCCAACTTCACCTCTAGATTTCAGAAAAGTAAATGTACTTATTGTAGTAAGCTTGGTCATACTACGGAGAAATGTTTCAGGAGACAGCGTGATGTGAACAAAAAGGAGTCTTTAAATATTCAGTCAATTGGTCTAGTGTCCACCCTTGAGAGTTCCCATAATTCTTTAACTAAGTTAACTGAACTTGCTTTGAGGGGTAACTTAAATTCTCATGATGGAACTTCTCTTTTGAGCAGTAACGTGGGTGACACTCTCAAGAGTTCATGTGTTAATTTCCTGTCTGATGGTTTTGTCAGTCCTCTGGACAGTAATGACAGGAAATCAGTTAAAATATATCGTGATACAGGTGCTTGCCAATCCCTTATGCTGACCAGTGTTCTAGGCTCTAATGTTAATTCCTCTGATGAAACTGTAATCTTACAAGGTGTAGGGAATAAGTACTTCTCTGTAACTATGTGCAAAGTGAATTTAGAGTCTGGTTTTGTTAATGGTTCCGTTATGGTTGGGTTGGTTGAGACACTCCCAATGTCAGGGGTAACTTTCTTACTTGGAAATGATATTGGTGGAAGTCAAGTGTGTCCATCTCCTCAGTTGTCTAGTGAGCCAGTGGCTGCGGCCCAGGATTGTGATGTCCCTGATGTGTTCCCTGCATGTGCTGTCACTAGGGCTAAGTCTAAAGTTACTGGTGATTTAGAGGATAATGATGATGATGATGTTATCCTAGCTGACACTTTTCTTGCTAATTTGGACCACTCACCAGATGAGGCAGTACCCCGTAGTGTTGATAATTTGTCTCGTCAAGAGTTGGTTGAGTTGCAGGTTGCTGACCCTGAGTTGAAAGGTCTAGCTAACTCTGCTTCCAGTGAGGAAGAGTCAGCTGGTGCTTCTACTTGTTTTTATGTAAAGTCAGGAGTACTTATGAGGAAGTGGAGACCCCCAGCAGCATCAGCCGACTGTGAATGGGAGGTTGTACATCAAGTTGTCATCCCTCGTGTTTGTAGGCAGGATATCATTAGAGTGGCTCATGATTCCAGTTTGGCAGGACACCTTGGAGTGAGGAAGACTGTGGCACGCATTTTGAAACACTTCTACTGGCCAGGTATCTTCAGGGATGTTTCCTGGTATTGTAAGTCTTGTCACACCTGTCAAGTTGTGGGGAAGTGTAATCAGACCGAAAAGGTTGCACCTCTAGTTCCCATTCCTCCTTTTGAGGCGCCTTTCACCCGTGTGTTGGTGGATATTGTGGGCCCTCTTCCTAAGACTTCTTCAGGATTTTCTTATGTGTTGACCCTGATTGATATGGCTACTCGTTATCCTGAAGCCATTCCACTTAGAAATATCTCAGCAAAGAACGTAGTTAAGGAAATGCTAGGGTTCTTCACAAAGTTTGGTCTGCCCAAGGAGGTACAGTCAGACCGGGGAAGTAATTTCATGTCAAACGTTTTCAAGCAGTCTCTGAAAGAGTTGGGCATCACCCAGATCACGTCTTCAGCTTACCATCCGCAGACCCAAGGAGCGTTGGAGAGATATCATCAAACACTCAAATCGATGCTCAAGAAATACTGTTTGGAACATCAGAAAGACTGGGATAAAGGTCTTCCATTCGTTGTGTTTGCTGCAAGAGAATCTCCAAATGAATCACTGGGCTTCTCACCTTTTGAACTACTGTTTGGCCATGAAGTAAGAGGACCCCTTAAGTTACTCAAGGAATGCTGGCTGTCGGAGGAAGATGACGTCAACCTGCTGGAGTATGTGATGAAGTTCAAAGAACGGCTGTCCACTGCTTTACAGCTGGCGAGAGAGAATTTAGGAGCTGCTCAGGAGAAGATGAAGACTTGGTATGATAAGAAGTCCAGGTTACGCCACTTTCAGCCAGGAGATCAGGTTTTGATTCTGCTACCAGTGCATGGGCAACCTCTTCAAGCCAAGTTTAGTGGTCCTTATTTCGTGGAGAAGAAACTCAGTGATGTCAACTATGTCATCGCCACACCAGATTGTAGAAAGAGCAAGCAACTATGTCACATCAACATGCTAAAGTTATATCACAGGCGGGACGAAAATAATCCAGTCTGCACTGTAGCTGTTCCACCCGAGTCTGCAAGTGAAGCTCTCCCATGCAGTATGAGCCTGAGTGATAGTTTGGGGAAGAATCCTGATATCATGAATGATCTCCAGACTAAGCTTTCTCATCTACCTCCCGAGGAAAGGCAGGAGTTTTCGGCATTACTGCAGGAGTACCCGCAAGTGTTCCGTGCCACTCCAGGAAGAACCACTGTGTTGATGCATGATGTCGATGTTGGAGACGTAAAGCCAGTTAAACTGCCTCCTTACCGTGTGAACCCAGTGAAAGTTCCTCTCATCGAGAAGGAGCTTGGCTACCTGTTGGACCACAAGATGATTGAGCCCTGTCAGAGCGAGTGGAGTTCTCCTGTCACTCTAGTCCCTAAGCCAGGTGGGTCACAGCGGCTTTGCATTGACTACAGACGTGTTAATCAGATAACCAAAACAGACACTTACCCTCTCCCTCGCTTGGAAGATTGCATAGACAAGATCGGAAAGGCTAGGTACATAAGTAAGTTTGATTTGTTAAAGGGATACTGGCAAGTACCTATGACTGAACGTGCTAGGGAGATCTCATGTTTTGTAACACTAGGAAAGACTTTTGCATGTTCTGTAATGCCATATACAGATTGTTTTAGAGTAATAAGAAATTTCCTTTGTAAATTTCTTTTTTCTTTGTGGGGAGGTGTTACATAGCCTATGATTTCATCATCCTTTGTGTAATTTTAACGCACAGTATGCTGCATGTTTGATCAAGAGCGTGTTCTGCCTCAGTCCCCCCCTTCTACCGTTATAGTAGAGTAAGTCGTCCTTTCTGTTGTTCGGTGTGGGATTTTCAGCTCTTTGTCCCCATGGCTTCATTTGCGCGTCCTTCTTACAAGTTGTATCAAGCTCTGCCGGCCCCTATATAATGAGCTCAGTCTCTGCATCATTGCCACTTAGATCTGCTCCTCATTTTGTTCACATCTCTGTCCTCCCCTGTACAGTTATTATTATTGTGAGTGCTCAAGGAATCTCCAAACATCTAGCAGCTGTGTGTAATTTGAGTGTGACTGTTGTTGCGTTTTTTCTTGTACTGTGTAGCATAAGGTTAATTCTTGGGCCTAGTGAGGTTTTTGTAATTTATGTAAAGGTTCTTTTACGTCAGTCATCATTAATAATATTTTGTATCCGTAATAATTTATCTTGCATTAACTGAGCATTACCCAGTGTATTTTCATTTTATCAGGGCTGACTTAAGTAAATTTTCTCTTGCTAATTTCGTGTTAATAGAGGCTATTCCAGTTAACCATATATTTAACCTGTTTTTTGCCATAATATTATCCTTATGAGTCCTGAATGTTTTGTTGTTAGTTTGAGCATTAAACTTAACTTATAATTTTACCTAACTCTTTTTGTTTGAACCTGGAACTTTACGGGACAGTAGTGATTTTTAGTATTCTCACTTAAAGTGTACATTATCTTTCTCTGTTCCGTAACAATATATATATATATATATATATATATATATATATATATATATATATATATATATATATATTTATATATATATATATATATATATATATATATATATATATATATATATATATATATATATATATATGCGAGGAAGAAGGAACCAAAGGCCGTGGGCCCGCATTTATTATTCCTTCCAAGGGAAAAACAAAATACAAGTGAGAGCCAAATTCAAGATCCGATCATTTCAAGATGCCTGGACACACTGCGTTTCAAAGACTGACGATCATAGGAAGTAGGAAATATAGACAGAGAGAGACAGTTCCACAGTTGACCTGTTGCATATTGAAGGACTGGGAGTAACGGTTAACTCTTGCTTTAGAGAGTTGGACAGAAAAGGGATGAGAGTTTGCTGCTAGACAGGTGCTACACACCCGCCGTAGAGGTGGAGGAATACATGAAGACAGTTCAGATGAGCAGTGACCATTAAAGTAGCGATAGAAAAGAGATAAAGATGAAAGAGTGCGGCGAAGAGACAGAGGTTGAAGGGAGTCGGTAAGAGGAGAAGAGTTAATGAGACGAAAAGTCTTTGACTCCACCCTATTGAGAATGTATGTGGGGAGCCTCCCCACACATGAGAGTTGTACTCCACACAGGGGCAGATAAAATTCCAGTATGGAGTCAACAATTGTGCAGGGGTAAAGAAGGAACGGAGTCAGCTTAGGTCACCTAATCTCTTGGAAGCAGATTTTACAAGAGATGCAATATGATCTTTCCAAGATAAGTCCCAAGTAAATGAAACCCCAAGCATGTTCAAGGATGATGCAGGATTAAGCTGAATATTATTAAACGTTAGTGGGTATACCTGTGGAAGATTTTGTTGGGTTGATAGGTGTAAAAACTGAGTCTTTGATGCATTAAAAACAACAAAGTTATTTTTACCCTAGTCAGAGACACGAGCCAAGTCAAATATTAGGAGTGCCATAGCCTCATCCCTTGTTTGTTGAAGTAACTGCTGAGATGGACGTTGTGGGAACCGAATGGAAAGGTGAAGGGTGGAGTCATTAGCGCATGAGTGGATAGGGTTAGATGTACAGCTTAGAAGGATATTGATGAATAAAAGGAAGATAGTTGGTGATAGGACAGAGCCCTGAGGAACACCACTGTTGATAGATTGAGGAGAAGAACGATGGCCGTCTACAACAGCGGCTATAGAACGACCAGAAAGGAAGCTGTAGATGAAGGCACAGACAGAAGGATAGAAACTATAAGAGGGCAGTTTGGAAATTAACCCGCCACGTCCCGTTGACTTATACACAGTATACATCCACACATTTTGTCACTGTCAGTCCCGTTGGCGTATATAAATGCACATCAATTGCAAGGTCCCTAATTTGCACAATTTTCGCGCGTGATTTTTAGTACGTATACACGGGACACCTTCCTCTACAAGATGCCTGTCAGGGACAATGCCTTACCCTGCATGACCTCACCCCCCCCTGCACGCCATTGTCTTGGCAATTCACCTGTTACCAGTGACCTGGCCAGTAAAGACATGTCGTACCATGGTACGAAATTCAGGGCCAGAGTGATTCCCTAATCGATGACAATGTGGAGGACAATGTTTACATAACATTAGAGGAAGAAACAGTAAGAAATGATGATCAGGTAATGTCGCCAAAAAAGGTCAGGTATGTTAATGTGTTTGGTGAGTCAAGCAATGCATATATTGCCTATATTACTGTGTGAAAACCAATATACTCTCATACTACATATAAATTCGTACCAAATAAACAAATAAATACCGTTTATGAATGACGTGGAATAGTTACCCTCCCACAGAACTCGTTTTCTTTGGAGCCAGCCTGATAGAAAACCCAGTAAGGTAAGGGGTACTGATACCAGTATCGAGTATTTTAAACCTCAAGTGAGCGATTTCTCTATGAATATTCGTTGTTTCTCACCAGAAGCGGAGGTTTGAACCCCAAATTTTTTTTTCCAAAATTGGTCAGGACTGGGGGGAGTCAGTGGTGGAAAACCAGTCGGGACAGGGCGGGTTAAAGATTTATGCCAGACTCAATCAAAAGCCTTTGAGATGTCAAGTGCAATGGCAATGCTTTCACCAAAGTCCCGAAAGGAGGATGACCGGGAGTCTGAAAGGTAGGTAAGAAGATCGCCAGAGGAGCATCCCTGACGGAACCCATACCGATGATCAGAAAGAAGGTTATGATAGGAAAGATGATTTAAAATTTTTCTATTAAGAATTGACTCGAAAACTTTTGAGATACAGGAAGTTAAAGCAATTGGACAATAGCTAGAGGGTTGGGAATGGTCACACTTCTTTGGGACTGGCTGAATGAGAGCAAACTTCCTGCAAGAAGGAAAGGTACAAGTTGATAGACAAAGGTGAAAGAGTTTGCCTAGGCAGGGTGTAAGCACAGAAGCACAGTTCTTGAGAACAACAGGAGGGACTCCATTAGGCCCATATGCCTTGTTAGTATTGAGGCCTGTGATGGCAGAAAATACATCAGCTGAAGAAATTTAATGTCAGCCTTGAGGAAGTCAGAGGGGGGAAGTGATGGAGGAACAGCACCGGAATCGCCTAAGGTGGAATTGGAGGAGAAAGTCTGAGTGAAGAGATCTGCTTTATCAGTAAAAGAAATAGCTACACAGCCATCAGAGTAGAAAAGTGGAGGGAAGGATGATGAGGTAAAATTGTTAGAAAGGTTTTTGGCAAGGTGCCAGAAGGAGCGGGAATAATTCAAGTTGGAGAGTTGAGAGCATTTAGTACGGATGAAATTATTTTTAGCAGAGCGACTTAGCACGATTCTGGAGAGAAACGTTTAAAAGATTTGATTCAGGGGTGGTTTGGCTCTGGTACCTTTTATAGGCCCTCTCCTTGTTCCAGACAGCATTAGAGCAAGCATGATTAAACCAAGGCTTTCTTGCATTAGTCAAAGGAAATGAGAAAGGAATGTATGCTTCCATGCCCGAGAAAATAACCTCCATAATACACAAGGCACACTCAGATGGCTTCCGGCCATGGAAGCAATAATCTTTCCAGGGACATCCAATCAGCAGCTACAAAGTGCTACAGACAACGTTTCCCTGGAGGGTCCACAGGCCGTACCGGAGCGATGGGACAGGTTAAGGTGATAAGGTTGTGATCAGAGGAGCCCAACAAAGAGAAAAGATTAACAGTGTAAGCAGAAGGATTAGTTATAAGGAAGAGGTCAAGTATGTTGGAGTTCTCTTGAAGGCGGTCAGGGATACGGGTAGGGTGCTTTACAAGCTGATCTAGGACATTAAGGGTAGAAAAGGTGTAGGCTTGTTCACCAGGTGGATCAGTGAAAGGAGAGGAGAGCCAAAGGTGGTGGTGAACATTGAAATCTCCTAGAATGGAGATTTCAGACAAAGGAGAAATGGATAGAATGTGTTCCATCGCAGAAGTAAGATAGTCAAAGAATTTTTGATAGTCAGTAGAATTAGGGGATAAGTAATCAGCACATATATATTTAGTCAGAGAATGACAGGAAAGCCGAAGCCAGAATGTAGGGAATTAAGAAGAATCGAGTTCAGGAACACGAGAGCAAGATAATTCGTTGCGTATATATACACAACAGCCACCTTTGGCTTTGAAATGAGTATAGAGAAAGTAGGAGGATACAGAAAAGGGTTTGCTGTCAGTTGCCCCAGACAGCTGAGTCTCCGTTAGAAAAAGAAGGTGAGGTTTAGAGAAGGTGAGGTGGTGCTCAACTGAGCGAAAGTTAGAGGAAAGGCCGCGAATGTTGCAGAAATGAAGAAGAAGAGAGTCAGACAGTGGTTCCAGGTAGCTCGAGTCGTCACCGGGAGAGGGGCGGAAGGTGGGAGCATTTATGGTCCCCCCCCCCACCTGGGGACTCCGAGACCACGTGTTGCGCTGCCATGATTATTTTTTTTTAATTTTGGAAAAGGAAGTGTAATGTGTACTGTGCATGTAGTTTGGTGTTGATAGAGAAACGTATTGGAGAGCATGCTTGCCTACTCTCTGTGTTACTGAGACTTAATAAGTTCAGCAAAGGGAGATGGTCGGGACTTGTCCCGAGGGCTGATGAAACGGGAGCTCCAGCTCTCCCTGTCATCAGCTTTCCATCCACCTTCGGAGTACTGCCCTGCTCGACTGGTGCTACAATCTCTCTCTCTCTCTCTCTCTCTCTCTCTCTCTCTCTCTCGTATGTATGTATGTATGTATGTATGTATACAATCATCGGCCACCGCAAGTCCACCGCAGAACAAAGGCCTCGAATTCCTTAACTGGGCCAATCCCTGCCACGTTTTCCATGCAAATTTCACTATCTCACTTCTCCATCTCCTGTCAGGCCTTATTCTGCTACGCTTACATCTCTTGGAGTCCAGTCAGTCAGCTTTTTGCTCCATCGCTTATCCCTTACTCTTGCTACATGACCTATCCACCTTCATTTATAATTTCTGTAATGTCTTGACTTTAGTCTGCTTTCTCACCAAAGGTGATCTTTTCCTGTCTCTTAAAGATATTTCCAACACTGACCTTTTCATTGCTCCCTGAGAACGGATTAGTTGATCTCTCTTCGATTTTGTCAGTTTCCATGTCTCACAACCGTATGCCATAACTGGAATTTCACATTCGTTATATACATTTCGTTCCATGCATATTAACAAGCTACTTTTCATGATGTCTCCATCTAATTGTGTGTGTGTGTGTGTGTGTGTGTGTGTGTGTGTGTGTGTACACACACACACACAGCGATCCAGTCTGTTGCACTGATATGCATGCACGGTCAAAACACTGCAGTTAACGCCACGAAGTACTAAAGGAATTCCGTGTATGGTATAATGCTTATGAGGTGGTTGTGTAGCCTGTAGCAAAAGTACTGCCCTCATCCCTAATGTTCTCTCCACTCACTTCCCACAATCATCGTCATATGTCAACAATAACCAACTCTGATGATGTTATTAGGCTACAGATCATTGTCATCAGCGTTGTCTGATTCGGACTTGCTAGGAAAACTTTTTACATCTATAAAGGGAAAGCCATGAGAGGCGTCAGTATATCTGTAGCTGACTGTATACATAATTCCGCTGTCGCACATGTCCAGCTGGTGGATCAGTCATAAAGTTCTCATGTTTACAAGCAAGGATTTCTGATACTGCCACCATTATGTCTTAGGCAGTCCAGGTGTTGTCAGTATATTAGCTACTTCTACGTATTTCATTATGCTTCACATTTCCTTAGTTTTCACAGAGAGAGAGAGAGAGAGAGAGAGAGAGAGAGAGAGAGAGAGAGAGAGAGAGAGACAGACAGACAGACAGACAGACAGACAGAGACAGAGACAGAGACAGAGACAGAGAGAGAAAGAGAGAGAGAGTTGGCATGAGGGGGAGTGGGGTGGGATCTTGATGATGGTGAAGGTGCGAATGAGTGGTAGGGAAGGCAAGGGTAATTATTAAAAACAGAATGAAAGTTTTAGATGGAAGGGTAGTGACAGCAATATGTTTAAGTTGAAAAGTACAAAAGATCAACATGAAAGTTTACCTCACGCTTTGTAATCTTGTAGGGGCTATTTGTTGAAGGGCAGAGATACTTCTCAGAGAACTGTTGTACTAATTCAAGGTAATCATAAATAAACAGAAGAAATAAGAGTATAAGATGAGAGGTCGGTGTCGGGATAGATATGGAAGAAGAGGAGAGACGACAAGGAAAAGGAATGGAGGAAAGGAAGTGAAGGAGGGAAAGGGGAAAACAATGGAAGGAGAGAATGAAGAGGTAGAAGGAGACACAAAAATGTGAGAGATGGAAAAATTAGAATACCAAGTTTGGTTACTGTGAAGTTATATGGTCGCGTCCACACGTGTACTCGAACATATGTTGGCAACACAGCTGGCAATATGTTCGGGAACATATTTGCGGTAGTATTTGGACAAATGTATGCAAACATGTTACTGTGCAGCTTCGAACACAGGCAGCAGAGGTGATGGGACAAGTGTGTCCATACCAGGCAGCTGAGACTTCATCATGATGTTGCCAACTTGATCTGGACGCTGCTGTTCCCATGTTTGCAGCGTGTTCGTTACTGTGTTGCTTACATGTTGCCAACACTTATTTGAGCACACGTGTGGACGCGCACAAAGAGGAATACTGGACCTCAAATCTGATACAGCCATAAATGATACCGACACATACAATACTCACACCAAAGCCTTATGAGAGAGAGAGAGAGAGAGAGAGAGAGAGAGAGAGAGAGAAGCAGTAAAGTTCTGGCACTATTAAGCAGATACTGACCGCGGGATGTATCAATCCATTAATAATCTTCTCACTTTCGATCACACCAGCCAGGACCTCTATACCCTCTTCACTTTATCTTGGCTGAAAATTGCCATCTGTCCATCTGGAACGTTGTGACAATAGATGCTTGTCACGAAGACGTGCTGTGGAAACGATGTACTGCAGTAGTATTGTCTTTTTCTGCCACCAAGCTACTTGAAATAACCTGCAAAAGGAAGAAAATCTGGGCCAGGTTAAAATGAATGATCCATAGTCTCATACTCAGCATTCCCGGGCTTACTTAAGTGAACGCTCTTTAGGAAGGTTTTCTCCTATATTTCTTCGAGGGGAGAATTTTGTTGATTGTGAACTATTGTTCCTTTCCTCTCGGTGTTTCAACCAACCTTATCAGTGCCAATCTCGTTAATTTTTTTATGGATTTCCATTAACACCATCAGAAATATTCGCCTTGTGCGTGCCAAGACTCACTCCGGCATAACCTTACCGACTGTGGCTGTAGCAGATATAGTGGCGAGGAGCAGTATGTCAGGATGAGATGAGACCTGTTTGTGATTAGCCAACCTCATGCACTTTGTCTCACCCGCACGCACGCATGCAAACACGCACGAGTCGGCAATTTTGCATATACATTGCGTGGAAATTAATAATCACCCACATCTGCATATACTCAATCCACAAGCACGACAGGATTCATCCATCCAACCATCCATCATCCAATCCTACATTGCCCCCTAAGGAGCGCAGGAGCCCGGAGCTAGGTAGTTGGTCCCGATATTTAAGATGAGAGTGATCAGCCTCACTCATCCCTGAGTGGCATTACATGAAAAATCAACCCCAACCATCCCTTGGATATAAACCTTCACTGGCTCAATCCGATTGGAGCGCAATAATTACCCACTAAACCACCAGGCGCCAAAATTTGGTTATATGGTTACCACCCAGCGTAGTAAATGGTTTCCTGGTGTACAGGAAACCATTTGGCTTATCATTCAGTGTAGAGTCACCCACAGGCAGAAGGATGAGGAAAGAATGAAGGAAAGAAAGACAGAAGAGGGAATGTAAAGTTACCCGTAGGCAGAAGGACGAGGAAAGAATGAAGGAAAGGAAGACGAGAGGATTCATGAATATAATTCACTCTCTCTCTCTCTCTCTCTCTCTCTCTCTCTCTCAGCGCGCGCTCGTGTGTGTGTGTGTGTGTGTGTGTGTGTGTGTGTGTGTGTGTGTGTGTGTGTGTGTGTGTGTGTGTGTGTGTGTGTGTGTGTGTGTGTGTGTGTGTGTGTGTGTGTGTGTGTGTGTGTGTGTGTGTGTGTGTGTGTGTGTTGTTGCTTGCTGTTGCCTTAGTTATAAGAAGGCTTAAGCTGTGAAAACAGTCATATTTCGGGGTCGCGTAATGTTCAGTGTTGGTGTTGTTAACAGATCAGCTCTGTGAACCTTTCAGTTTGAGGGATCTTTCCAAAGCTGAATGAAATTGCCTGACAGTAACCAGTTTGTTTCACACAGGTGTCCTTTAACTGATGGAGGCGATGCAACATTTGTCTTCCTCACTTACCCTCAGTGTTAATCCACTACTATCAGCCTGAGTTATCAACGCTACCGAGCACCAGTGTAGCCGCTAATGGCACAGGATCTTATACCTAAACTTAAGATTACGTAATTTTCTTAGCGTTCTGTCGAGGTTAGATACAAGAATAGGATTCAAATTAATTTCATTATAGTTCAACAAATCTGAGGAACACAGCGTTACTGGATAACTCTTTATTATCGGTACAAGTAGCGATCCTCTCTGGTCGACAGGAAATTATTCTTCCTCGCCGATACAAATATCTTAGTTATGAAGGTTCAAGCCACTCTCTCGGCGATTACTTTTGTTTTTATAACTGTACGATCTATGTCACTGGCATACAGTGCTCTTAAGGGCTGAACTCATTGCCATTATCTAACAACCGGACATGTATGTTACCTCAATCGTGCCTCAGTCACCGCTGTTTCTGAATCGCATACAGCCTTCCCAGTCGCACCCCCTGCTATTGTTTTCCATTATCCATAACTATTGTGAGTGTGGGAAGTGGGGTTCCTTTGTCCAAGGTGTAGCGGTTTATGTTAGTTATCAGTTGAATGTGAGGAAAAGCATGAGACATTTTTTTTTCCTTTTCTGTGAGATGTATTTTTTAGACATTTATTTGTACTCATTAGAGGCGATTTCTTTATGAAATATTAACCGGGGTAAATTATGTAACAGACGCAGAGAATCGATGTATTACATACAGTAAAACACGAGTATACTTATTCCAGTGATCATATACGAGAAAGTTTCTAAAGGTTGGTATTACTAAGTAAATGGTTGTCGAGATGAATCAAATGCTAATTGAATCCATTTCCTTCATATCTGTCCAGGGATTATCCCCTCACAACGCGCCCAGTTCACTTAGTATTGTCCAGCCTATTAGAGGACGGCTTAGCTCCGCCAGCAGAACGCTAACCCTGATACTGGCCCAGCTAAATACGGGGATCGGGATTCTGTGTTTGGATTATCGGTAAATTGTTGTTTTCCCGCCTTGTAATTGCCCGATCTTACCGAAGCTTGGTTGTCTCAATTTGGCGTTCCTGGAATTATTTTTTGGGCTATCACTGAGAGAAAATGCATAAACACGGGGTAATTCACTAAAACGGAGATTATGATAAGTGTGAGTAGGATGTCTGAACTATGAAACTGAAGTGATCATTTTTTGTGTCTCGCAGTGACATGGTGTGTTCAAACGGCAGACTTAAACCCACATACTGACTTTGTGTTTGTTGTGATTTTACAGTACAACAATTTCAGCACGACGTGGACATAAGTAAAGCACAACAGTTCTAACCTCACAATAAACGCATGTCTATTTGGTGTATTTACAATAATTCGATAACCTGCACGGGAAGTACATATCAAAAGCAAAACAGTGATATAACAACAACAACAACAACAATACTACTACTACTACTACTACTACTACTACTAATAACAACGACGACAACAACAACAACAATAATAATAATAATAATAATAATAATAAAAATAATAATAAATTAGCTGCTCCCCAAACTGAGTTCACTTGCTTTCCAGGTTTTCTTTATTACGGTATATTGTCTCCAAGATTGCCCTTGTGTCATCATATGCATATGAAAACAGGGATTTTCCTTCTATAGTGTCTGTCGAAAAGAATCACGAATAAACTTACATTTTTCTGTTTTAAGAGGTTTGTTTGATAGAGAGAGAGAGAGAGAGAGAGAGAGAGAGAGAGAGAGAGAGAGAGAGAGAGAGAGAGAGAGAGAGAGAGAGAGTAAAAAAGATGGAAAATCTGAACAACATATTGAACTAAGATTTTTCGACCCACATCAGGCCATCATCAGATGCTTTAGTTGTCCAATATTGTCAGCGTAGGTTTCTCCACGTATGTCCGTTGACTAATGGATGGTATGAGTCAAGAGACTGAGCATATCAACAGTGGATCTTTCGTGGTGAAAACCATAGTATGTGTCACTAATAAAGTAGTTGGATTCAAGATGTTTAACAATGTGCTTACCGTATGAATTACGATCTCATATACCAGGAGATGTAATGGCTATTGGTTTGTAATCAGAGGAGTCAAAAGAACTTCCTTTAATCGGGATTGGGTGGATATTGGCTTCTTTCCAAGAACTGGGGAATGAAGAAGTACTTATGCATAGTCTGAATAATTTAGCTAGAACAGGAGCAAGCTCTGAGGAACACTTTTTCAAAACAACTGGAGGAATTCCATCTGGACCTGGAACTTTGTTGGTTGGTATATTGTCTAGGATGGATTTTATGTATCCAGTCTTTATGTTTAGTGTAGCAAGTTCTAGTACAAGAACGTTCTGACTGACTTCCTCTAAGGTAAAATTTCTGGCAAACGCATTGGCAAGAATGTTTGCTTTTCCACGAGGGTCATCTACAGTGTTTTCATCTGAAGATTATAGTCGGGGAATAGGTGACGACTTGTTAATGCTGCTACTGAAAGAACCGAGAGTTATCCAGAGTAGTCTGTTGTCTTTAGGATTATTACCCGTCCCGCCCCGGAAGGGCTTAGGGACGGGTATTGTTTTCACTCGGTTTGTCTATTTGTCTGTTTGTCTGTCTGTTAAGAACTTTACGCAAACACTACTGGCGCGATTTTGACTAAAACTAAGGGGATGATGAACTATGGCCTCCTGATCGCCTGATTAAATTTTGGACCAAATTGGGCCAAGGCCCAGGCTGTAGGCCCAAAAAATGTAAAAAAAAAAAAAAAGAAAAAGAAAATTCCTTATATCGACGTGAAACCAAAACCCAAAGATGCATCTTTCAAATCTGCATCTTATAACATGCCTCATTACATCAGAGGGGTCACCCCCAGTTAGCGATAGGGGAGTCAGTGTCAGGTGGGTTGGGCCTAAAATTTCAAATGGGGGTAAAATCGTCAATTTTCACACGACTTACTCCAAATTTGATATGTGACATCTTTGACTCGATATCCTGTTGTGCTTATACGCAAGCACTAAAATGACTGCCGGGGACGGGTTTGCTGTGCCATGGCACCGCTTCTTGTTTCGGTATTTTAATAGTCTGCATGCTCGGTTGTGAAGAAAGTTTGATCTGGCGAGATTTCTTACTGCCTTTGCGCAGTTTCTAGCAGTTATAATGTGACTAAGTGGTTCAGTAGTTTTTGTCTTTATGATTTATATATATATATATATATGCTAAAGACATACATAAACTTAAGTACAAGCATACATACTTGTACATACGTATAAATGTTTACATGCATATACATACATGCACTGCATAATTATACATATTACGCATATACATAAATATTCATACATACATGTATACCTACATGCAAACATACACACTCATTTCTCAGTTGTGGAGATGCACTGATATGTACCTCAATGCCAAGCTAGACAGTAATCTTACCTTTTATTATTTTCATTTTTCCATGATCTTTCAAACCATTTTCAAGCTCATTACTAATATTAATGGTGATAACTTGTACTTTCGTTTGGTAAGGCTTCCCTGGAGTATATATTTGGCAGAGACACGCATATAATAATCGAGATTATCTGATGCGATCTTATCTGGTTGCTGGCTTTGTCCTTGTCAAATCCAGTTTTTGTGAGGTCAGGTGCTCCTCCACTACGTTTTCCCAATTATAATCTGAATATAGAAATCAGAGAGCCGTGAATATCTCAGACTGTTGAAGTTATGCCCACATATTGAAACTCTGAGTATAAGTTGCACCATTAAAATCTGTTATATAGGTGAGGACGCCACCATCTACACTCGATGTAGTGCTGCCTTCGGGTGACTCTAGACTGAATGACAAGCAAAGTGGTGTCTTGTAAACCATGAATCCATTTATTAGGATGGGATGTAACCATATAACGAATGAACGTCTGGTGGTTTAGTGGGTTAAGGCGGTCCTACCGGATTGAGCATGCTAGGGCTTACATCTGACGGGTGGCTAGAGTTCACTGCTCATGTAAGGCCACTCAAGGATTTTAAGGCTTGTCATCCTCGCCTTAAATGTCGGGAATGAGTAGCCTAGCCCCGGGCTTCTACAGTCCTGGCTGGGCAACAAAGGATAGGATGAAATACGGTTAATCTATATACTCTCACAAGCCTTATCGCAGAGTTGAACCTAGGTGTTAACAACAAAACAGAATATTACCTTGAAAGCTACAAAAGAAATTAATTCTGGAATGGAAAAAAGTCACTCCTAAGTTGAATAAAAGAAAACAAAGAAGTTAAGATCTCTGTTGTGAAATGATTTGTGAAAACTGCTCTTGAACATCAGAAGACGGGAAGACAGTCTTAAGCTAAGTAGAACAGTCCTAAAGTTGAAAAAATGAATTAGTCAAGACGTTTGATGTGAAAATTTTGATATGGAGGCATGGTATGATGAATATTCACAGGTATTCCGCAGTTTGTTAATAATTTAGTATCAGTAATAATGAAATTAGCTAATGGTCTTAATTACCATATATTGATTATTCATTACCGACAAACTTTTATGTCCGTTCCAGTTCTGCTTAAAATACAAGAGTGCCTGTTATAGTTTTATTCTGGAGAGGTCAATAATTCTATATACTCTTGAAAATACATGACATTGGAAAGTTAACTGACGCAAATATCCGCAACTCAATCCTCCTTCCCAGTATTCTATAACACTCATACCCATGTTCACTGCTAGATGCCAGGACGAACACAGAGTAATCAGCGCTGAGGGTAACACACTTCGAGGCTAGCTGTTCCCTCTCTCTTTCTTTCTCGCTCTTTCTCTCCTTATTCTTCCATCATGATACCACATTTAGTGATAAACATGGAGCAGATCAAACGCCATTATGTTAAGGGGAGGAGTAGGAAAAGCGAAGCTAATACTGTTCAGGTCACAACAAGGCATTTAGGATCATACACACACTTCACAACCACACCAGCCCAACTTTGGTCCAAATCGACGGATCATATCATTTTTCTACAGGCTACCCTCATGTCCACCTACTATTTTAAAAAGCGAAAGTTGCTGGGAGAGTGAGTAGAAGAGACAATAAACGAACAAGAAGGATTACGAGGCGGATTCCGTGAGGAACGGTGGCTTGGAGTGACGATCTGTGACGGAGTGACGTACAAGTGGTTTTGGCCCACCCACATTGAATGAACTCTGGGATTAGGCGTTCGAAAAGACATAAGACGGAAGATACTGTATTAAGTTTGATGGTTTCAGCGGGTATAATTGGGTAATGGCAAATTTGGACGCTGAGCTGAGATATATGGGTTAATGGGTGGTGTATTGACAGTTGATTACGGCAGTGAGGCAGAGGCAGGGTCATTAAGGCATAAGGCCGATAATTCCCCTCCCATTCCCCAGGCACTTTACGTATTATCACTACATTTACGGCCAATTAAGACTGATTATTAAATGGGAAAGGATGGTGGTGGTGGTGGTGAAGGTGAACTTAATGATGACGGCTGTGATGATGATGATAATGACGGGGATGGTGAAGTGACAGAGCTGAGAATAATGAATATGATAACATTATAGCATCAGTAATAAAAAGGAGAGAAAACTTACTTAATATGAAGGTACACATAACAGCATAACATTAGTGATGCAGATAAGACTACTTGCACAGTTTAATGATCATAGTATGAGAGGAAACAGTTCTCTCTCTATCTCTCTCTCTCTCTCTCTCTCTCTCTCTCTCACACACACACACACACACACACACACACACACACACACACGCACCTCACCATTACTCCGTCCCACTTCTCCAGTCCATCACATTACACGTCACACCTTCAAGCCTCCTCATATAAAATTCACAAGAACTTGAAAATTCAGAGTGACTCGAGGCTGATTTACCAATTTCTGCTCGACTGATAATTGGCCTCTTGACGGGGCAGAGGATGAGAGGGGCAGGACCACTTCAAGACTAGGGGCTCAAGCGGGCAGGTTCCAGGCTCCCATGTCCATCCCACCCACCTTCACTCCTGTTCCCTTTCCCTTCCCAAGGATATTGCTGTAGTATGTATCCGTATATATGAATTTGCTATTTGTTTCATTTGTATCATTTCCACTCGTGTACACACCTAGTTTCTTGAAGACTTTGGTGACAGTTTTTGTTATGTATATTGAATAATGCCCTAACACAGTGTCAAGTTGCATAAGAGATAGAAAATATGTGTTCAGAAAAAGTACAGTATACAATACCTCAACAATGCATTACCATGACACCCAAGAATCAACTGATGGTGTTGCTTTATCTGATTAAAAGATTGTTGATCGTTATGTTCTGCTTCATCATCATCATCATCAGCAGCATCATCATCATCATCACCCTACTTCCTCATGGGATGCAGAAAGGTCCAGAAACGAAAGAAGTACAAAGAGTAAAACTATCGTCAGACGTGCATTTCACGATGGACTTCATAATAATCAATCGCATTTCATTCAAGCCTTAGGGGTCCTGGCTCTAGTTAACAAGCAAAGGAACCTGCCTATAGTTTCTTCAAGATAATGGGAACCTGAAATTAATTCATTTTTGTTCCCCAGGTCAGATGGCCCTTCATCCCCCTCCCTTCACAACTTTAGGGTCACTCTGGCACATCACTGCCCGTCCTCACTCTCGCCTCTCATGACACTCTCACTAGGTCTGGCTGTCTTGGGTTTAGCTAAATCATCAACGTCCTTTTTTGTTTCACATCTGTCATTATCGTTGTCATCTTTAGTACCATTACCATTACCGTTATTGCAATTATCGCCACATTTTTAAGCGTCAATATTATCAATAAACTGCTGTCTCAATTTTCTCATGGTCCAGAAAAAAAGGACAATGAATGAAAAAAAAAAAAAAAAAAGACATGCAAAATAGTTCCCACAGCCATTTACTTTCCATTCAAACCTCCCCTTTCCTCAGCTCATCCCATAAGTTAAGCAACACATCGACTTCGATTCCTCCAGCTTACACGGATGAGCAACCTTGGAAGTGTTAGAACGGCTGTGAGTAAGCGTAGGGGAGGACTGTTGCTTAGAATAATGGGTCTCGAACAAACTGCCTGTTCAGGTTATTTTTTTTTTTCCTTTTTACTTCGTTGGAAATGTGTTTGAGGTGTGGAGCAGGATCTGAAATATAGTGTTACGTCCCAGTCCCCACACTGCCACAGGCTCCGACAGCAGTAGTACAGTACAGGAAGGACGTTGCCCAGTGAGTTGTTCTTCCTATGGTCAGCCTTTAGGTGTGCAGTACACAAGATCAGCTGAGGCGAAAATAAACAATGGCTCCTTAAAGTTCATTGTCTTTATTTTCCAAGTAAATCCACTTAATTTTTTCCAACTTCACTGTTCTCACGAGCACTGGAGCTATACACCCTTTACTAACTGCTATTACACTTAATGCTCAACAACACTTCACAGTTACTACACTTAATGCATGACACTTCACTGTTTTCTCAAGTTCCAATGATATACAAACTTCAATAACCCGTCACTGTTTGCCACTGTTTTCAGAAGTACCAAAAATGTATAATCTTCACTGACACTTCACTACATTCAGACTGAACCAAACCAGACTGTACTTTACTCAAACTGACTTGACACCTCACTAAACTTGTAATTATCTCTACCCCATCTTATATAAGCTTGCATTATTGTAGACTGATCTACATTCCACGAGAACAACAGTTGCCAACTCAGACACATCAAAACATGCAGAGTTGTCTCACATTACATAACACTCTCATTTACCATACGAACTTAAATTACATAATTTAATAAGCAATCACTTAAATAAAACATTATTGAGAAAAAGAACACAACAATTAATGCATAACTTACGAAACAACTACGTTCACAAACACCTGGCAAACTGGCAACTCTGACTCGTACGGATACCGGAACTAGCTACCGTACACGAAACGCCGAGAAGCTTCTCGAGCACTCAGCTCGCAAATCTCACTTTTGAACAGTAGTGTTCGATTGGCAGAGAATGCGGTCACTCAACCCTTCCCTCACCAGTTGTTCCTGCCGTTCTGCTTCGAATTAACAACTTAATTATTATCTGTGTAGCAGACACAGCGGTAAATAGACTGCCCTGAACTGCCGGCAGACCTGTTACAGTTAAGGAAAGGAAAGAGCAACACAAATACTGGTCCTTTTGAGGCAGTTTGTAGACTATGACTAATGCATCTGTATTATGAGACTCAGATATGAATAATAAAGCAAGAAAGCTCCTCCCCCCCTCCCGAAAAAAAAAAAAAAAAAAAAAGCAGGCCGAGGCCGACTAAAAAAAAAGTGAGAAATGTCAACAATGTCAACATGCAGCACAGAATAAGTCACCCTCCAGCCTACCAATCCCACCAGCCAAAGCCGAATGCAAAGTGAGAAATACCCATATGCAGCATAGATAATTTGACAAGGAAGTTTAATAGAATTAAGGATGAACAGCAAACGCACTCCACACTCTGTTAACCAGTAAGTTACAGTAACGTATGGTTAACAGTACCGCTTATAATTTTTTTAATCCCATAAGCCCATTATAAACCGTCGTAAGAGTACCGCTAGTGAAACCATGCACGTTGGGTTTCTGCCTGTCTGAAGGAGTCTTTTCTGGGGAACTCTACACTGATAATATTTCCCTCTTCCACCCCTGCGACTCCTTCCTTTTCTCCTTTCTTTCCCATATCATCTACTTTCTCTGTCTTTTAAGTTTCCTTTTTCCTTGTTTTTCCCTTTCTCTCATCTTTTCCAACTCATTCCAGCTCAGTGTCTTCATATTTTCTATTCCCTTCTAACTTATCGGCTACCCTTTATTTCTCTCTCTCTCTCTCTCTCTCTCTCTCTCAAAACCCAAGCCCTTCAATTGTCTTTTATTTACAGTATCTCCCCATTTATCCCCTAACCCTTATCAGAGGCCTACCTTCTGTACTAAACTCCCCAACCTTGTAGTGGGATCAGATAGGTGAATTTTTTTGCTTATAAAACTAAGTGGACAAGTTGTAAATGGACAAGTTGTGAAGCAGAACTTATTTATGGTAGAGTGATTTATGTATAGAATATATATTGGGAGTGCTGAGCAAGGCGGTGTAGAGGAGCGTGGGATGGTTATGGTACAGTGATTTATATAGTATGTATTGGTAGTGTAAATCACAGCGATTTAGAGGAGCGTGCGGTGGTTATTATTACGATATTTTGATGACCTGGGCTGCTTAAGGAAATGTGTAACAAGGCCTATGTGTTCCCTTGAGTCTAGTGCCATTACGCCCTCTAGTAAACCGGTCATCAGACCCAGATGGAGCCGGCAAACGTATTTTTATGGACATTCTGAGTGTGATGTACAACGGCTTAAAGTGATGGTGAAGGGAGCTATGACACAATGCTCCACTGGGACAGGAGGGCTCAGGTGTTCATCAGCCCTACACCATATATGGCCGCAGTAGCACACGTATGAAGTAAAGGGTGTAGGGAGTTAGGGCGCCATATTTCTCACTGTGATCTATTCAGGCGGGCAGCGTCAGGTTTGTGTCGGACTTAAACATTATCTGGACACAGTAGCAAACATTTCCAGCGTAACCGTGAACTTTCTACCCTTACATAGATCGCACCTCAACATAACCCGTGCTATTTTACTGTATATAAGTCACACTTGAGACTAAGTCCGTCACCGTATATCGTCAGCAATGGGTCAGAAGTCTTAGAACCTGTGGACATTTAATACTTCCATACACAGGCCTTCCCCTGTGACTCCCAGAACGAGAATATGAATATGTTTTCTCCTCACTCTCACTGGCAGAGCTTCGTGTATATCAGACCTAAGCCAATAATGGGGGACAGAAACAGATTCCGGTAGAAATAATTCGATTTATTATGATAGGAGTTTAAAAGACCTTACCTGAAGTTTAATGTGACAGGTTAAGACATAATTAGAGCCTATCTCGGTGGTCCGTTCTGAAAAAACAACCATCGATAGCCTATCAGAATAGTCTTCCTTTATTATTGTGCTTCCCGCCGTGTTTCTGTGGCATCCTAACTGCTTCCCACCATCTTCCCAGGGTTAACGTTTCCTCATCTTTTTGTTTTTCCTTTTTTCACGATTCCTATAATTCATTCTTTCTTTCACACCGTCATTCCTTCTCATTCACCCCCCATCCATCTTCATACCTCCCAACCTTTAATTTCCTTGCCCACCTCTTCACTCAGTTCTTACCTCACACCTGCCTCTTCAGTTCTCCTTTCTTCAGTTACTCTTTTCCTCTCGTACTGAATCAAATATCACCCACCTTTTCCTCTCCCATTCCTCTTGGCTTTCCGATTTGTCTCTTAAAGTATCTTTTCATCATGAACAGTTCTTTCACACGCCCTTCACTCTCCGGCAGCTCTTCCTACCTTCTGAGTCCTCCCATACTTCTGCCTAACCCATGCCTCATACCGCAGTGACCAGTGAGTGCTTGGAAGGAGAAGCGAGGAGAAGGGAGTGAATGAGAAGCAGAGAGGAGGGAGTGGAGTCAAAATAACATAACAGGAGAGATGAAAGGGAATTAAAACAGTTGACAGTGGAAGAGGATAGGAAAATTGACAGGAAATGAAGGGAGATGAAAAGTAACGAAGGGCAAGAGTGGTATCCAGTGATGAGAGAGAAATTCAAATGGAACGATTAAGAACACTCAACACTGCAATCTGTTAAGTATTTTTCGATCACCAACGTACATTTAAAGCCAGGTTTCACTTCGTTTGCGTCAGGAAATATACCAAATTTTAACTAATTTCATAGGGCAATTGATATTCGTAAAACCAGTTGTAGCCTGCAAAAAGCTGTAGATTTTCAGAGTTCTTTGCTATAATTATTACTCACTCAGAAGCTTCCATCAAACTGTCTTATAATTCCAGAGGTTTGCGTTAGGTGATCAGGGTGCAGTGTAACAGTATCGACGGAATTCATACTCCCATCGCTTCTGTATTTATTACACTTCATCAGGGAACCAAACGGAATCCCCTCTCTTCCTTTTTAATTCTTTCAGTCCGATGATTTATTAAGTGTATATTTCATTGTTATGTCAAGATGAATTTATTCAGCTTAGAGAAACTTTTCACACTGGAGGCGTTAGATATATTTTCATTACCCCATTCACTACAAGGAGTTCTAGGTTAAAGAGAATCGTTTGGAGGAAAAAAGAATAAACTGAGAAAGAAGTCATCGTACTGAAAGGATTAAGAGCCGAGGCAAGTGTCCGACTAAAGGAGTAGCCAGTCTCCACGGACATCCATGAGACGAAATAAAGTTCATCTTCGCCTGAAATGATTTCAAACCCAAACCTATAAATCTGAGACAGATGAAGAGTGTGATTACCAGTGACAGCCGCGTCGAGCCACCCAAGCATTGACAGGAACGCCTGGATTAGCTCTGGCTCGTGGATATTATATTTACCTAGGTGTGGCTTTGCTGTGGGTGATTTGTGAGAAGTTTATCATAGTGAGAGCATCCAGGGTTGGGTGCTGACGGTATGGGTAAATGTTTGGATCACAATTCTGCCACATATTTCACCTGGGCTGGATGGTGACTGTCAGTGGTGGGCTCGTAATATATGACGGTTATTGTGAGAGAGAGAGTGTGTGTGTGTGTGTGTGTTGTTACGGAACAGAGAAAACTGTCCTGCAAAGTTCCAGGTTCAAAACAAAAGAGTTAGGTAAAATTACAAGTTAAAGTTTAATGCTCAAACTAACAACTAAACTTTCAGTACTCATAAGGATAATGTAATGGCAAAAAACAGGTTAAATATATGGTTAACTGCAATAGCCTCTATTAACACGAAATTAGCAAGTGTAAATTTATCTAAGTCAGCCCTGATAAAATGACAATACCAGATAATACTCAGTGCATGCAAGATATATTATTACAGATACAAAATATTATCAAAAATGACTGACATAAAAACACATGACTCACAAAAACCTTACTAGGCCTAAGAATTAACACCTTACGCTACACAGTACAAAAAAAAAAAAAATGCAATAACAGTTATACTGAAATTACACAGCAGCTAGATGGTTGGAGACTTCCTGAGCACTCACAATAATAACAACTGTACAGGGGAGGACAGAGATGTGAGCAAAATGAGGAGTAGATCTAAGTGGCAATAATGCAGAGACTGAGCTCATTATATAGGGGCCGGCAGAGCTTGATACAACTTGTAAGAAGGAGGCGCAAATGAAGCCAGAGGGGACAAAGAGTTGATACTCCTGCTCTGAACAACAGAAAGAACGACTTACTCTACTATAAGGGAGGAGGGGGGGAGTGACGTAGAACATGCTCATGATCAAACATGCAGCATACTGTACGTTAGAATTACACAAAGGATGATGAAATCATAGGCTATGTAACACCTCCCCACAAAGAAAAAGAAATTTACAAAGGAAATTTCTTATTACTCTAAAACAATCTGTCTAAAGTCTAGATAAGCAATCTGCAAAAACATTTTCTTTCCCCTTGACATGTTGTATGTCTAATGAATACTCCTGAAGAAGTAGACTCCATCTTGTCAATCTCTGATTTTTATCTTTAAACTTACTAAGGAATTTCAGTAGGTTATGATCGGTATAAATGACTATGGGGTCAAAACCAGAACACAAATAAAATGAAAAATGCTGTAAACCCAAAATCAAGGCCAAAAGCTCTTTCTCAATAGTTGAGTAGTTCTTTTGAGATGGAGTGAACTTCTTACTGTAATAAGATACAGGGTGTTCAATACCCTGATCATCCTCTTGCAGCAAAACAGCCCCAGCTCCTGTATCACTTGCATCAACAGACATCTTAAAAGGCTTAGCAAAATTTGGAGTAGTGAGCACTGGCTGACTTAATAGGATAGCTTTAAGTTTGCTGAAAGAGGATTCACAGTTATCGGTCCAGACAAATTTAACTCCCTTTTTCAGTAGGTCTGTAAGTGATGATACAAAAATTGAAAAGAACAAATATCCTGTAATAACCTACCATTCCCAAAAATCTTTGTAGCTCTTTCCTACTTTTAGGTCTGGGAAGATCACTTATAACCTGAACCTTAGCTGCTGGTGGTGCACCATGTCCATCACCAATTACGTACCCAAGGTACTGAACTTTAGCTTGACCAAACTCACACTTTGATAAATTAGCTACAAGATTAGCCTGAACCAAACGCTCAAGAAATTTACTGACATGGCATAGGTGATCTTTCAAGGTGTCACTGAAGATTAATACATCAATATAAACAACACACCCTGCCAAACCCTCTGTTACAACATTCATGAGCTTCTGAAATGTGGCTGGTGCATTCTTCATACCATATGGCATTACAGAACATGCAAAAGTCTTTCCTAGTGTTATAAAACATGAGATCTCCCTAGCACGTTCAGTCATAGGTACTTGCCAGTATCCCTTTAACAAATCAAACTTACTTATGTACCTAGCCTTTCCAATCTTGTCTATGCAATCTTCCACGCGAGGGAGAGGGTAAGTATCTGTTTTGGTTGTCTGATTAACACGTCTGTAGTCGATGCAAAGCCACTGTGACCCACCTGGCTTAGGGACTAGAGTGACAGGAGAACTCCACTCGCTCTGACAGGGCTCAATCATCTTGTGGTCCAACAGGTAGCCAAGCTCCTTCTGGATGAGAGGAACTTTCACTGGGTTCACGGTAAGGAGGCAATTTAATTGGCTTTGCCTCTCCAACATCGACATCATGCATCAACACAGTGGTTCTTCCTGGAGTAGCACGGAACACTTGCGGGTACTCCTGCAGTAATGCCGAAAACTCCTGCCTTTCCTTGGGAGGTAGATGAGAAAGCTTAGTCTGGAGATCATTCATGATATCAGGATTCTTCCCCAAACTATCACTCAGGCTCATGCTGCATGGGAGAACTTCACTTGCAGACTCGGGTGGAACAGCTACAGTGCAGACTGGGTTATTTTCGTCCCGCCTGTGATATAACTTTAGCATGTTGATGTGACAAAGTTGCTTGTTCTTTCTACGATCTGGTGTGGCGATGACATAGTTGACATCACTGAGTTTCTTCTCCACGAAATAAGGACCACTAAACTTGGCTTGAAGAGGTTGCCCATGCACTGGTAGTGGAATCAAAACCTGATCTCCTGGCTGAAAGTGGCGTAACCTGGACTTCTTATCATACCAAGTTTTCATCTTCTCCTGAGCAGCTCCTAAATTCTCTCTCGCCAGCTGTAAAGCAGCGGACAGCCGTTCTTTGAACTTCATCACATACTCCAGCAGGTTGACGTCATCTTCCTCCGACAGCCAGCATTCCTTGAGTAGCTTAAGGGGTCCTCTTACTTCATGGCCAAACAGTAGTTCAAAAGGTGAGAAGCCCAGTGATTCATTTGGAGATTCTCTTGCGGCAAATACAACGAATGGAAGACCTTTATACCAGTCTTTCTGATGTTCCAAACAGTTTTTCTTGAGCATCGATTTGAGTGTTTGATGATATCTCTCCAACGCTCATTGGGTCTGGGGATGGTAAGCTGAAGACGTGATCTGGGTGATGCCCAACTCTTTCAGAGACTGCTTGAGAACATTTGACATGAAATTACTTCCCCGGTCTGACTGTACCTCCTTGGGCAGACCAAACCTTGTGAAGAACCCTAGCATTTCCTTAACCACGTTCTTTGCTGAGATATTTCTAAGTGGAATGGCTTCAGGATAACGAGTAGCCATATCAATCAGGGTCAACACATCAGAAAATCCTGAAGAAGTCTTAGGAAGAGGGCCCACAATATCCACCAACACACGGGTGAATGGCGCCTCAAA
Source organism: Coenobita brevimanus (assembly GCF_032717465.1). Taxonomy (NCBI): domain Eukaryota; kingdom Metazoa; phylum Arthropoda; class Malacostraca; order Decapoda; family Coenobitidae; genus Coenobita; species Coenobita brevimanus. Next base: position 12,755,524 of record NC_136969.1, read on the forward strand.
AGGAGGAATGGGAACTAGAGGTGCAACCTTTTCGGTCTGATTACACTTCCCCACAACTTGACAGGTGTGACAAGACTTACAATACCAGGAAACATCCCTGAAGATACCTGGCCAGTAGAAGTGTTTCAAAATGCGTGCCACAGTCTTCCTCACTCCAAGGTGTCCTGCCAAACTGGAATCATGAGCCACTCTAATGAGATCCTGCCTACAAACACGAGGGATGACAACTTGATGTACAACCTCCCATTCACAGTCGGCTGATGCTGTTGGGGGTCTCCACTTCCTCATAAGTACTCCTGACTTTATAAAATAACAAGTAGAAGCACCAACTGACTCTTCCTCACTGCAAGCAGAGTTAGCTAGACCTTTCAACTCAGGGTCAGCAACCTTCAACTCAACCAACTCTTGACGAGACAAATTATCAACACTACGGTGTACTGCCTCATCTGGTGAGTGGTCCAAATTAGCAAGAAAAGTGTCAGCTAGGATAACATCATCATCATCATTATCCTCTAAGTCACCAGTAACTTTAGACTTAGTCCAAGTGACAGCACATGCAGAGAACACATCAGGGACATCACAGTCCTGGGCCGCAGCCACTGGCTCACTAGACAACTGAGAAGCTGGACACACTTGACTTCCACCAATATCTTTTCCAAGTAAGAAAGTTACACCTAACATTGGGAGTGTCTCAACCAACCCAACCATAACGGAACCATTAACAAAACCAGACTCTAAATTCACTCTGCACAGAGGGACAGAGAAGTAATTATTCCCTACACCTTGTAAGATTACGGTTTCATCAGAGGAATTAACATTAGAGCTTAGAACACTGGTCAGCATAAGAGATTGGCAAGCACCTGTATCACGATATATTTTAACTGATTTCCTGTCATTATTGTCCAGAGGACTGACAAAACCTTCAGACAGGAAATTAGTACATGATCTCTTGAGAGTGTCACCCACGTTACTGCTCAAAAGAGGAGCTCCATCATGAGAATTTAATTTACCCCTCAAAGCAGGTTCAGTTAACTCAGTTAAAGAATTCTGGGAACTCTCAAGAGTGGACACTAGACCAATTGACTGAATATTTAAAGACTCCTTTTTGTTCACATCACGCTGTCTCCTGAAACATTTCTCCGTAGTATGACCAAGCTTACTACAATAAGTACATTTACTTTTCTGAAATCTAGAGGTGAAGCTGGTATTTACTTCCTGAGAAACATCATCTTTATTCTCTTTCCTGTTACCTGTACTCTGAGTAGAGGCAACGTACTTACTCTCAGCTTTCCTTTTTTCTTTAGAATATCTCTTGTGAGTGAGAACATATTCATCAGCTAAAACTGCAGCATCAGACAAATTATCTATTCTTTTCTCATCAAGATATAGGCTTACATCTTTATTAATACACCTTTTGAAGTCCTCCAGCAAAATCATCTGCTTAATTTATCAAAATCAGAATCCACATTCTTAGAATTTAACCACTGCTCTAACAGATCTTCTTTGATTTTTGCATACTCAACATGGGATTGCTTGTCTTGCTTATAAGTTGTCCTAAATTTTACTCTATAGGCTTCAGGAACAAGCTCATAGGCCTTAAGAATCAAGCTCTTAACTACATCATAATTATCACATTGATCCTGAGGCAAAGATGCATAAGTTACTTGAGCTTTACCGGTGAGAACAGTTTGAAGGAGTACTGGCCAATACTTTTAGGGCCAATTAAAACCTGTTGCTACCCTCTCAAACAACTGAAAATACTTTGTTAAATCAGATTCATTAAAAGGAGGGACAAATTTAACATTTTTGGCCACATCAAAATCATCAGAGCTAGATGATCCAGTTCCACCTTGTTTCATGCGATACTCATGGTCTGCCTGAATCATAGCTAGTTCAATTTGTGCCTGAGCCTGTGCCTGTGCCTGTGCCTCCTGAATACGAGCATTTGCCTGAAATTCAGCCTCCTGAATACGAGCCTGAGACTCAGCCTCCTTAGCACGAGCCTGAAACTCAGCTTCCTTAACACGAGCCTCCTGCAGAGCTAGCTGTAACTTAGCTATTTCAATCTGCGTTTGCTCATTTGGAGGAGTTACATTAAACAAGCTTTTATTAATCATGCCAACAATTTGATCTTTAGAATGATGAGAGTGAACTGCGATTCCCAATTGTTGAGCAACAAGCTTAAGTTCATTCTTTGTTCTGTTTTCTACATCACACACTGTTTGCACATTTGACAAAAAATCTTTGGCTTCATCAAGTGTAGTAATAGTAGACATCATGAATAAATCACAGTCGCAAAATATCAAGCAATATCCTTATGATAATATCCTGAATATCCTGATAAGAGGTCGCCAAATTTATGTTACGGAACAGAGAAAACTGTCCTCCAAAGTTCCAGGTTCAAAACAAAAGACTTAGGTAAAATTACAAGTTAAAGTTTAATGCTCAAACTAACAACTAAACATTCAGGACTCATAAGGATAATGCTATGGCAAAACACAGGTTAAATATATGGTTAACTGCAATAGCCTCTATTAACACGAAATTAGCAAGTGTAAATTTATCTAAGTCAGCCCTGATAAAATGACAATACCAGATAATACTCAGTGAATGCATGATATATTATTACAGATACAAAATATTTTCAAAAATGACTGATATAAAAACACATGAATCACAAAAACCTTACTAGGCCTAAGAATTAACACCTTACGCTACACAGTACAAAAAAAAAAAAAAATGCAATAACAGTTATACACAAATTACACAGCTGCTAGATGGTTGGAGACTTTCTGAGCACTCACAATAATAACAACTGTACAGGGGAGGACAGAGATGTGAGCATTATGAGGAGTAGATCTAAGTGGCAATAATGCAGAGACTGAGCTCATTATATAGGGGCCGGCAGAGCTTGATACAACTTGTAAGAAGGACGCGCAAATGAAGCCAGAGGGGACAAAGAGTTGACACTCCTGCTCTGAACAACAGAAAGAACGACTTACTCTACTATAAGGGAGGAGGGGGGAGTGAGGTAGAACACGCTCGTGATCAAACATGCAGCATACTGTACGTTAGGATTACACAAAAGATGATGAAATCATAGGCTATGTAACAGTGTGTGTGTGTGTGTGTGTGTGTGTGTGTGTGTGTGTGTGTGTGTGTGTGTGTAAATAAATAAATAAATTTATTAATTAATTAATATATATATATATATATATATATATATATATATATATATATATATACAGTATATATATATATATATATATATATATATATATATATATATATATATATATATATATATATATATATATATATATATATATATATATATATATATATATACACTCACACCAAAAAGTATCGGTGCACACTAGACGCAAAGCAATATGAGACACGGACAATGGCTGCTGGGAACTGAACAATGCTTTTTTTTCCCCATGCTGATAAACTTACTCTCTCAAGGATGCAATAGCCTATATAGTTTATGACATTGTCTAGTCCGTATTGCTACTATATGTATAGCAAAGTAGTTACAAATAAATCTGACCGAGAATTCATAAGCTATAATGGTCACTTCGGATAACATCCTGCCTTACCTGCGCGATACTTTTGGGTGTGGCTGTACAGTACCTGTGTATGTATGTATGTATGAGTATGTATGTGTAAGTATGCCGGTATGTGTGTGTATGTATGCTTGTGTATGTATTCTTGTATATGTGTGCGTTTGTATGTATGAGTATGTTATGTGCACGTTTCTCTCTCTCTCTCTCTCTCTCTCTCTCTCTCTCTCTCTCACACACACACACACACACACACACACACACACACACACACACACATACACACACAGTCTCTCCTACACTGTCGATATCCCTGTCCTCATAGTGATTTCTTTGTTATTCCTGTAGGTGAATGGCATAAGGCGGCCCGTGATGGTGATTAATAGGATGATGATGTGGTGATCCTGCAGGTTATACAGGTGATAGCGGCAGGACTGTGATGAAGACAATTATGGGTAGATGATGTGGGCAGTGTGGCTATGAGTAGACTGATGTGTTGGGTTGGTGCCAGGGAGTTGACAGGGTGTTGTGCTTTCATAGCTGTGTGTCGCAAGCTAAAGCCATATCTTTTCGGTATGATACTGTTTCTCTTTGTATACTTAACCACATTTGCTCGTTTGTTTCTGTTCATCTGTGACTGATAAAAATATATGTTTATTTTCAATGGTTTCTGTCTGATCACTGCATTCGTTTTACTGGTTTTATCGTTTCTTTTTGGTTATTAAAACAGATTTGCTGGTTTTCTCCTGCTCATTGTTTTGCAATATCGACACCAGATATATTCATTTTATTCTGTTACTCTGCGATTACTAAAGGAGACGTGCTTTATATTTTCTTTGGTTTCTTTGCGATTACGAACTAGATTTAATTATTTTTAATGCAAAGAAAAAAGAACCAAAGGCCAAGAATTTCTATCTATCTATATACCTAGGCTGCTTCCCCTAAGGAAAGGGAAGTAGCCGAGACAGGACGACACACTCCCCATTTACTCATCCATTCAAACACATTCATTCGCATCTTAGCCCCAAGGGGAGAACGGACAGATCCTCACCGCACCACACCGCACAAGGGTCAACTGCGCAATGCAATCAGTGACATCCGCAGCAGGGCCCGACAACAGAGCTGGTTTACCCCTGCCACATCATAACAGACCCATCCCCTTACCCGCACCTGACCTGACTAGCTGATCAGACCAAATGCGGGAGAATATCCCCTCAGGGCTGCGTCATCACTTATTCATTCACAATTTCTCTCCATTTATTTCTGTCACGCACAGCCACTCTTCCTTGCTCAACAGACATCCCTCTCGCATCCAGTGCTCTCTTCACACTCACACTGTCCATCCATCCTATTCGTGGTCTTCCTCTCAGCCTTACACATCTCACATCAGATCTAGTTATCTTTTTCACCAATAGCTCATTATCCATTCTCTCCATATGCCCAAACCATCGCAACACCCTCTGCTCAACTCTACCAGCCATCTCCCGAACAACTCCAGGTCTCCTTCGCACTTCATCATTTCGCACTCGATCCATACGCGTCACTCCACACATACTCCTCAGACACCTCATCTCCATTACATTCAAACATAGACTCACCTTCCCTTTCATCTTCGTTTCACTCAAAGCTAACACATCCAACTTTCTTCTCACAAACATTCTTCCAATCTCCTCCCTTTTAGCCTCAATTATACTACATCCACACACATTCATAGACCCAATCTTCAGGGTACAGGGATAACTCCATCCCCCATCCCTTTCTCTGGCCTGTCTCTTTTTAGGAACTAAACAACAGAGGAGGGGGTCCCTAGTCCCCTCACCCCGCCCCTTTTAGTCGCCTTTTATGACACGCAGGGAATACGGTGGCAGTATTCTTCCTAACACAACCTGGCCGCAGAGTAGTAGTACCACCCCATAGTGCGGCCAGATTGTGTCCCCCCCGCCACAGGGTGGCAAAAATTTGAAAAAAAAAAAAAAAAAAAAAAAAAAAAATTGTTCATTCCAAGAAGAACTGACAGAATAGAGCCAAATATAAATCTCTCAGATTGCCAGACTGAAAGTGCTGAATTTTGCTCTATCACTGCCATTACGAAACCCCTTTCCTGTAACTTTAGAGCTGTGTATTTCATTTCCACTGTTCTTACCTGGGGAGAACCTGCACCAACTGTAGCGGTGACATCTTAATTATGGTAACGTAGTGAAAAGACTGACGACTGATGGAAGGGTTGTGAGAGACTAGGAGAGAGAGAGAGAGAGAGAGAGAGAGAGAGAGAGACCCTGTGAGTTTAGGTTAGGGGAGGAGATATGTGGTGCCAGCTTCCTTACCTCTCATGCTGATCTCCTGAGTGTGAATCGTAACCCACAATTATTATATTCACTGGCAGAATCATGAATCGGCTGTAAGGTCCGATGATGTACTGTATGTCACCTGCCTGATCCGACTTCCTCAATATCCTCATTATCTGTACCCAGCGTTGCTATTATTCCAGATTTAATGAACAAGGTCGCGATGCACCACCAGAGTCAACAAATTTAGCAAGTTCCAGGAGTTACCAGGATATGACCTTCAGTATCTTGAGCTTTTAACATCCAGCCCCATACGTCGATGTGCTGCAATGCCACACACACCCTGCCTGGTACAACACACAACAGGAATGAGTAAAGGATAATATTATTGCTGTTATTTACGATGAAACATTTTTTTTTTAATGCTTTCCTGCACAGATGAAGACCTCACGCTAAATACAACAAGATACAGAGTTCTGTCAGTGGAGACTAATGGTTGTCAGGTAGTACGGAATATCAGTCTTTTTATGGAGTACATGGTGGACGGCAGCTTACACTGGTGGAAAATTTTGTCGTACCCACCTTGGATAAAGTCTGGGATTAAACAGCTGGCAGAACACAAAGAGATAAGGGTTTGATGTGACAATTATTTGGACATTTGGTCGTAATATGAGCTTAACATAATTTACAGAGTCAGTCAACAGACAGATATGGAGATGAGTGAGGGGTTTGTTATGTTAATTATCGAATGCTTGAGTTATGATACGTGCATAACTCATGGCCTCAGACCCGTCTGTACCCCGCCCTCCTAACCACAGTGTTTAGTGAGCGATATTCCTCTAATGTCCCACTAAACTCCCAGTGCTAGCCAGCCCTGTCATAATCCACGCCAACCCGTCATCGTCTGTGTCGGGGCTTAGGAGGCTTCCTGATGAAAACAATTTTAGTCTGAGGTACAGATGACATTTACGGCAACATTATCCTGCAGTCGTGTATTTTGGAATCTCAATCTGTGCAGGCGCCAGTGGTCACTTTATGACGACCCAATAAGTATTGTACCTGGACACAGCAAACTGTGTAAATATCAGCACCCAAACTTCACCCTACCTGCAGGTACAAGAGAAAGGAAATATATGGGAAATCAACAAGCACGAAACCTAAAGGTCCATTTGAGTCTGTTTTATTTGGTGATGGACCCATCCCCTACTGTAAACATCAGTGCCCCGGTCTCACCCCAACAGCAGGTACAGCCAAGGTGCTGTTTGTTCAAGTGATGGATGGCACCAGTATCTTATTCCGTCCAAAGGCAAGTGTCCATTTAACATTCACAATAAAATGCAAGTAGAAAGCTCTGAGTCTACAAACTGTGGGTTTTTACCAGCATTCATCTGCTCGCTGTCACTGAAACTGTTCTCGGTTACCGCATGTTTATCCCCCCACCCCTGTCCCTCAAAGATCAATAATCCTGAACGCGCTGGGCTAAGATGTTACGGAGGAGGAATCAGGTGGGTGAAGAAATACCGATTAAGCTATGGTGTGAGGATCTAGTCAATATCTAATCAGAAGGCACTTACTGTCGCTAGCATTATTAAGTGCCTTATTACTGACGATTGAGTGGCAGGGAAAAAACAAATAGCAAATAAATAACTGAAAACGAAATAACTAAAGACTTATAGGTAAGTAATTCTCAGTAACACTTGTAAATTTACGAACAAACGTAAATATAGGGTACACTAAGGACGTAGTTTTACAGGAAGAGGAGCCTATAAGTATTGTTGTTGTAATATGCCAGGTGGTGTGAGACGGCCGCGACCAGGTATCACACTCCCATCCCTCTATCTGCATCACCTCGATTGCTTATGATGCCACCTGAATGAAGCAGTTTTCTGGGTTTTCTTGCTCACTTGATCTTTCTCATTTTTCTTGCTCCCCTTTTGTTCCTCATCCCATACACACACACACACACACACACACACACACACACACACACACACACACACACACTCTCTCTCTCTCTCTCTCTCTCTCTCTCTCTCTCTCATATTTTCTCTTGTATTACCATTTTCCTTTAGTTTTATCTTCGTCCTCTTGAATACATTTTAACATTTCCTCTACTCACTACTATTACTGCACTCCGAGTCAGGGTAATCTGTGCCCTTGCTCATCCTTACAAACCATAAAAGATCGGATTTCCCTTCAATGAGTGCCATCAGTCTGGCTTGGTGTTAATGGAGAGCTGGGTAGTGTCCAACACCATATGAAGCTGTGGGAGTGGTCGCATACTGGTAACTTTATCACGACTACCTTCCTGGAATGGGATGTGCTTTACTAGTACGGTCTGGAGAGTGTTAATGTATGTTGAGTCGATATATGGATATTGCATGAGATAGGGGATAAGTGCTACCCAGGCATTCCCTGCATGTTGCGAAACGAGACTACAGTTACGGTATGGGTGGGGGATTGAACACCACAATCTTCATGTTGGCACAGGGATGTTGTTACCCACCCTGCAACATTTTTTATACAAAGAACCTCGTCTTTCCTTCAGTGTTTTCCTAACGAGATCCTTTTTACGTAATGTTATTCACCTCATTGACCTCCTTCGTGAAGGGGTAAGTGGAATTTTTTTTAAATCTGTTCACTACAAGAGGTTCCCATTGATTGAAAAAGCTCGTCAGGTAGGATGAAAAATATGAATAATACTTTTTCAAAAACAAATCCTATCATGGGTGATAAGTATTTTGAAAAAAAAAAAAAAATAATAATAGTAATAGTCTGTACAGGAAGTTATTGCAGAGCTGCATAACCCAACCCTTGGCGGTATGTTGGGAGGAGATCACAGATACACAGGTTGACAATTTGGCCAAACGAAGGGCAACTCCGCTTATGGCCATGGACCGCGACAAGGATTCAAGATAACCGCCAAATAAGGCTTCGTGACATCATCCTTGCGTAAGTTATCCCTTCTATATAGGTGAAGTAGATCAAATTGGTCTTAGCTGTTCGTCTTTATGTGTATCGGGAGGTGTTTATGTAAAATGATGCCTGTCAAGAAGCATATCTGTGTGGGAGAAAAGACAGAGCTTTCATATGCACAAATATCAGAACAAATGAAAAAATCAGTTGTTTCACTCAAAGAACGAACAAGACTAGTGAAAATCTTTCAAACATTAAAATTTACCATAAACAATTTCACGTTTTCACGCAGATTTGTGATATCATAAAAAAAAGATCATGAGAAAAGTTCCACGTAGTGTCCCCTTCGTTTATGAGACATGAGGCTGCAGTACAGGTGGTAAATGGTGGGGTATTTCTGTCTCCATAGCTCTGCTCCTTTAATTTTTTAACTACATGCGGAAAATATGTGGGTCATATTCCTTTTTCCTTAATTCCTGGTTTATTGTGCCTGTAAGAAGTCCTAAACCCTTAACTGATGTTAGGTACAGGAAAGAAGGGACGTCGGATTCTTGATTTATCATGGACCCGTCCAGGCTTAGAATTAAATCAAGCATATCACTGACTGCTGACAACAGGCGTTTTAAGAAAAAAAAAAATGGGGGAGGGGGAGTCAAAGGGGTTCTTTTTTGGCAGTCAGAGGTCATAAAAGGAAAAAATTAATGCGTCTTATCTGCGACATGTAATAAATCTCAAAGGAATTAGTGGGTGAGCGATACATATTTGACACCAATTAGCAACTAACATCACCAGCACCATGGCACTTTTTTTTTTTTTCACTAATGCCTAGCGAGAGTATATGAAGAAAGGATTATGGTATTAGAATGGAATCATGCTGAAGAGAATTTCATGAATGAAAAGCAATGGCTAAGGAATGACTTGGGAAAATAAAAGAATAGACACATGGGTGGATAAAAAAACAAAAGGAATACTAACAGACAGAAGAGAATAGATCAAATGGCTAAGAGGAGATACAGAATAATGGTCAAAAGAAAACGGTTGGAGTGAAAGGGATAGGTAGAAAAGAGGACGGAAGAATGCGGTAGAGTAGGTGACTTAACCTGACAGAGTCCAGACAAGGATGTAGAAACTTCTTAGCATCTGTGGCCTTCTTCCATTCATAAAAGTGTGTGTGTGTGTGTGTGTGTGTGTGTGTGTGTGTGTGTGTGTGTGTGTGTGTGTGTGTGTGTGTGTGTGTCCAGTCTGTCTGTAATAACTTGATCATTCGTCACAGCACATGCAAAGCCCACATTAGTCTTCAACACTTGCCCTTTGCTGTTACTGGTTCTGTATACAGGTGTAGACATTATATGGGCATTAGTATATATCTCATAAACATAATGTACAGGATATAGTGTCTGCTGGAGACGTACACAGCTTTTCACTAGGAATGTCAATTCACATAATGTCTATCCACAATCTTGTTGTCCCAGACCATCAAGAATCCTTAACCATATGATGTATTTCAAACATTCTCGTAGTCCAGACGACCAAGAATTTCATGATGTATTCAAACACGTGAAGCAACCATCCCTAGTCGATTAGTCTGTGTGAATGGAAATATGCCTGTCACTACATCACACACACACACATCCTCTCCAAGCTGTATATTATGTCGGAGAGACTCCTTTCAGATCAGAAAGAGGAGAGAGGGGCTAGAGAGAAGGTCCAACACTAGGGTCATTAGGCCGTCACCCACCATTACACTGTAACTCACTATTGACATAACTGTGCAACTCGTTGACGTTGTCTCATGACTTTATTCTGGCTGTGCTTGACAATTCGCAATCGACTTCCCTATCTCTCCACAAGTACCCACGACTACACTATCGAGATTGGTGGCAAGCAGTAACAATGAACCAACTACGATAAACTACGCCATCAAGATTGGTGGCAAGCGGTAATAACAAACCAAGTACGATAAACTATGCCTATCGAGATTGGTGGCAGCGGTGGGATATATACTAATGCCTATATAATAACATGAACGTACGAACCAACGCCTAAGAGCCTACAAGTCTACAAGCCTACAATTCTATGATCAAGTAACCACAAGCGAGTAATTAGGAAGAAGAATGAGTTACAAGTGAGGAAAAACAAGTTCTATGATTAACTACAAGTAAGAAGTCTACGAGACATCTCTATAAACTTCTACATACACCTACAAGTAGCGGCAGTCTTCATCCAACAACAAGTAAATCACAATAAGAAAGACTCGAGAAGTGAGACAAAGAAGTGGCAAACGACAAACAATAACAAGCAAAAGTGAGAAAGGAGGAAGTGCTTCTGTACTGTGCCAATAGTGTTGACACAGCACGTTGATGTATCAACTCATCTGACTCCATTCAAGCCTCCTCCAACCTCCAACACGATCTCCACCTTCTCCACCGTGACCCCCATCACCATCTTCACCACCAATACCAGAGTGAGGCAGCAATACATTAGTGTCATCATTTGCTAAGTGCAGCATAACACGTCAGTCAGCCCAAGTGCCTGACAACACCATCCTGCCATCCCGCACCTGCCTGCCTGCCAGTTTGTCTGCCTACCTCAGTGATGACACCGAGTGCTGACGCTGTCATACCAGGACCTGACCTACCTCAGCCAAACCCTACCAAGTGAAGTGTGTGACATCTGACCTCCACCACCAGAAACAGGAGAGCGAGTGTCTTGACCCCAGATGTAATAAAAAATCAACAACACCTCTCTCATCACACCACGACTGTATCTCCACTGCTGTTCTAGTGAGTTAATTTAATCTAAAATTGTATTAGTTAACACTTCACCACCAACATAACTATCCATAAAATACTAACAGTTAACGAACCAAGCAATTTTATATATATATATATATATATATATATATATATATATATATATATATATATATATATATATATATATATATATATATATATTCATCATAAATATTACAAACTACGCATTGAGAGAAAATATCCTTACATCAACATATAGTACACACATATGAAAATCTAGTGAGATCAGAGAATTAAAATATAAGTACACATGTATCCTTTATATTACAGTGACAAGGATAATCAAGTGAAAATACCTAACACAAGTGGAGCTGGCAACAGTATGCTATACTCAATGACACACTTAAACACTTACAACCAATACCTAAAGATGAAACATATCATATTGACTTCACAACCTTTGGAGGACTATAGTGTCAAGTGATGTGTGAAACTAAGTGAACACTGAACATATTGTAAATATTGTACAGTATGTATAATTTTATTTTAAAAACATAATAAAGGTTAAATATAACGTCATCTTAATTCAAACTGCGCAACATAACTAAGTCAATACACCCATGGTGTCTCATGTAAACTGTCTATCATAACTAAGTCAGTACACCCATGGTGTCTCATGTAAACTGTGCAACATAGTCAATACACCCATGGTGTCTTATGTAAACCGTGCAACGTAATTAAGCAAATACACCCATGATGTCTCATGTAAACTATGCAACATAACTAAGCTAATACACCTGTTGTGTCTCACATAACTAAGCTAATACACCTATGTTGTCTCACATAACTAATACACCTATGGTGTCTCAAATGAACAATTGCATCAAATATGGATGATTCATGATATGATTGCATCACTGTTATTGTATTAGTTATATACATGTCAGTTATATAGCTACAATGACCACACTTGTGATTACTGCAATTATGTTACAATTGCCACATTTATGTAACTACAATTTGTTACAACCACATTATGTAACAGTTGCATTAACAATATGTAACTACAGTTTTATGGCCAACATAATTATGTAACAGTTGCATTAACTCCTTACCCACGGGCCGTCATTACCGTGATGCTCGTTACATAAGTACCATACCGAGGGGTGTCACTTATGTGATCCAGGGATTTTAAATATCGCCTGGGCTTTCAAGTGCGGTCTTGTATCATCTATCAGTACTACCAGTGTGTAGCCATAGGCAGCGCTGCTAGTACCGCTAGTGCTCGCATCCAGTGTCACCAATTTAGCCATTTTTCTGTGTTTGCCTCGCCTGCCCACCTCCCCTCCCATACCCCCCTCCCGCACCTGGCTACAGCCTGGCCGCGCAATGCAATTCCCGGCCGTTTTTTTCCATTTGCTATTTCCATTGAAGTGTGCCCTATGCCCCCCACGTGCACTTGGTCGCTAATTTTCCCTGTTCATTACCCACTGAAATGTCCCTTATGACCTATTCTCATACTAATATATATATATATATAAAGGAAAAGGCTAAGTGATACTTCCATTAACCTGTAAGAAGCTAATTTATCGTGTATTGTCTAGATTTCCTACTATCCCCGCGGGAGGGGCACGGTGCGGTCCAGCCATCCCCATGGGTAAGGGGTTAACAAGATGTAACTACAATTTTATGGTAAACACAATTATGTAACAGTTGCGTTAACAAGATGTAACTACAGTTTTATGGCAAACACAATTATATAACAGGTGCTGTAACACAATGTTATGTTACAGTTGCGTAACAGTTGCATTAAAATGATGTAACTACAATAGCATTAACACGATGTAACTGCAATTATGATAGAACAATCGTACAGTTATGTTACTTTTACAGTATTATGTATTGCACTTATATTTTTTTTTTATGTGCTCGACTCTGGGCATAGGCTTCACAGCCTGCTTCCAAGGCCCAGTAGTCCTCCTACATATCATACACCTCCACATGTCACCACTTCGGCACTAACACCCACCGTCCATATTGAATACATGCTAGGGCTGTCTCATACAGGACTGGTGTATTGGTATTAGCGGCGGTATTTTTACGACATGTCGGCGGGTCTTCTGGTAGATCGGTAAAGTCTGCTTTACATGAAATTCAAATCCTTAAACTGTTCCCAGCCCCAGTGGGGATATGAACCTGGGTCCGGCAGGACCGCAGGCCACCTCTCTACCGATTGAGCCATTAGGTTCCAAGTCGATTGTAGTGTGTATATAGTATCCATTAATATGTTATGACAATATTTACTGTCGTTGGTACGACCGTGGGCATGACCGAGAGATATATAGACATTATAGGGGCATTATATAGGCATTAGTATATATCTCAAATACAATGTACAGGACGTAGTGTCTGCTGGAGACGTACACAGCTTCTCACTAGGAATGTCAATTCGCATAATGTCTATCAACAATCTTGTACCAGGCCATCAAGAATCCTTAACCACATGATGTATTTCAAACATCCTCGTAGTCCGGACGACCAAGAATTTCATGAAGAATTCAAACACGTGGAGTAACCAGCCCTAGTCTGTTAGTCCACGTGAATGGAAATTCCACAAGACACTACATCACACATACACACATCCTCTCCAAGCTGTATATTATGTCGGAGAGATTCCCTTCAGATCAGAAAGGGAAGAGAGGGGCTAGAGAGAAGGCTCAACACTAGGGTCATTTGGCCGTCACGCTCCGTTATGCTGTAACTCACTATTGATATAACTATGCAATAAAACTTAGTAATCCAAGAGTCCTGTAACTCACCTCGTTGACACTACGTCTCACGACTTCATTCTGGCTGTGCTTGATGATCCACAATCGACTTCCGTATCTCCCCACAAGTAACTACGACTACACTATCGAGATTGGTGGCACGCAGTAATAATGAACCAACTACGATAAACTACGCCATCGAGATTAGTGGCAAGCGGTAATAACAAACCAAGTACGATAAACTATGCCTATCGAGACAGGGAGGGGGAAGGGGCTGGGGAAAACGAATACCTGAATGCTGGGCAAAGACCGTATACTCTCTGTTCTTAAAACAGAGACTTCAAGGACACAGACAAGCAGTTTCTAGCAGTTATTTGTGAAACGTGTAAAGAGGTGCTCAGTCTCGTCGCTTAATGCACTCTGTAACGTCACAAGCAGGATACCATATTTCATGCACACAACGTTTCCGTAAATGTAAGAAAATACGATCTTGCATACGCTCTCCCCTTTCATTTTTATATTACGACCACTAGATCCTATGCAGGAAAATGTATACTCTGCTAGAACAGCGACTTTAACCTTTCAGCCCAGGAATGTAATCTTTTAGTCAATTAGTCATGCTACCTACGGATGATGCTGTTCTGGAGGGGATAGATGCAGCCTTCCTTTGACTCTTCAGTGTGGCATAGCGTTCTTAAATAGTATAAAATCGTCCTACGGTAGCAAGGATAAAATATCAAATACTTCATCGTTGTAAACAGGTTGAATTGGAACTGTAGAGACAAGGAGGTTTTCTTTCGTTTTGCAGAGAGTGTTCATTGTGGATGATTGGGGGACTAACGAAACCAGACTCACAAAGGACTGAAGTTTGTGGAAAAGTAGTAACTCAAGAGGGGATGGAGATGACTCTTGACTCTACATGGGGATTGGAGCATTGGAGATACAGTGGCTCCGTGTTCTGGTGCCTTTGGCAACTGGTAGGACGCTGCTCTGTTTAAGCTTTGAAGGTTCTCTGGTTATGTATACGGAATATCAAGGGCTACGGGAGACTCCAGCCCTTCATGTTATTTATGGGTTGGAAAGGACACTATGATAATGTGTGTGGGATAAAAGTACTGTACAGAGACTAGCCGCTCTAAACAATGGCTCTCGTAAATTATGGTTAAGCTCTATTTATGGACCTCTGTATAGTAAAAAGGATCGGAGGCTATATATGTCATGAGTTGCGGGATCAAAGACTTACAGTAGGCTCTGTGCATAAGGAAATTACAACTGTATGACCTAAACACAATTATGAACTTAGAGAGAGAGAGAGAGAGAGAGAGAGAGAGAGAGAGAGAGAGAGAGAGAGAGAGAGAAGGTGAGTTTGCGTTAGGATCATGAGGGCCGTATAAACTACTGAGAGAGGCGTTTTGGACCAAGTGTATGATACAGTGAGAACGGGGTAATATATGTAACTCTTCTCAGTGCATCAGCAACGACCACAGGTTATTAATCTGTTTGTGCGTTACCCACAGCCCTCCATCTCAATGCACTGAAAAGCGGATCGAAGGTTTAAGTGCTGGCGTGTGTAGTTTCCTTGTTTGTTTGTTTGTTTGTTTTTGGCGTGGATGCTTTCTGTCTGTCTGTCTGTCTGTCTGTCTGTCTGTCTCTGTCTGTCTGTCTGTCTGTCTGTCTGTCTGTCTGTCTCTCTCTCTCTCTCTCTCATCCTCATCATCAGCATCGTCACCACTAACATACTGTAGTCTATCTTATTTTCCTTCATCATCATCATCATCATCGGCATCATCATCATCCCTAATATACGGCAGTCTACCTTATTTTCCTTGATCATCATCATCATCATCATCATCATCGGCATCATCATCATCCCTAATATACGGCAGTCTACCTTATTTTCCTTGATCATCATCATCATCATCATCATTATCACTAACACAGTATAACGTGGTTTCTTCCTAAACTTCATCATCATCTCTAACATCACAGTTAATTTCTATCTTCTCCGTTGGTTTTCAGCCATTTTTTATTGCCATCATCTCACATCATCATCATCATCATCATCATTCTACCGTCATCATCATTGTTTTCCAAGGTCTCCCCTCTCCTCTTCTCTCTGCTACATCACTTTTGTTTAATTTCCTCATATAATTATCAGAGAGAGAGAGAGAGAGAGAGAGAGAGAGAATCTGGGGTCGGTGTGTCCTTTGAAGTTATAACGAGGCGGCTAAATACTGACTGAAGCTTCCTTTGTAGCTGGATTAATCACACTACGATTTCTTCACCACCCCCTCCCATGCTTTCATTCCCTTCCCTTCCTCCAGGCTGCAGCTACGAGATGGAAAATTCATATAAGGTAATGTCTGTGAATTTCAAGTACCTTTATGGCCATGCTCTAATGAACTGGATACGTATTTGGGAAGGGGTGAGACTTTGTAGACCATGAATACTCTTATAGTGAACGAGAGACTATATGAGGAAATGTAGTGAGTAATTCAGTGAAAGAGAGCACGACTGGACGAGAAATCAAAGGTCGAGCAAGGAAATGATGGACAGGAAAGTTGCTGGATTTAGTAAGGGAGAGTGATGTGTCGTGTTGGAGGGAAGAAGTTAGATAACAAGATGGAGAAATACAGCTGAGGATTCTATGAGTGGTAATGATGTTTCTCTAAATGGAGTGTGAGATTCTGTGAAAGGAGGCATGACTAGACGAGGAATCATAGGTCAGGCAAGGAAATGAAGAAAAGCAAAGTTGCTGGATTAGGTAAGGGAGAGTGATGTGTTGTCTCTGAGGGAAGGAGAAGAGAGGAAAAAAATGGGAGATACTGTTGAGCATTCATTGAGTGGTAGTCGTGTATTCTAGAAGAAGCGATCGTTACTGGGCAGGGAAGCTGTGAGTGAAGGTGTTTTTGTCGAGGTCAACACTTCCAGGATGCAGCACCAAACAGCAGGCAGGTATATACATAAACGGCAGTTCCGGTGGCAGAGACAAATATGGGTAGTTCGAGTTACGTCTTAAACGAGGCATAAGTGACGGGTTGGGTGTCGCGGCAGGCACCACTTTGTGAGATTTGCACGCCACTTAAAGTAATGATCCGTCAGTAGTTTTAAAGATATAAGTGCCACTCAGAGGCATACTTCATCAATAATTCTATAGACTGAAACATTGCTTAAATTAATTATTCATCAGCAGTTCTAAAGCTAAACATTGCTTAAAGTAATTATTCATCAGCAGTTCTAAAGATTTAAACATTGCCTAAAGTAATTATTCATCAGCAGTTCTAAAGATTTAAACACTGCTTTAAGTAATTATTCATCAGTAGTTCTAAAGATTTAAATATTGCTTTAAGTAATTATTCATCAGTACAGTAGTTTTAAAGATTCTAACGCTTCATGAAGCAATGGATCCGTCACTCAGTAAGGGTGATCTTTTGGCACTCCAGCTCAGCAGAAGAAACTGAGAGTGTCATTAGGGCCTTACAATTGCTTATCTCGGTCTAACAAACGGTGCCATGGAGGAAAAAAATGGGGTGGGGCACTATCAGAATATTTGGAAATCAGGGAGTCGTTATGACTGAAAGTTTGCAAACCGCTGTCCTGTCCCATTCTCTCTCTCTCTCTCTCTCTCTCTCTCTCTCTCTCTCTCTCTCTCTCTCTCTCCCCTAGTACTTTTCCTTCCTTGTCCCTTCATCCCATTCCCTCCCTTGATCCTTCCATGCTGCTACTGCATTTTCTTCTTTGCCCATTTATCCTTCTATGTTATTTCCTCCCATACTTCTGCATCCTTCCTTCTCCTTCTCTCCCTTAGCCCTCCATTCTCCTACCCTATTCCTAGATTTCACCCCTCAGTCCTTCTATCCTATTCTCTCCTTCGTCCTCACCATCCCCTTCTCTCCCTTGCTTACTCCATCCCCTTCCATCTTCCTACCTTATACCTTCTCTTCCTCCAGCCCTCTGTCCCAGTCCTATCTTTTCCCTTTCCTCCAACATAACCCCTCTCACTCCCTCTCTCCCCTGTTAGTACCATTAGCTCCAGTTCTCCTTGGATGACCCCACCACCTCACTAACATGAGGTGTTAAGTCCTTCAGCGTAACACTTATCTGGCCTGTGTTTAAACTACTGACGTGTTTACTGTTTGTTAGTACACTCAAGCACACTGCTGACTTTACCTGACCTCTCTCTCTCTCTCTCACACACACACACACACACACACACACACACACACACACACACACACACGTATTCCTCTCCACGTCACTATGCACCAAGATGAACACACCACCAATTAGGCTGCAACACCCACTACCCATTAACGTAATTTGTGGATGAGTTGCTGAGGGGAGGGAGGGGACGGGGGGCAGGATTAGACGGGGATTGACGGAGCTCAGGCAGGCTAGAGATGAGAGGATGGAAAGATAGGCAAGAAAGGATAGAGAAATTAGAAGAGAGAGAGTGAGGATTTATAAGGAGGAGGAAGAGTTGAGGATGAGGCGGAAAATGAAAGCGTGTAATGAGGATGAATACTGAGGAAAGGGGATTTTAATGGGAAGAGCGACAAAAGGAAAGAGGAGGAACGAAGGTGAGAACTGATGGGAAGAAAAATTAAGTGTGAGAGAACAAAGGTAATAAAAGAATGAAATAAGGATGATGAGGAAGGGTGGGTGAGAGGGAACTGAGGGCCTGGGAACATGAAGATAGATGACATAGGACGGGGAAAACGAATGAGGACAGGTAAGAACACAGTTTCAAATAGAATTATTATATGATGTGTAAGGAGATGGAGGACAAACAAATTAAGAACCTTAGCAAATAAAATAAAAAGTAGGGAAAATGAGGAGAGATGGGGAGGAAACCAAGGACTGTAATGACCGGCAATGAAAGACGAAATGAGAACTAACAGGAGAGTGATAGGAGTGCAAGGATAGTGCTGGGACTAAATGGGGTAACTGAGACAAAGGGACAGAGAGACAGGCCATGAAGATTGCAACCACACTACGTTTCCGTAATGTAAATATTGGTCCTTTGCTTTTCAGTTTACTATTATTATTATTATCATTATTATTATTATTCTTTGGAGGAAGGATAACACGGAATCTGGGTTCATACTCGTATAAAGCGAGGAAAAACAAAGTGGAGGTAGGAGGCAGGAAGGAGGCAAAGATACAGCAACATAAAGGGGATGGCCAGCGTTCGTGACTAGACATTTTTTTCCTTCTCTGTATTGGCCCAAAGCTTGAACGCTCTCAAAGGATATATTGAGACGAAATGATCGCGGTGCCAATCAAGTATGTAAACAAAGATCTGAGGTTCTGGAAGGAAAGGCTGTAATTCATGGATCTGATAAAGACTTAGTGGCCTGGAACACGCGAGTTGGAAGAAGGAACCTGGAACCGAATATGATCTGGAACTCTGAGCCATGGAAAGAAATATAAGAGGATGAAACAAAGGTGTGACGGAAGAGAGGGGATTGATGTCAGAGGTAAAAATATTAAGTAACACAGCGTAGATAACAAAAGATATCCTTAGAATAGAATTAGGATAACACAGATGATTTTGACGAACAAACGATGAATATGACAAATGTTTTGGAGATTCCCCGAAGTGTGTGTGTGTGTGTGTGTGTGTGTGTGTGTGTGTGTGTGTGTGTGTGTGTGTGTGTGTGTGTGTGTGTGTGTGTGTGTGTGTGTGTGTGTGTGTGTGTGTGTGTGTGTGTGTGTGTGTGTGTGTGTGTGTGTGTGTGTGTGTGTGTGTGTGTGTGTGTGTGTGTGTGTGTGTGTGTGTGTGTGTGTGTGTGTGTGTGTGTGCAAAATCTGAGAAAAAATGTGGAAATGTTTGAGCAAGGGAGGAGGGAACTTTAAGCTATGTCTGTCACCACCCAGGCACATCCTCTAATCCTCTCCTCACGACAGTCTGAGAAATACAGGTAGCCTATTGTGATTCCCCCTCCCACACACAATGTCCACTGTACACTTCCACCCCCAACCCCTCTCGCCTCGCCTCTTGACTCATACTGGAAGCAATTTTTATTTATATGTCCACCAAGCGAGGGCTTGGGTGTGCTGGGGAGAGAGGCCAAAGGGCACTAGGTTTTAATGTATTTTGTCTTTTATTGTTTCGTTTCTTCCCGTTAAACTGCAGGTCAACAACAGGTTCTTCGGTACGAAGTTGCATACTCAATAGTCTTCCGCAAGAAAAATTATACTGTCTTTCAAGGATGGGTGTAGGTGGGTGTGAGTGGGTGAGGGTGTGTCCATGTGAGGGTATAGGTAGGTGTGGGAGTACGTGGAATGGTGTGGGTGGGTGTGTTGCTTTCTCATGTCGTGTTCCCTCCTTGTTTTACAAATATTTTTTCCTTAAATTTTATCTCAATTTCTTACTGTTATTCATGATTATATTTTTTCTCTTAGCTTATTACCCACGATACTTGTCTCTCGTTTTCCCTTCTCTGTATCTCCTAAGCTCCTTCCATCACTGGGTCATCGCAACAGGCTCCGTCTGGTACAAGTCCCAGTGAGAGTGACGGACAGGTTACAGTCATCCTTTCAGTGTCAGTGGCCACCTTCACTCCCTCGCTGGATAAAAGAGCTAATGGATGTCTGTTACCCGTATCTCTGGCGCCTAGTCCTTTACTCACGGGCTTAGTCGGCAGAGAGGTCGCCTGAGGTCCTAACGGACCCAGGTTCAAATCCCCGCTGGGGCAGGGAACAGTTTAAGGATTTGAATTTCATGTAAAAACAGACTTTACCGATCTACCACAAGACCCGCCGACATGTAAAAATACCCCCGCTAATACCAGTACACCAGTCCTGTATGAGACAGCCCTAGCATGTATTCAATATGGACGGTGGGTGTTAGCTCCGAAGTGGTGACATGTAGAGGTGTATGATATGTAGGAGGACTACTGAGCCTTGGGACCAGGCTATGAAGCCTATGCCCAGAGTCGAGCACATTAAAAAAAAAAAAAAAATGCCTTGTCAATGACGACTGTAGCTTATTCCGATCTTCTAGGATTTATTATTATTATTATTATTTTGGAAGTACAGTACAGTATAGTCAACACCGATCAGACTGTGCTTCTTATTTTTACATGAGGTGGGGTAGTTAATGTACAGAAGGAAACTAATGTTCTGGGGGCATTATTTTTAAGAAGAACCAAACGCTGTTCAACACCCCCTCCCTCGTCCCATGCATAACGGTGAAGCTAAAAGAATGTTTGTACTCTAAGTGTTGGCGGTGGGGCTTTTCATCACGGTATTACAAATGTGGGCAAAGATTTTCTTGTACTGTTCAGATTATAGAACTACAGTTAAAGCAAATATAATATCAGTCAACAGATGACTTCAGTTCTTCTGTATATATACTGTAGTTATATAGACAAACACATATTTTCTTATCAACTTGTATAATGCATAGGCAACCCTTCTCATTTTCTTCTGCTAGTTTCATTAAAAAGGACTGGAGTGAACCTTCTGCTTTGCTATCATAACCAAGAATGAACCAACCAGCCAGCTGCATCTGTCGTAAATGCATAACATTATCAATTTTCACACATCTTAAATGAATTGTTAGATCTGTGTGTTTGGATTGTATGCCTATTTATGCTGATTTAGGAGGCAACACAGCACCTCACCCTTTCTAACCTATTTTGCAAACTACATTCTCATATGCTCGCACTTACGTTATCTATATCAGTTAAATATCATCACCGCCTGAGGAACACACAGATGAATACTGGGGTGCAACATTTAAAACAATAAAACGGAGGAGGTATCGTAAGTCTCCTAAATCTAAGGGAAAAGTCTGTGCACCGTACAATCAGCTGGGGGTAGGAGAGAGAGCACGCCTTGGTACTCGTAGGTTTACGTCTCATCTGAGGAGCAGTATAGCGACCTTCTGAAACCTACGAGAATAAAGTCTCAGCACCACGGCAGAGGGACAGAAACAGCAGGTCTGCTTAGCCTTACGAAAGGTTGTATGAGAAGGAGTACAGTGTGCCTTTTAAACTGACAAGAATACGGTAATCCCTAAACCACGGCAGGAGGGAAAAAAGCTGGGCAACCTTATCATTTGTCTGAGAAGTGTCGTAGGTGCAGGGTGGAATTTATCAGCATTAATTTGGTCAGCCAAGTCAAGCTAACAGTGTTATGTGGGAGAAGAGGCGAACAGGCAGATGGAAGGGAAGGGACGAGGGTGAGGCAGTGGGGGTGAGGAGACACTCTTGGGAGATGGAAGGAGTGTGAAACAGGAGAGAGGAATGGCCAAAAGGAATAACACAGAAGTGAGGTGATATGACAGGAACACTAAAACTGCATAATTGAAGTAAAAGAACGTTAGAACCAAATAACACAAACAAGAAAAAATAAAAAAAATAATTAGGAAAACAATAAAGTGGAACAGGAGAGATAACACAAGTGAGAATTTTTCAGAAAAAATTAAGACACGGCGTTCAGGGAGTGCATGGGGGTACAGGTGCCATCATTAGTTCATTTACACTGTCGTGAAAATGTCAAAACCTGATGAGATCTTGTTAACCCCTTCGAGCACGATTACTTAATTTTAGTTTTGATAGGAGACGATTATATTCAACAATGGAAAGCCCTCTTTTACTGACGGGGTTAACGAAAGCTACACAGTATAGGCTATATCTAACCCCTCCAATTTGATGTCTCTCCTGAACTTGGTAGGAAAATGTGGAGTTTGCAAGAATAAAAAAAATAGGATCTTTGAATTAAGTGGATCATGTTGGGGTGCAAGAATTAAATTTAAAAAAGCGTACTTAGGATGAAGTAGTTATACCAGCCATCGACAAACACACTGGTTAAAATCTAGCTTCATTAGATAATATACTATGAAATGTATGGAATATTAAAGCCTAAACGAGATCTTTATTATTAAATACATGATAAACAAATGGATTGGAATATCGACACATGAGTTCGGAACCCTCAAATGTAAAAGAACTATTGAGCCGGGGAGAGAGAGAGAGAGAGAGAGAGAGAGAGAGACTGGGGTGATGCGAAACGTCATATGAAGCAACCTTCTCTCCACTCCTCTTCCTCTCTTTTCCTCTATTTCTCGTTCTTCCCCTCCCGGTATCTCTCCTCTTCTCTCCCTTCTCCATTTCCCATCCTCCCGTTTCTGTATTTTAATTTCCCCCTATATATCTTTCCTCCTTCCCCTCTAACCCTTTCCCCTCTTAAATCCGCCTGTAATCCTTTCCTCCCATATCTCATTCCCCCTCTCCCACTTCAGTCTGTCCCCTAGCTTCTACCCCTACCCCTCCCCTCCATCCATAACTTAGGGGGGTCATCAGACGAAACCGCTTTTCGGACCTCAAACCAAAATCACAAATGCCGTTAAATTTCATCTCTAAGTAGGCGTTACAAATGGGATTAAAAGTTCGACTATTGCAACACCAACTGCTAACATATCTAACATATCGATGAAATACTGATGTCTATACGGTAAAGCTAGAATTTTAAAATTATAAAATATCGCGGAAAGACATGCGAAATATCCTCCCAATATCACTGACACATTACTAAATAACTATAAAAAATAGGTGGAGTTTTAAATGTGTGTGTTGATTTGCTGTACCGATAAGTATCATGCAGACATAAGTTTATTAAAATTACATAACACCGCGGGAAGATTATCGAAAAGATACCCAAAATATCGCTAACCTATTGATAATATTACTACAATAACCGTAAATTGTAATATATTTTAGTACTAAAAACTATACACCTGAAAGTCATGTGAGATAGCAGCTTTTCAAAATGGTTCGTCTCTGTTTGTCGAGGCTGGTTGTTGTTTGGGTCCATAACGGGGGAAGAAAAAGTTGAAAGAATAGGAGGTAGGTTAAGATAATATGGTACAGCAGCAACAACAACAAAAAGCAAGTTACGACAACAAGAACAACAAGTTATGGCAACATCAACATCTATCTATCTCTCTATATATACCTAGGCTGCTTCCCCCAAAGAAAGGGAGGTAGCCGAGACAGGACGACACACTCCCAAATTTACTCATCCAAACACACACATTCATTCGCATCTTAGCCCTAAAGGGAGAAGGAACAGATCCTCACCGCACCACACCGCACGAAGGTCAACTGTGCAGTGCAGTCAGTGACATCTGCATTAGGGCCCGACAGCAGAGCTGGTTTACGTCTGCCACACCATAATGGACCCATCCCAATAACCGCACCTAACCTGATCAGCTGATCAGACCAAATGTAGGAGAATATCCCCTCAGGGCTGTGTTATCATTTATTCATTCACAATTTCTCTCCATCCATTTCTATCATGCACAGCCACTCTTCCATGCTCAACAAACATCCCTCTCGCATCCAACGCTCTCTTCACACTGTCCATCCATCCTATTCGTGGTCTTCCTCTCAGCCTTACACCTCTCACATCCGATTCAATTATCTTTTTCAACAATTATCATCCATTATCACCACATGGCCAAACCACCCTCTGCTCAACTCAATCAGCCATCTCCCGCACAACTCCAGTTCTCCTTCGTACTTCATCATTTCTCACTTGATTCAACCGAATCACTCCACACATACTCCTCAGACACCTCATCTCCATTACATTCAAAAATTTCCTCTCTGCTACACCCATATTCCATGTTTCAGCCCCATATAACGCAATCGGTACCACAACACCCTCATACAGCCTTCTCTTTACATCCATTCTAAGCAAACGACATCTAAACACTTTTTTCATTCCTCCCAGCACCTTTCCTACTTCATTCATTCTGAACTTCACTTCTGCATCTATTCTTCCATCTACAGCAACATGCGACCCTAAATACTTAAAACACACTACCTCCTCAAGAAACTCACCATTCAAAACTATATTCATCCTCTTACAATCTACCAACCTCGCACACTTCATCACTTTACTCTTATTCTCATTTGCTCTCAATTTCCTTTCACACACCCTTCCAAACTCCTCTACCAACTGTCTCAATCTCTCCTCTGAATCAGCCACCATTGCAGTATCATCTGCAAACAGCAGCTGACTCAGATTCCACTCTCCACCATCAACATTCACCAGACTCAGACCTCCACCTAACATTCTTGCATTCGCCTCCCTTACAACACCATCCATATAAATATTAAACAACTAAGGAGACATCACACATCCCTGCTGCAGTCTCACTCTCACGGGAAACCAATCACTCACTGTATTTCCCACTCTTACATATGCGCTACTATTTACATAAAAACTTTCCACTCCTTTTAGCAACCTACTATCAAGTCCATACAATCTTAAAATAGTCCACAAAACCTCCCTGTCAATTCTATAATGCGCTTTCTTTAAATCCATGAACAACCAAAACACATCCTTGCCTTTCGCTAATACTTTTCACACCCCTGTCTCACAGCAAACACCTGAGCCATGCATCCCCTCCCTTTCCTAAAGCCACACTGCTTAACGCCAATCACTCCCTCTGTACCTTCTCCAACTCTCTTAATTAACACTTTACCAAACACCTTACCTACAACGCTCAACAGACTCAAACCCCTAAAGCTAGTACATCCATACTTATCACCCTTACCTTTATACAACGGAACCACACAAGCACTTGCCCAGTCAACTGGCACCATACCTCTCATAAAACACACATTCAACAATCTTACTAACCACTCAACAACAGTCGCTTCATCACCTCTCCACAACACACCCATCTATACCTGCAGCTTTCCCTGTTTTCATCTCCTTTACTGCCTCCTGCACTTCCTCCAACGTGATCAAAGATTCTTTCAATTCTCCCAACATATTTATTCCTTGCACCCTTCCATCTGCCACAATCTCGCCTCCCTTTCTTCCTCCACATTTAACAGTCTTTCAAAATACTCTGCCCATCTCTTCCTTACTGCATCCATCTCAGTTAACATCCTTTCATCCTCTGCTTTTACTCGCTGTTTCTCCCCAGACTCTCCCTTTCGCACCCTTTTCACCTCCTTCTAAAACATTTTCTTATTCTCCTGAAAATTCTCAGTCAACAGCCTACCCCACTTCCAACTGCCATTCCTCTTCCACACTGCCATTTTCCTGATCTTTCACTGCGTTCCACTCATCTTTCAATTTCTCCTGATACTCTATCATTTTCTCTCTTCTATCCAACTCACTCACTTTCAATACCTTCCTGCCACACGTAACCCTCCTAGCTCTCACCTATCTTTTACCTACTTTTTACTTTCCCTTCACCAGGCAGTGGTCAGACATAGGCTACATCCACCCTCCCCTTCCAAAACTCTCACATCCAACAATCTTCCTCTTACATTCCTAGACACACCCACATAGTCCACCAATGTTCTATCAACAACCCTTCCACCCTCCTGTCTCAACCATGTTTACTTATAAATATCTTTCTACTCAAACATGGTATTTCCAATCACCATCTCTCTCTCGCTCAACACACATCCCGATCATTCGTTCCTCATTTTCATTTCTTCCAGCACACTATACTTACCAACTACACCTTCAACTGCTACATTTCCCACTCTAGCATTCAGATCTCCCATCATTACCACATTCACATTCGCTCCAAAACTTTGTAGACACTCGTCAATATCATTCCAGAAAGACTCCATCTCTTCTGCATCCCTATCTCTACCAGGTCCATACGCTCTCACAAATGCCCACAACTCACGTTCAAATTTCGCATTCACCCCCATCAGTCTCGATGCCACCTCCTTCCATTCAGTCACAAACTGCTGCATTTCCGGGCTCCAACAAGGCCACACCTCCTCTCGCCCTACCTCTATCAACACCTGACATCCTTACATTCACACTTTCAAACTTAGACTCTCCTTTCCCTTTCATCTTTGTTTCACTCAAAGCTAACACATCCAACTTTCTTCTTACAAACATTCTCCCAGTCTCCTCCCTTTTAGCTTCAATCGTACTACATCCACGCACAGTCATAGACCCAGTATTCAGGGTACAGGGATATCTCAATCCCCCATCCCTTTCTCTGGCCTGTGCCATTGCAGGAACTAAAAAAAAAAAAAAAAAAAAAAAAAACAGAGGAGGGGGTCCCTAGTCCCCTCACCCACCCTCTTTTAGTCGCCTTTTACGACACGCAGGGAATACGGTGGCAGAATTCTTTCTAACACAACCTGGCCACAGAGTGATAGTACCACCCCATAGTGCGGACAGATTGTCCCCCCCCCTACCACAGGTAGGACAGCAATAATTACCCTACTTTGGCAAAGGCGGTAGCAGTAGTAATAAGGGTTGTCTGTTTTCATAAAATATTAGCAGTGTAAATAACAAACAGCCATTATAATCACACGTTCAAAATGGTATCTGACAAATCAGCAACATAAATTAGATCTCGTTAACCAGTCAATGAAGCAACTATCAGAATGAACTAAATCACACTCACCCCAGCTTCCGCATCACATTCTCTGGCTGAAGGCGTTGAGATTGGTTCTGAAAAAAATATAAATAAAATTAGGCTACATTAGAGTCCATTACACTACCCAGTACAGTCCTAACTGAGACGGAATAACCCCGTTGGGGGCCCTAGCGTAAATTGGATATGGGGACCCCTACCCAAGGTGTGGGCCCCTGTATAAAAATTTCAGTGACCCTCACTGGATTTTGTACGGTGCAAGATGCAGTAATGTTCATGACTGATCCATTTATTTCCTTTTTTTTTTTTCTAATGGGGTTCCTTCAAGGATTAAGGGCCCTAGGCTGCAGCCTTGTCAACCTAATAGTTAATCCGACCCTGACTATCATTAGAAATTGTATGATGCCAACTACTGTAATTTTCATCGTTTATCCATTGATTTAAACTTTATTTTTTTTAAATGGGGGCTTCTTCAAGCCTGGGGGCCCACGTCACATGCCTCCCGTGCCTGTTGGGTAATCCGGCACTAAGTATTTACCCCATTCCCTTCTCCCTCTCTCATATGACATAGGTTGCAATATTTATTATCATATTGGATTTAAATATATATATATATATATATATATATATATATATATATATATATATATATATATATATATATATATATAAATATATATATATATATATATATATACCAAACATTAGTGAGACTATAACAAGGAAGGGAAGGAAGGCAGAAAAGCTGAGAGAATGAAGTGAAGTGGGTGGCCTAAAGCTAACTACTTCAAGACAAAGGGCACACAGAAAATAGTTTGTTTACTTGGCTAATTCTAAAACTGGTAGAGTATTAGCAAAATCATGACCTCAGAACTAGGTTCATTAAAAACGGTACTCAGTCTTGTGATATGCAATTACGGCATGGCAAAGGTTGGTGAGAGTGGGGATATCAACAAGGTTAAATAAACTTTCATCCTCCTCTCTCTCTCTCTCTCTCTCTCTCTTTCAAATGAAGGAATTTATCAATAAAAGTATCCAGATTTCACTACAGGTGTCGCGGCAAGAAGTTTCACCACCTAAAGGTTACTGGCTCCTACTGGCTGGCTACCAAGCTGTTTCGCTTCCTAAAGACCTGAACTTTTCGTCACCAGTGCGTTTGGGTTCGTTAGAAACTGGCCTTGCATTCTTTTGACTTATGGCCAGATGAGTGCGTAATGCTTAAAAAAAAAGAAAAAAAAAGAAAGAGAAAGAAAGAAACAGCTCTGTATGTTACACTAAAGTATTATTTGACATCGGTTTCAAGGGTGGGTTCAGGATATGTGTGGACTCAAATGCTCACTGTTCCACCATTCACTCCAATTACATTAATTTTACTCATGCTATCTTCAGACGATTTCATTCAGTTCATAAGAGACTTTTCGGACCTCAGAGCCTAGCTAACCTTTATTAACACCCTTAACCTCCAAGGCGTCTCTCCTAACCTGAATCAAATCGTCTGGAGGTAGCAGGAATAAAATAAAAATATATGCCATCGAACTAAGGGAGCTAAGGTTGCATAATTAATGGAGTTCTTCTTTCCTTTATTTCTTCCTCCTCCTCCTCCTTCTCCTCTTTCCTTCTTTTTTTTTCTTCCTCTTCCTCCTCCTCCTCTTCTCCTTAGCTCTTAGGGTCTTTATAGCTTACGCCTCACCGAAATAACTGCATCCAACACTAGCAAATTTGAGAGGTCAGTAGCTTAAGCAGGCATATCCTAGAGTCCCCAGCGCAGCAGATAGTATTCCTCAATGGCTACGCTATGTTTCTGCAGGAAGTACTAACGAAAAGGAAATATTCAACACTATGCCTTCCTTGTCCTTCCAATAAAAGCAAATCTGTGTTACGACACGGAATTGCCATCCTTGTCCTTCCTACAAACGCCAGTCCCTGTTAAGACAAGGAATTGATCACAGCTGTTTGTGAGTTAAAGTCCATCGCTGCCAACGGTCCCGTCCCCAGACAGTGAGCAAAACTCCAATATTTCTTTCTCTATAGAGTAATGAACTGTGGGGTAGTTGGTGCAGTGAAGTTGGAGTGAACTGTATTTCGAAGGGACAGGTTAAAATGTAGTTTTTGCAGGAAATAGGATGAAGATATGAATTCTTTTAAGCAACTCTCCTTTACCGTACCCACCAATCCAGCATTTTAAAAATAATAAAAATAAATAAACACTGCAATAGGACGTATTTTCCACCTTATTCTTACTACCTCCAGACGATTTTATTCAACAGAAGAAAGACTTCTTGTGCTGCAGGGGTTAATGAAGGCTCTTTTTACAGCCTAAAGGTCGAAAAATCTCTGCGAAGAAGAATGAAAGCGTCTTAAGGTAGCAATAAATCAGTATAAGATACACCCCTGGTTTGAAGGGGTTAAAGCCTTACGTCAGTCTTGAACGGAATATTCAAAGCATATGTCTGTCCCCCCCCCCTCTCTCTCTCTCTCTCTCTCTCTCAACACAAAGGTCATTTTCAGGAAGGTTATCAAGGAGGCGGGGACTGGGTGGTATACATGGAAGCGAGGTGAGCTTTACCTAATTCTTGATTCCCACTCGGACTTGTCAGCATTATTTATACGCTAAATATTATAAAAATCACCCACCTGTTTTCGAGAAGCTTGATAAGGGACATTAATATACATGGGAGATATGCTTACTCGAAGTTTTACTGATACCTGTACTGGTCAACTGTTTTCGTATGCAGAGCTTCAGGTCTGTCCTGTCGTTTACAAGTTTCATGACAAAAGTGACCCACGACAGACAAAAGACACGTTGAATCTCCCCACACGGTATGTGTGTATGATCAAGGGAAATTATACCTTTTCACATTATCTGAGGAGTGGCATTCGAGCATAAGATGAACAAAATCTACCTTTGTGTAAAATATACTGCACATATTTTGAGCATCACTTAGCTTAATGTCACTATGCTTCCTGGTGCCGGTAACTCAGACTATATATCCCAAACATGGCCAAAATCACTCAACCTTATCATTAAGCGTCCTAGGAGTCCATCACAGCCACCACACCACTCATCAAAAACCACAAATGCCTTCCAGCTTCACCACCACTTTTAATACTATCCACTGGCATAGTTGAATTAAAAAGGCTGGGTACAAATTGTGATGACGAAGGTGATGAACCATTAATATATACATATGGTAATTTTCTGGTAAGCTCCCCCTCCCCCTTTGCGCGCGCACGCAAGTACGCACGCTCCCTCCCCTCTCCCCCCACACCACTCCTCCGTCTTTAATTCTCAATACCATTCCTCCAACAACCTGTCTTCTCTTACATTTTCTAGCCCATTTTGTTCCCTTTCAGTACCCTTTCTCCCTCACACTTTCATATCTGTGCATCATGTTTCAGTGATGCTTCCATTTCAGAGATATATAGGTGGATTAACATGTCAAGTAGTTAGATGTCTCGATGGACTGACCAGGTACCCCAACACAAGGGAAGCCAGATAACGTGAGCATCAGGAGGCAGTACCAGTAGTAGTTATAGCATTCCCGCCTCACCACACTACCTCAACACGTAAAAGGGTTAGATTTATGCCCATTGACCGCACGAGGGTCAAAATGGCAGAAGGCAAAGTTTTGCTAAGTGACAATCTTCCCGTAGAACACAACCCTAACAATTTTTTACATCCAGGTTTCCAGTTCTACGACTAGGACACCACCTTCAACAACCACAACAAAAACACAAGCGCCACAGGTCACTCCCATGTTTACAAACTGCCCACCAGCTGACGCCAACATCGCCAAAATATTTTATCCCTTTATGGTTACCCGTCCAGTCACAGAATTTTGTGAATGCAGCATCCTCAGGTGGAAAGATATAATACTGCAGCTATTTTATATGTTGTGATGCGAATAATAATGCTATAAAGGATGTAACAGCCACGAAGATTATCACTATCCATGGACTCCTGACTTATCTGATATAAAAATGCATTGAGTACAATGTTCGTGGCTAAGCAGCAAACAACAGCCATTTTAGTGTCAACGTAAAACCTGCCAATAACATATCTGGTTTGGGACACACGTTTTGACCTTTAGAGATGAAGTTAATTTTTTAATGGTTTCATTCACCTGTCGATGGAGAGAACAGCAGTGTCCCGTTTGAACACACGCTTTGATAGGTGTCTGGTGCCTGAATCTGCCAGTCCCAGGCAAACATATTTCTACATGTGTGTCTATTAGGTAAAATGTACACTCATGATTACTAATCTGACCAGAGTCAGCCAAAGTCGTGGCCAGGCGTAGGCTACACAATCAGACACGCTCAACCATCGTTCCAGAAAGGTTTAGTGCTTCAATGAACAATTTTCTAAGCATCACTGAAACACTTTCGCTTCACATATTACTTTTTCAAGTAATATACATGCATTTTAAGAAATAAACATGAAAGTTGGTCATAACTGTTAGTTTTAGTATGTAATGAATGTGTGATGCTAACTGACATTCATATTGCTTTTTATTAATCTGTTTAATATTTCAGTGACCTATTTTTTTCATACTGCTTTTTATTAATCTGTTTAATATTTCAGTGACCTACTTCTTGAGGCGAGCCTTTAACCGAGCTGTTGATAGGTGATAGCGGAGAAATATCCACGACTATCACAGCAGCTGGCATCCACATGAAATATTCTAAGTATGCTTTATAATTCTTAAATCATTGACAAAAATTTACCATTACTTGCTACTTTGAACTAGATGTTTTTTTTTCTAGTCATAACAGACCTCGTTACCATCCAGTGGGAATGGTTGCTCTATTCCGACGCGACGTCTTCGCTGCATGCCCCCCCTGATCAAAACGCGTGCCAGTTAATGCCGCTAATTCAGAAATGATTAATATATATGATGCCAATACCCACATAACACATGCCTGTTTACTTTGTGGAAATTGCCTAAATGCAGACTGAAGAAATGTCGGCTCCTGTCAGTAAACGCAGATTGCTATATTATGGAAGAGAAACCATAAAAATATGATAATATCAGAGATAAGGAGTAGAACGAGTCAAATCACCTGGTTACAGTTTAACAGTTCTTTGCCCCGCCCAGTGGTGTAGAGCCTGTGTTCGAATGCATGGCTCTTGTGTGGTCATAACACTGCCAGCCACGAGCCTCTGGTCAGAGATTAGTAATCATGAGTGTACTTCCTCCTAAGGACACCAGACCTTTCCCCATGTATACCTCCACTTACCTCTCCCTTGATCTTTGTTTTCTTCTTCCCTTCACCTCACTCTTTTAGTCTCACACTCTCTCCAAGTCAGTCTCTGACTCTGTGTATGACTGAACAATTCTATTATGGTAGTTTTCACTGGGTTAAAAATCTCCCTGTCACTTCATCCTTAGCTAATAGTTTTTCCTACTAATACTTAAAAAATCTCTTGTTGCATTTATGCCTAAGATACCGATATTTCAAATAAATGACCTTATCCGAGAATATACGTGTACAAGATGCAGTAAAAAATGTTAAGGAAAAAGTGTGAGGAATCCTGGTAAGCACTGTGGAACCTGATAAAGCCCACAAGACTACGGCCATGTATGCTCACCACCACATTCCTCACCATTCCATTTATGAGTCCATTCCCCTTTCAGGAAGATGTGACTTTAGAATGTTATTACTGTTACCGTGAAACAATTGCGTTCAGCATATCAGAGACATCTCGCGTGCTGAAAAACTCCATTCACATTCGTAAGCAAATTTTCACTGTCTGAACAATGATGCATCCCTTAGTCACACACATCGCCAACCCACTACACCCTACCTAACGTAAAACTGTGTAAGTTCGACAGCATAAAATGTTGCAGATCTTAACACAGAAAAAAAAAAAAGTCTGCTAAGATTGCTCTCTCGCTTCTGGGTTGTCAAAATAATGGAAATTAAAAGACTAAGCGTTAAGAATTCAGAGACCAAGTTTGAATAACTTTCTTGTGTGTGTGTGTGTGTGTGTGTGTGTGTGTGTGTGTGTGTGTGTGTGTGTGTGTGTGTGTGTGTGTGTGTGTGTGTGTGTGTGTGTGTGTGTGTGTGTGTGTGTGTGTGTGTGTGTGTGTGTGTGTGTGTGTGTGTGTGTGTGTGTGTGTGTGTGTGTGTGTGTGTGTGTGGCCTGACAAAGCTAGCTGATGAATTATGGTATATATTACGTCTGTGAATGAGAGTCTACTCAAACACATGATAAATGTAGGCCGTTCATTATACACTCTGTGACGTGGTCTAGTGTTCTGGTTTGCCTCCATGAAGGTATGTTTGGCCAGTGAGCGAGAGGGCTTTACATAAACACTTGATGAATAAAGGCAATTAAACATTCCCCCTCTGATGCCTGTTGTTTTTGTTGTCTCTGAAAAGCAATGTGTAGGCTATAAGATGAAAGGTTAGGCTCCACAAAGCACTAATCCAGGAAAGTCAGCCCGTGGGGAAGTACATGATGGAGGATGGCTTGGAATAAAGGCAGGGAGTTTTGGTATGCTGAGATGAGAGTTAAGGGCCCGTATTCTCGTCGGTTAAGGCAAGAGACAACTTGGCGCATGACGTCATGCGGCTGCTTCCTGCTTGATTCACGATCCTGGGTTAAGGAAGCTCCCTCGCACCTCTTCCTTAGCAATTTATTTCTGGATTAGGCTGGTTAATACTATTTGTAAGATACTTATGCAGAGCACGGCGATACTGGAAGGACTTAGGTAACACAGAAGAGGACAGTTAGGTGTAATAATCAAAATAAATTGCTTAGGAAAAGGCGATTGAGAGTTTCCTCAACCGACGATAATACGGGCCCTGGAGTTAAGCTTTCGATGAACAGACGTGTCCAGTTTTGACCCATCCTTTAAAATGTGCATTATGACAGAGGAACGTATTTCGATTGGCACATGAGATACGTTTTACTTCCCCCTTGCCGATTTACTTTACATATCATACATTGATATATGTTGTATTTCTAGTACTGACATGGTTTGCCTCAGTTTGTCTGGTAGTCTTTCACAAACAAGAGAGGTGTCCATTACTGTCAAGGCAACCACAGTACACAACCACTCAAGACACACCATCCTCTTTCATGCACTCACCCACCCTCTGCTTCAACCTCAATACTGGCTTCTTCTTACTTCCTCCTCCACCCTTACTATTTTCTGCTTTTCCCTAAATCCTGGCTCTCCTTTTCATCGTCCTTCCATCTTATCATCTTCCGCTTTGCCCCAGCCTTGGCTTCTGCTTTTTTCCTTCCGCCTTAGCATCATCTACTTCGCCTCCGATCTTTATTTCTTTTTCTTCTTCCTTTTATCGTACTCTCACATTTTCCAAGTCAATCGTTCCTTCCCCATATCACCAAGTTACCCCAAGGCATTTCCATTATATTTCACACTACACCAATCACCAAACCGTATCGCTCACGGGCCCATTCACCTGTGTATGTCCTCTTCTGTTGCTTGTCCACAGGCAGTTTAATGGTCGACAGATTTTTGTAAGGCAACAGGTTTAGCCCCGAAACTAACGAAGCAGTTACAACCCCGATAAATACCGAGTTTTTACAAAAATTTCGGAGACTCTCTCTCTCTCTCTCTCTCTCTCTCTCTCTCACACACACACACACACACACACACACACACACACACACACACACACACAATATCGTTTAATATCGTATACCATAATACAAAATCTTAAGAGAAAACAAATTATCATCATAAAGTGTTCATATGACCACCTTTGCGCTGGCAATAATAATAAACACGTTGGCGCCAATTATTTTTAAGAGCGCGGCGTCCTTCTTTGGATGAAGAGGCTGAGCCGTATTTGTAGTCTCTTTGGAGATTACCTAACTTCTCTTCCTGAACGATTTATTTTGCACATCACACCTTAATAACTTTCTTGTGTGTTATTGATGCATGCTATATCGAGATTAAAACAAGGCAAACAACACAGAAAAAAATATTAACGTGTAATATGCAAAATAAATCACCAAGGAAAAGATGATACGCTGGTTCTTATGCCACCAACAATGCAGGCCAAACTGGGAGTCTGGTGGATAACACGCGAGGTAAATAGCTAAGTTTGATTAAAGACAAAAAGTGATTATGTTGCTTGTTAGGAGTACCAGTGTTTTTATTTATTATTATTATTTTTTAATCTGTGTGAAAACAAAGTGCAGATAAATAAGTCCAGATCTTAGACTCCAAAACAGGACAGACCCAGGATTTCCGTCGCTTAAGGACGCTACCTAACACGTTTTCCTAAGCGATTTATTTTTAGTACAGCTTACTCTCTTCTTTGTTAT
The DNA here is from genome assembly GCF_032717465.1 of Coenobita brevimanus. NCBI lineage: Eukaryota > Metazoa > Arthropoda > Malacostraca > Decapoda > Coenobitidae > Coenobita > Coenobita brevimanus. The sequence continues at coordinate 12,791,501 of NC_136969.1, forward strand.
ATAAATCCTTCCAACATCGCCTTACTCTGCATAAATAACGTACAAAAGAACATTAAGCACCCATATCTAAGAATAAATTGTTAAGGAAGAGGTGTTGGGAAGCTTCCTGACCCGACGACAATACCGGCATATGTGTTTTGGGGAGCAGTGACCCTGGGAGCTGTGACCCCGCCAGCCCAGGTCGTGCCCCACCCCTTGCATGCACACATTTAATAAGCATGCAATTTGGCCACAAGCAAGTACTAAGCTTCCATAATTACTATTTATTACTACACAATTAACCCTAACTAATGATCGCGTCTTCTCTAGTGTTCTATTTGAGTTAGTGCAGAGCGAGTTTATTAAGTGGAGAGTAAGTCATAGGAGCCTTGATGTTGATCTGTGACCCAAACCCCTCTTACCTTTGGCACAGCTCGAGTATTTAATCGCTGTTAGTGCCAGAAAAAATCAGTTGAAAGCGAATAAAAAAATTTTTAAAGAAAGTGAAGACTAATTTACGTTGGTTGCTGGGTATACCATTGTTTTTATCTGTGAAAAGGCAAAGTATGGCCAAGCAAGGTCAGAGGTCAGGACTCCATAAAAGCACAGATCCAGGATTATCAAGTCGTGCATTATGAAGTGGAGAGATGCAGTGGAAAGAGAGAAATGGAGTGCAGGGATGAAGTGGAGAGAGGGAGCTGAGGAATACATGAGGGAGGGAGGATTAAAGTTATAAGTGCTGAAGTGGTGTGAAAAGAGAGTCTACGAGAAGCCTTTTTCACGATTACTCTCGATTAATACTGGAATGAGGGGCCAACAAACTGAGAAAGAGATAAAGTGAAAGACAGAATAACAGATGCAATGCCAGAGCGATCGGTGACCCCATCAGCCAGGTCACCATCCTCTCCCTCTGCAAACGCAGGCCTTGTATGCAATTATTTTCATACCTCAGAATCACATTAAGCTAATCCTTATTTATTACCACACCATTAATTACAGAGTTCATCCAGAGTGGCCGCGATAATAATGCCTGTATACCCCTCTGTTACCAGTCATAAGTGTCTGTACCAACACTCAAAGCCTCTCCCTCTCTCTTTCTCTCTCTCTCTCTCTCTCTCTCTCTCTCTCACACACACACACACACACACACACACACACACACACACACACACACACACACACACACGCACGCACGCACGCACGCGCCCTCGGTACGGTACTGTATGAAACTCTACATCTAAATAATGTTGTGGATGAGAAACTCGAGTAGTGGCATCAGCTGGCGTCAATTAATAACAGTGACATCTACAACTCGTAACAGGCGGTTCTTTAGCACCGAAAAAATAGGCCCTTTATCCGGAGGTGAAGATTTGTTTTAAAAGAAGATCTACATGAAAGTCAAGAGACACATATTATGTCACCATGATAAAAAGAAAAAGAGATCTGTATATAAAAAGTATGTGTGGTAGTTATGAACGATTTATTACATAAAGGTGGTGCAGGTGATGGTGGTATTGGCATTTATATAATACACTGATGCTTGAGGAAGAAAGTTAAGGAAATGTTTCTCTCACACACTGACCATAAACACAGTCTGGGGATCCGTTTGTGAGGTACACTCGGCCATCAGTATCAATGCTCTGAAAGGCTGAACGAGAGCTTAATCGCAAACGTGTGTAATTCCTCATATTTTGGCCGGATTATACACTGGCTGTTTCCGTATACATTAATAGGGCTTGTGTGTGTGTGATTAGGGGAGGGGAAAGCGTAAGGGGAGTTCTGCTTGTGTGTGTGTGTGTGTGTGTGTGTGTGTGTGTGTGTGTGTGTGTGTGTGTGTGTGTGTGTGTGTGTGTGTGTGTGTGTGTGTGTGTGTGAAACTGAAAAAACTAGAAGAGAAAAGAGGAGACAGTGATGAGGGAAAACAGAGGCGGAAAATGAGGGAACAGAGAAGGAAAAAGTGGTGAAGGAAAGAGTGAAGACATGGTAGAGGAAACAAAGTGTAAGAGAGAATGGGTGAAGAATGTTGCTATGAAGGGCAGAGAGTCGAAGAAAAGTGAGAAGACAACAAGAGAAAAAGAGACCAGATGAGACCGAGGAGAAAGGAAGGGCGAGGGAATGAAGACACATTTTTAATAAGCTATTTTTCCAACACTGACATTTGGTTGGGGATATCTCGAGTACGGTTGTTCTTACGTATATACGGACATGAGACGGAGGAGAAATGGAACTAGTGATGCAAAATACCCTGACGCCAACCACCTACCCCCTCTACAATGCAGAGGGAGCTAATGTACGACGCTGATATGGTCGCCAAATCATTAAGCCAATATAATAGTGAATACAGTAGCACCTACCTCCCCTCTCCCCATCCTTTCACCCCTTTTTTACTACACACGTAAAATACCTTGATAGAGTTCCGTCTCCCTTATCCACAGGTTAAATGAATTTCTGATCATTCAGGCTCTTTCGATTAATCAAGACCTACTTATCTAAAATTTTTCTTAGTGGAAAGAAAAAAGGATACTGTATTTTGTTCTTATATCGTTTAGTTCTTAAGCATCAGTAGTTTATTTCATCACAGTGTCGCATTTCGCTAACATGCCTCAAGGTGTGTGTGTGTGTGTGTGTGTGTGTGTGTGTGTGTGTGTGTGTGTGTGTGTGTGTGTGTGTGTGTGTGTGTGTGTGTGTGTGTGTGTGTGTGTGTGTGTGTGTGTGTGTGTGTGTGTGTGTGTGTGTGTGTGTGTGTGTGTGTGTGTGTGTGTGTGTCTGTGTGTGTCCAGGTGAGTGTACTGACTAGAACATCATGGTGTTTTAGGTAAATATCGTGGTGTTTACAAAGAGAATGTTTATTTGTTAGTCATAGCATCCAGAAGCTTAGTAGATGTTTAGTGTTTTTATTGTTTATGTTGATGCTGATGTTAATTGATGTTTGTATAGTGATGGCTGGTATCAGTGATGTTAGTTTGATTAATCTGTATTTGTTTGAATATACTGTATATACGAGTTTTAAATACTTTGAATGTTGTCAGGTTAGTAGTTGTTTGCCTCTTTTAACAACCTGACCATCCCATGCGGGACTGAGGCGTCTGGCCATAGATAGATATATAGATAGTTAGGTAGAACACCCGGATAATATTCATTTATGTCTCATATTTTCTACTATGCCACCTGCCCTTTTATCTTTCATTAAAACTTCATAGCTGTCTGGCTGTTTACTACCCATTTCTGCAACTGTGACTTTATAGAAACCCCTCACACACACACACACACACACACACACACACACACACACACACACACACACACACACACAATGTGGCATCAAAGGCCTAGAGAACTACCGTCCTTGTCGTCTCACAAATATCCTAACGGGTAAAATTAGTCCTGTCTTAGAAATAAACCAGTCAAGAGAGCAGGCAGGATCTCAAAATGGTTACTCGACAACAGACTATACCGAATTTATTAATCAGGTGATGGAAACTTTAAAAAACGCGGAATATAAGAAACTTTTGTGCCTGGAATTTGTTAATATGAGAACGCATTGGGTTCCGTTGAAGCAGCTGCAGGACAAGGTGTGGATGAGACTTAACTAAAAAATACTGGGAATATATTGAAACATCTGCAGTAATGAGAGCAATCTGAGGACAAGATGTAGAAGAAAATTAAAAATACTGGGAATATATCTATCGACATAGCACGGCCATCATAAAACCTGCTGAGGACACCGAGACAATACTAATAAAGAAAAGTACCGGTATAAGACAAGAAGGTAATTAAAAGTACTGAAACTATATCTGCAGACATAGCACAGCCATCCTGACTCTTGCTAAGGACATTCAGCAATACTAATGAAGAAAGGTGTCAGACAAGGAGGCACCATTTCACCCAAGTTAGTCACTGTGTGCCTGGAGGACATTTTCAGACATTTAGATTGGGACGACAAGGGAATGAAAATAAAGGATAAGCTCTTGAATAATCCCAGATTTGCACATGACAGTCTGTTGTAGTGAATGGAGGCAGGAACTACAAGAAATGATACGTGTCCTTAAAAGGAAAAGTTTGAGGGTTGGCTTGAAAATATATATGAAGAAGGCGAGGATTATGTTTAACAGACATTATGTCCCGGTCCAGTAAAACTGGGTGATGAAGAACTGGAATGTGTTGAGGAATACATATACCAAGGGCAAGCAGTTGAGGCAGACCCAATCCATGACAGTGATATCAGGCAAAGAACAGTAATGGAATGGAGGGTTTTTGGCAAACTAAATAGCTACATGAAGGATGAGCAATTACCATTATGCCAAAAGAGCCGGTTATTTAATCAATGTGTCTTACTTGGTCTAAAGTATGGTTTGCAAACGTGGAATCTAACGAAATCCATGGAAGGTAAACTGAAAAGTGCTCATAGAGCAATGGGAAGGATTATGTTGGGGGTAACATGGACAGAGAGAAAAAGAGAGCTTCCTGGATAAGTGAACAGACCTAAGCAGAGGATATAATCACTGCAATTTAAAAAGCAGACCTACTGAGTCATGACAAGGTAATCTGTTCGAGAAATTGGGTAATTCTACTAAAAAATCTAACATGTAAGTAAGAACTGCAAAATTGGCAGCGATGCAGTGGTGCCATGAGCGGGCTGGTTAACTCAGTGGACTACACATAACACAGAACATAAAACTGCTCATACAGAGCAGCGCCTGACAACTCACAACCGTGTCCTCCTCCTCCTCATTTTATTGGCCCTGCCCTAGGGTGACCTATCATCATGTTGCCCTATGACACAGGGCGTGTCATATTCGTGCCACGGTGGGCTGTCCATTTCCAAAGGTAAGTCTGGCAGAACAAGTTCGAAATAGATGCCAATGACTTACCCTACTTATGTCCAAACTGTAGGATCAGATTCCATTCTGAATGGGTCAGCATGAATTTAGGTAGGCTTAGGTTCTCGAGTTGTTATTCCCCCTAGTACACCTTGCGGGCCACCCCATACACAGCCATCAAAGAAGGGTGGTTGGAAACCCAAATTTAAAGAGTATAACATTGATTTTAATCATACCCAAAATTAGATAAATGCTTAAATCCATAGACTCAATTCCCTAGTTAACATTGATCTAATAACACTTGGAACAGAAGGACCATACTAGTTATGAGTGGATGTCGTTCTCCTTGGTCACTGAAGGACTCGAGGAGGGACGATAGTAAAAAGATATAAAGACCACTGACTCAATAATACATCCTGCACCACTCTCCAGCAATAACACTTTCCCTTCAATGGTGAGATTTAACCATAACACTATACAGTTAATGGTAAGACCCAAAATGCCCTAACTTAATACTTACACAACTTCTGAGAATAAGATTATCATTTTAGACTGATGAAATACACTTCGATTACATTATTTCCCTTGTGACTTATAATACAGAAAACTCCCTGGCTTAGGTTAAGGTACAATGATTTAGATCTTAGCACAATGAATGGGGGAGGGGGAGTGTGTGGTATGCAAGTGTGGTGACACGCTTGGCACAGTACGACTTGATTTTATGTTAAAATCTGCGAATCAAACGAAGGCGATGGAATGAGTCACACAAGAACTTCGCTATTGAACACACTATTAATCACTGTATTCTCTATAACTCTCAATGTGAAAACAACGGAAGGGGGGGGGCGAGGAGATTATGAGGCTTAAACACCGACCTGCGAATCAGACGAAGGCAGTGGAATGAGTCACTTAAGCCGCTTTCACACGAGGCCACCGGTGGCTGCCACCGGTGGCCTCGTGTGAAAGCGGCCATAGTCGTATGCTCGCCCACGCCTTATATATCCTCGGATACCTCAGTCCGATTGCATTCGAGGATATTAACTTCCGGTTACAGCTTTCACGTTAACAAGTATGTCTCGCAACACTCATTTGGGAATTGACTTCGTTAGAGCTTATCGTATCTCACCAAGATTACACAACGATGGAGAAAATCTGAGTAGTATCGAGTGATCACACCACTTAATATCTAGCCTTCGTAATGATGTTCGGATGCTATTACATCAGTTAACCACGCGTGGGGATGTACAACGATTGATATTTCCAGGTAACTAAATATATAGAATATTATGGACTGTTTCTCCCCTTCTGGTACTTTCTCAATTAGCATTTCTAACACTAAAATGAACTGAGACCGAAAGATATCGTTGAATTTACTCTAGTAAGAGGATATCAAGATTAAGCCGATTTAAATATTCGTCAAACTCCGCTACCAGCGTATTTTATTTAGAGAGGGGAGGGGGAAGTGTATGAGGGGGAGGAGGGAGTGTGGTCGGCTGATGTAATAATGCGAACTACATAATACATAGATGTTCACTTCTAACTTATCCCTACAAGACAAAAATCATTCTTATTTTATGCGTATAATACACTTATACTAGATTATAATTATTCACACTTATACTAAATTGTTCTTAATTACTAAATTACAACTATCTTACATCTAAGTTACACTTTTATTACATCTTAACCTAACTTACTGACACCACATAACTGCAGAATATCAACGTGGTGGCGTAACAACGAAAGTTACGGTCGCCATTTACTAATTAAGCTAAACACAGGATATAAATGCCGTACAAATACACTTACTACGCAGGCACACAAAGAAATCTTACACACACATAAAACACTCATGCTGATTGTGGAAGCCAGCTCCCTCAGCAAAGTAGTGTCACCCCATGACACAGGCCGCCTGCCAAAGCATCGAGGATAGACATTACGACAGTCTCCTGGCCGGTACTTGAAGTAATATTGGCGATAAGTGTCTCCAAGACTGGGACACTCAGTAAGTGTTGCACCATTAAAGAAACCAAAAATCATGAAGGTAGGGAATGAACCTTCCTTCCATCAGACTGAGATAATCAATGTCACCTCCTGGAGCTTGATAGCAACAAGACCTCTCTACTACTGGTACTATCAGGGTATTATGGCAGACCTAACTGTGAATACTGTAAGTAATGGTGGAGGGTAAGAGGCATGATAGAGACAGAGTGGGATGTTGTAGCTCTGCACGGCCACCTTATTAACGCATCACAACAAAACACACGTAGCAACCACCACAACCCTCATACTAATCTCTCACTATACTCCCTCTCAATATACCAAGCTCCCCTCCTCACGTACTACATCGCTCCATCTCTTCACTTCTTTTAAGCACCTGATAATAACTGCCCAGTAGATCCGGATCAACCAGCCTAAGTGACCTTCACTGATTCGGGAAGAAAGTAAATGGCTTAGGGACACAATCACGGGAACAACAAAGTAAGAAAATTAACTATATAAACATAATATTTAGACAAATAGAATTATTCAACACAACGTAAGTGACTGGACGACAAACAAAATAATATCCTGTAATATACAGTATATCAAAAACAGATCATGATTTATTGCTAAACAGTCATGACAAAAAATTAAGAACAGTACAGTAAGTCATAACAATGTACATTTAATAAATAATATCGATGAACTTAGACAGGGTTACAACTGTCACAAAGAAAACTATTAAAAGCAAACTATTTGATAACAGCGCACGTTTCACCGCCCAGTTATGTACATCATGAGGCGAAATAGTTATTTCTACAATTTATCTCCTTCCAAAATGACTTTATCTACCATACAGACTTAACTGCCTTAATATACAACGATGTAAAGTCGTCTGCCCTAAAGGCTGGAATATAGGATGTGGTGTGCCGGTAAAGTACTTAGCTTAAGGAATCTAACCCTTTTCAATAATAACAGTTATGTGATCCTACAAGGCACTGCTTTGCATTTTTGAGCGTTAAGTAGGTTAAATTTGCTTTATCATTTATAGGCTACTATTAAAGCTGTGCCTTTGTGTGTGTGTGTGTGTGTGTGTGTGTGTGTGTGTGTGTGTGTGTGTGTGTGTGTGTGTGTGTGTGTGTGTGTGTGTGTGTGTGTGTGTGTGTGTGTGTGTGTGTGTGTGTGTGTGTGTGTGTGTGTGTGTGTGTGTGTGTTTGCTTCACCTCCCATTCTTATCTAATCCACCATGTTACGTCCCACTAGCATCGTCACCCAGTTTACGTATCATACACACAATTATAAGTCCCAGTATCAGGGCGATATACTCACACCGTATATCGTGGATTTCTCGTTACCCTCGGGGATGCCTTGAGTTCTGGCGAATTTCTTGAGATCTAATGGGTTTCTTGACCATCTTGGCAGGTTACAGTGAAAGAGTTGGTGTATGTCTCGGGAGTTTTGAAGGAAGTCGAGTGGATTATTGCGCTTACAGAGTACAATAGTTTTTTTTTAAAATGGTCTGGAAAATTTCACTCGTGTTTTGTGGACATGCTGAATATATACACCGGGTAATTTCTTAAATATTTTGGCCGATTTTATTCATATTTCTACCACATGTTTGGCTTTTATGCTTCTTCAATATGCTTCCACTTGACTGCTGGGCTTCCTCTCCACATTCGTCCATCAACTTTGCTTCATTACAATTTCTACGTTACTCTCTTACCCCGTTTCCGGTCTTCCTCTCATCTTCTTGGCATATGGCAATCGAGATATTAAGAGTATGTTGATGAACGAGAGTGATAAGTGTCAGTACTACATAAGGAAATAACTATGAAGGAATGAAGAGAATGCAGGAGGAAAGTGTTGAGATAAAAATGGTGATCGGGAGTAGTTGTGATATCTGTAAAAGACTGAACGGTAAGAAGGTTAAGGAAGAAAGGGTTGGAGGCAGGTACCGAGGCGTAAGGGAGGGGTAAGAGGGAGATGAGATAACAGTGTGATGTCAAGGTAAGGAGGAAGAGGTATGAAGTACGGTAAGTGATAATATAAACAGTGTGGACACCTTCACTCCAATCTGACAACACAAGCTGGTGATAAGAACACTCCGTCACCCTTGTGGTATCAGGACACACACACACACACACACACACACACACACACACACACACACACACACACACACACACACACACACACACACATGCCGTTCTATTTCTGCAGTTCGCTTTTCTTTCTTCTTTTACTAAAAACAAATGTTGGTATTCACATACCATTATTTCCTCTGCGTAGTTCGCAGACGAATTTTGCTTGCGTTTATCAAGCTGACCCTTCCTCTGCTATAATACTAAAGTATTTTACTAAGGTTTGGCTACCTCTACGATTTTATTTGCTGAATAAAAACCCCATGAACAACTCGTCAATATCCAAAGGTACATTTCTACACTCCGAAATCGTATAAAATAATTTCGGTCACGTCATCAGTAATAAATAATTCTTTCCTTATCCCTTAAGTGAATTGTCTTGAAGGACAGGAGAACCTATAATTGACTGTAAAATCTCACTGGCGAGAAAATAAACCTAGTTCCTTTTCTCTGCTGACAGCCCCAACGCTAATCTGGGAGGTGGTGGTCTTGGCATTAACCATTCTCCTTCCTCACAGTATTTGTTGCCAGACACACATACAGACAAGGCGAGTAGCCTAAATATGTGTTCAGGTTGCTTGTACTTGTTTCTGCCTGTGTTGAGGGTGACAGGGTGTGTGTATGTGTGTGTGAGATCCGTGTTATTCACCTATGTCAGAGGTCGGCAACTTGCTGCTCAGGAGCCTCATGCGGCTCTTTTAGGGCACTTTTGCAGCTCTAGGAGCTTCAAAAATAATTATTTACTCTTTCGGAACGAAGGCATCATAAAAAACATGCAAGACAACATTAGATTTTTAATAATTCAACTTTGAAAAGATCATTACTATTAAGTAGGTCGAACAATATCACCGTAAAGTTTTGTTTAGATTTAGAAGTACTGTATATTTCGGTTTATGAGACAGTTTTTTGTATTGCGGCTCCGAGAGTACTAATTTTTATGAAACTTTAAAACAGTTGTCTCTTCTAGCTTTAAGAGTAGCTGACCTCTGACCTATGTGGTTCTGTGCAAACGCTGGTGTGGACTTCTGAGCTGTGGTATGATGTATGTGGAGGGAGATTGAGCGTGCGCGCGTCTATGTATCTATCTATATACCTAGGCTGCTTCCCCCAAGGAAAGGGAGGTAGCCGAGACAGGACGACTCACTCTCCATTTACTCATCCATTCAAACACATTTATTCGCATCTTAGCCCCAAAGGGGAGAACGGACAGATCCTCACCGCACCACACCGCACAAGGGTCAACTGCACAATGCAATCAGTGACATCCGCAGCAGGGCCCGACAGCAGAACTGGTTTACCCCTGCCACATCATAATACACCCATCCCCTTACCCGCACCTGACCTGACTAGCTGATCAGACCAAATGCGGGAGAATATCCCCTCAGGGCTGCGTCATCACTTATTCATTCACAATTTCTCTCCATTTATTTCTGTCACGCACAGCCACTCTTCCTTGCTCAACAGACATCCCTCTCGCATCCAGCGCTCTCTTCACACTGTCCATCCATCCTATTCGTGGTCTTCCTCTCAGCCTTACACCTCTCACATCAGATCTAGTTATCTTTTTCACCAATCGCTCATTATCCATTCTCTCCATATGCCCAAACCATTGCAACACCCTCTGCTCAACTCTACCAGCCATCTCCCGAACAACTCCAGTTCTCCTTCGCACTTCATCATTTCGCACTCGATCCATACGCGTCACTCCACACATACTCCTCAGACACCTCATCTCCATTACATTCAAACTTTTCCTCTCTGCTACACCCATATTCCATGTTTCAGCCCCATATAATGCAGTCGGTACCACAACACTCATACAGCCTTCTTTTTACATCCTTTCTAAGCGAACGACATTTAAACACTTTTTTCATTCCTCCCAGCACCTTTCCTACTTCATTTATTCTAAACTTCACTTCTGCATCTATTCTTCCATCCACAGCAACATGTGACCCTAGATATTTAAAACAATCTACCTCCTCAAGCAACTCACCATTCAAAACTATATTCATCCCCCTACCATCTATCAACCTCGTACACTTCATCACTTTACTCTTATTCTCATTTACTTTCAATTTCCTCCTTTCACACACCCTTCCAAACTCCTCTACCAACTGTCTCAATCTCTCCTCTGAATCAGTCACCAGTGCGGTATCATTTGCAAACAGCAGCTGCTTCAGATTCCACTCTCCTCCATCAACATTTACCAGACTCAGACCACCTAAAACTCTTGCATTCACCTCCCTTACAACACCATCCATGTAAATATTAAACAACCAAGGCGACATCACACATCCCTGTCGCAGCCCCACTCTCACGGGAAACCAATCACTCACAGCATTTCCCACTCTTACACACGCTCTACTATTTACATAAAAACTTTTCACCCCTTTTAGTAACCTACCATCAAGTCCATACAATCTTAAAACAGTCCACAAAGCCTCCCTATCAATTCTATCATACGCTTTCTCTAAATCCATAAATGCCCAAAACACATCCTTGCCTTTCGCTAAATACTTTTCACACACTTGTCTCACAGCAAATACCTGATCAACGCATCCCCTCCCTCTCCTAAAGCCACACTGCTCATCACTAATCACTCCCTCTGTACCCTCTCTAACTCTCAAAATTAACACTCTACCATACACCTTACCTACAACACTCAACAGACTTATACCCCTAAAGCTAGTACATTCATACTTATCACCCTTGCCTTTATACAACGGGACCACACAAGTACTTGCCCAGTCAATTGGCACCATACCTTTCTCAAAGCACACATTCAACAATCTTACTAACCAGTCAACAATAGTCACTCCACCACCCTTCAGGCATTCCACAGCACACCCATCCATACCTGCAGCTTTCCCTGTTTTCATCTCCGTTACTGCTTTCTCCACTTCCTCCTTCGTGATCAAAGAATCATTCAACTCTCCCAACACATTTATTCCTTGCACCCTTCCATCCGCCACAATCTCAGCCACCCTTTCCTCCTCTACATTTAACAATCTTTCAAAATAAACTGCCCATCTCTTCCTTACTGCAACCATCTCAGTTAACATCCTTCCATCCTCTGCTTTTACTCGTTCTTCCTTCCCAGACTCTCCCTTTCGCACCCTTTTCACCTCCTTCCAAAACATTTTCTTATTCTGTTGAAAATTCTCTGTCAGCCGCCTACCCCACCTCTCATCTGCTGCCACTTTAGAATCACGCACAGCCCTTCTCGCTCTATTCCTCTTTTCCTTATACCTTTCATATGACATCTCATCCTTCCTCTGCAGCCACACTTCATATGCACGTCTCTTCTCAGCCACAGCCATACTTACTTCCTCGCACCACCATTCACTTCCTTTTCTTACACCACCACCCACACGTCTCACATCACACACCTCTTCTGCATGCCCCACCACAGCACTCTTAAACAACTGGCATTCCTCCTCCACGCTGCCATTTTCCCGGTCTTTCACTGCGTTCCACTCATCTTTCAATTTCTCCTGATACTCTATCTTTTTCTCTCTTTTATCCAACTCACTCACTTTCAAAACCTCCCTGCCACACCTAACCCTCCTAGCTCTCACCCATCTCTTACCTACTCTTAACTTTCCCTCCACCAGGTAGTGGTCAGACATACCTCCACCCTCCCCTCTCAGAACTCTCACCTCCAACAATCTTCCTATTACATTCCTAGACACAACCACATAGTCCATCAAGGCTCTATCAACAACCCTTCCACCCTCCTGTCTCACCCATGTATACTTATAAATATCTTTCTTCTCAAACAGCGTATTCCCAATCACCATCTCTCGCTCAACACACATCGCTATCATTCGTTCTCCATTTTCATTTCTTCCAGGCACACCATGCATACCAACTACGCCTTGAACTGCTACATTTCCCACTCTAGCATTCAGATCTCCCATCATTACCACATTCACATTCGCTCCAAAACTCTGCAGACACTCATCAACATCATTCCAGAAAGACTCCCTCTCTTCTTCATCCCTTTCACTACCAGGCCCATATGCACTCACAAACACCCACAACTCACGTTCAAATTTCGCTTTCACCCACATCAGTCTTGATGACACCTCCTTCCATTCAATCACACATTGCTGTACTTCTGGACTCACTAACAAGGCCACACCTTCTCTTGCCCTTCCTCTATCAACACCTGACAATCTTCCGTTTACACTTCCAAACATAGACTCACCCTTCCCTTTCATCTTCGTTTCACTCAAAGCTAACACATCCAACTTTCTTCTCACAAACATTCTCCCAATTTCCTCCCTTTTAGCCTCAATCGTACTACATCCACGCACATTCATAGACCCAATCTTCAGGGTACGGGGATAACTCCATCCCCCATCCCTTTCTCTGGCCTGTCTCTTTTTAGGAACTAAAAAACAGAGGAGGGGGTCCCTAGTCCCCTCACCCCGCCCCTTTTAGTCGCCTTTTACGACACGCAGGGAATACGGTGGCAGTATTCTTCCTAACACAACCTGGCCGCAGAGTAGTAGTACCACCCCATAGTGCGGCCAGATTGTGTCCCCCCCGCCACAGGGGGTGCGTACGTGCTGAATTTCTCAGCCTTAGGTTACCACAAGAGTTTCTCTTTAACGCAGTCAGTTTCACCTGGGCAATTCCACAACGTCCATAAACGAGACACGAACCTACCGTACTCTTCATCTAGCTCTCTCCAGGAACGGAACCCAAAGTTATACTTTACCCGGTCACAGACAAAAAGAAACCTACCCCGTCACAACATGAGACAAAAATTTAAATTATTTTTACCTTGCTCTCTCCAAGATCAGACACTGAGTTATCTCTTATCCCACCACAAACATTCTGGTAAAACTGAATTATATTGTTTTGGCTTGCCTAAACCTTTTAACGACTAATCGAATAACTTGTCTTTATTCTACATTTCATAAACTGTCTATACAGTATCTTGTTTCATCTTCAATATACTACCCAGGCACAACCATCCTGACAAAGCTCAATCATTCTACTGTACTTTGCATGACAATGTAATCTTCTCTTTCTTTTCTCTCACAGCCTTCACTAGTTCTGTATGATAACGACCACAGAACGTAACGGTAAACTCTTCTCTCGGGAAACGTTATAAGTAAAACACTATAATGAAGGGAAGTGCTGATGCTATTTTATCAGCGATTCCTTGGACAAGCAACGGACGGATACTGCCTCTGTCAACACAACTGAAATACTGTGAAAAGTCTTGACGGTTTATAAGAGGTCAGATCAGCCTACTACCTGAAATGGAAGATCAGAAACTATTACACTTATCAGCGAAATACCCAAAGGTAAATACATGATGCAGGATAAATGTGACAAGAAAATTATATACACCATTTTGGAGAGGCACGAACTGACTAGCCACACACTACCAGAATTAGAGTACTAACACAGGTAAGGCAAAATGACTGATGTCATTATAAATATCACAGCATGCTCTAAGGCAGTAAAGGATCCGGTGTGTGGGACTGGTGGTGGTGGTGGTGGTGGCTGTGGTTGTCAGTGTTAAGCGAATGGTGTGTGATAGGGATAGTGGCAGTGAGGAAGGTAGCATGTCGGGAACGGTCGTGGTCGAGGGCCTTGCGTGGCTAAACCAAAGTCAGATCTATTTGCACTCTAACTCGTAGTTATGGATCGATTTTGATGACCTAGGTGTCAGATGAATCTTTTACACCTGACGATTTCCCTTCTTCGGAGTGGTCAACATTCTCAAGTCAACCCCATGGTCGCAGTGACAAAAAAAAAAAAAAGGCAAACACTAAGTGCATAAAGACATTTACATGGTACAGGCATAAAACTGGTATCAACATGCAGTAATTTATGTCCTTCTCTACAGTTCTACTACAACTCATTCGAAATTGGCAGACTGAAAAAAAAAAAAAATGCATATGAGACTGTCTTCTGGATTCTACCATGGCAACACACACCTAATATCTTTATATGGTGTTATGAAGTGGTGGTGCTGGTCGTGGCAGCAATGGTGGTGCTTGGCGTACAACTGGTAACGGTGCAATACGTTAGTGGTTGTGGTGATGGCAAGTGAGGCAACATGTGGTAATGCTGGGCAAGGTTGATGATGACAATGGTTCTCGTAGGTGGTGGTACTGGAGACACACACACACACACACACACACACACACACACACACACACACACACACACACACACACACGTTGTTTACAAGAGCCAAGGGACCAAGGACGAGTTGGACTATAAAAACAGGGGCGGGGCAGTGTGGCAAGATGGACGGGACTGTGCTGCCCTGCTTATGCACAGCCCCGGGTAGGACAGGGACGCATATGGGCGCCAAGTGACGCAGCACTGACGTTGTTTTCTCAGAGTGACGGCCGCGTGGTAAAAATAACGGCATGCTGACCCTCTGACGACGATGGCATTCTTAATTTTATTCTTGTTACCAACAAGTGATTTTATTCAGGGGTCGGATGGAGCACAGGCTGATATATATATATATATATATATATATATATATATATATATATATATATATATATATATATATATATATATATATATATATATATATATATATATATATATAATATGGGTGTGTGTGTATGTGTGTGTGTACCGTATCTGCCGATAAGTCAATCTGTCTATCAATCAATCTATCCATCTATCCATTCACACTAGATAAATGTTGCCATGCTAGGGTCCCAAGGACGAAATTTTGTATGATCCCTGTCGTACGAGTATACAGTTGATTCTCTGTTATGCCCTGATCTTAGGTTTTACAGCCACTCTAGTTCTCTACTATCCTTTCACTCGGAGGTATAAGGTGTAAGTTAAGTTATTTTTTCATCATATAAAGGAGTAATTTACATTTTTTTCTTGTCGCTTTTTCCTGCTTACAAACCTCCTGCCTACTGTACCTCCCCAAAACCTATATACCTGCCTTACTGCATACTTACTTCTCTGCCTTTTATCTCCCTATCTACATCCCCACCACCCAACCAACCTCCCAGTTTCCCTACTTTCCTCTATGCCTAACTGCCAACTTACCACACTTACTGCCTCCCTAACCACTTCCCTACTTATCTCCTTATTTCCATAACTACCTACTTCACTGCCTACCTCCACCACGTAATGATGTAATGACACAGGTCCATGAATGAAGTCTTAAGCAATATGCTAATTACCAGTGGTTTGTATAAAAACTGTGATTAGCGCATAAATTACTGGATTTTTAACACCCTTCCCACAGATACAATATTATACCTACGCTCCTGTTATTAAGAAGTATACAGTATGGCCTTGACTTGTTTCCTCATGATCTTGGTGTTGACTCAAGCATATCGCCCGCACTTACAAGGACACACTGCTAGGTAGAGAGTATTCGTTTGACCCCTCAGTTGCCAAATTCGGTCCATAACTGCAGCCTCAAGAGGGCAAACGATAATGGAAAACTCTCATCCTGGCTCAGGTGTGCAAGGTCGTCAACTTCTGCTCCAGAACTATAAGGCTTTGACTGCGTTTTTCTCTTGTTGTTCCTCAGTTTTCCACCATCATTACTGTTCACCTTCAGCCTCACCTCTTCACCGTCCTTTTTTTTTTTTTTTTTTTTTAACGGTAATTCTGCTTCTCTTCTTTTCTTCTTACTCTGTCTCCTCATCTTTCTGCTTCTGATTATCTCCCTTCTCAGTGATTCTCCGTCACTTCTGCCACTAATCCCTTCTTCTCTACGGTATAATGGGGAGGTTTAGAAAGAGTTGACCGAGAAGTGAAAAGGTAGAAGCGAGTTTTGGGGTAGGTAGGAAGGGCCAGTGACAGGAGAGCTTTATGAGGGGATGGAGGGAAGGAGAGATAAGAAATTTAGAAGACTCTGGGCGGGAGAAGGGTGAGATTAAAAGAAAATATGTGTGATCAGAAGGTGAGGAGGGGAGACTGATAGGTGAGGAGAGTGTTATGAGGAAAAGATGAAACGTGGGTGTGGGTGGAGGAAATGGGATGAAGAGCTGGTTAAGGAAATGAGAGGTTATGACGTAAAAAGTGTGGGTAAAAAAGGCCAAGTAACAAGAAATCTGGAGTGTAATTACCTAGGAGGGTTGTGGAAAACGGAAAGGTTACCAGAATTTGAGAGGAAGGAGAGAGAGAATATAACCCGTAATTACGTAGGAGATGGTACTACAGATGTGATAATGAGCAAGGTAAAAATATATGATAACCTTCCTTCGACAAACTTTGCCTTTTTTTCTTTCTTCTTTTTTTTTCTTTTTTGCCATCGGGATTATCACTGATGCCACCAAACACTGTACTATTAAAAGAAGCGACCAAAAAGTGATATCCTCAAATTCTGGCGTATCTGCTGTACACCTGCCAAGCTAACTGGAGTACACGCCTTTTAAACCCGTCTCTAATGTATGAACCTGATTTTTTTTTTCTGCAATCCAGTTTTGCCACATTTTTGGCTTAGGTATGATGTCTATCTATCTATCTACTGCCAGACGCCTTAATCCCGTAAGGGGTGGCCACAAACAAATCGCCTTCATGTCGCTCTGTCCCCCGCCATTTCACCCCCCTCTCTCATATACCTCTCCATTCCATCCCCCCATCTCCTCCTCGGCCTCCTCCTCCTCCCTCTCCCTCCCTCCACCTCAATCACATACACTCTCGTCATCAGTCTCTCACTCTTCATCCTCTCCACATGGCCTAATCACCTTAAAGTGTTTCTCGTAAGGCTTCCTATCACATCCACATCCACACCACACTGCTCCTTCACTTCCTCATTTGTCAGCCTGTCTCTCCATGTGACTCCACATGCTTCTCTCGAATAACTCATTTCCACTGCTCTCATTCTTGACTTCTGCCCCTCCAACAACGTCCAAGTTTCACTTCCATACGTTAGAGCTGGTATAACAATACTGTAGTGTAGTAGCTTTCTCACTTCCATGCTCACTTCCCTGTTTCTTATCACTGCTTTCAAGAAGCCAGCAACCTTTCTTCCCTGCTGCATCCTTTCAAGCACATCACCCTCTAAACTTCCATCCTTACTCATCACACTACCCAAGTACTTAAATGCACTGACATTTTCCATTTCCTCCCCATCCAATCCCACTGTACATTCATAAACTTCACTTTTCTCGAAGACCATACCTTTACTCTTCCCCACATTCACATTTAGACTCTGTTTCTTATGCACTCTCCCAAACTCATCCACCAAGCCTTGCAGCTCCCCTTCGTCTTCACATAACAACACAGTATCATCTGCAAACAACAATACAGGGAGTTTCCAAACACTGCCCTCTCTCACTAGGGCTACTCCAACATCCACTGCCCTACCTCGTATCTCTTTTATAACCCCATCCACATACAGGTTGAACAACCATGAAGACATGACACATCCTTGTTTCAACCCAACCTTCAAATAGAAAATTCACTCAGTTCACCAACCACACGCACTGCAGGCTTGGCACCCTCTTACATACTCTTCACGGCATTCAGCAACTTTCCATCTACTCCATATATTCTTAATACTTTCCACAATCCTTGTCTATCCACCCTGTCATATGCTTTCTCCAAATCCATGAAGGCTGCCTACACCTTCTTTCCCTTCTCTAGAAACTTTTCCACTGAGGATCTAAGAATGAATATCTGATCTACACAACATCTTCCCCTCCTAAATCCTCCCTGTTCTTCTCAAACTAATTCCTCTGTTATTTCCCAAACTCTGTCAATAAGTATCCTACCTCATACTTTTCTGATTATACTAAGAAGGCAAATGCCCCTATGATTACCACACACTTCTTTTTCCCCTTTTCCATTGTACAGGGGAACAATTATACCTGACTTCCAATCCTTCGGGACTCTACCTTCCTCCCAGGCCAATCTGCACATCTTCCACATCCATTCTACTACTATCTCTCCCCCATGCTTCAGCATTTCTCCACACACTCCATCAATTCCTGGGGCTTTCCCCATTTTAACTTTCTTCATTGCTTTCACAACTTCCATCCTACTGATTTTTTCCTCTCTTCTCACATCCCTCCTTCTCCCAGCCATTCCCCAGCCACTTACAGCATACTTGCATTACTTTCATTCTCCATGTTCAACAATTCATTGAAGTGTTCTGTCCATCTGCTCACTTTTCTCCCTTCTCCACTAGTAACCTACCATTTTTATCTTCACTCCCCAACTAACTTCTTTGGTACCCTGTCTCTTTACCTCTTTCCAGAAAATTTTCTTACATTCCCTCCACTTTACACTAAAGTTCCTTCCAAATTCCTCATCCACTCTCTTCTTTCTCTCACTAATCTTTTCACCCCTCTCTTCCTCTCTACATATAACTCTCTTCCACCTCTCAACTTCTTCCACGCCCCTGTTTCTCATCCACTCACTATATGTTTTCTTCTTTTGTGCCACAGCCTCTCTTACCTCCTCAGACAACCATGCTGTTCCCTGCATGCCCTTTCGTCTTCTCCTCAGCCCACACACCACCTCACATGCTGCACAGATTTCTTCCATGAATATCCTACACACACCATCCACGTCCCCCATCTGCGCCAATCTATACTTATCCAATCGCTCTTCCACTTCCCTCTTATATTCTGCCTTTTTTTCCATCCTCTTGTAACTTTTCTACCCTCCTTGTAAGAACTACTTCCTCCTGTCCTTCCCTTCTTCTATTTCTCCAATTTGTTTGGACACTGATTCTGACCACCACCAAATGGTGGTCCACTAAGGCACTGCCATTCTCATCCACCTCTGCAGGCACACCTCACTCACCAACTATTCCATCCACCTTCACATTCCCTACTTTTCCATTCATATCTCCAATCAAGAATACACTCTCATTCCTTTCAAACTTTTCCAAGCACACTTCCACATTTGTCCAGAACTCTTCTCTCACTCTGCTTACACGATCTTGCGTTGGCACATACACACACATAATCACCCACATTTGTAGTCCAACTTTCACTCTTACCCACACAATCCTTCAGCCAACTGATCCATACTCTCTTATATTTATCTTCCATCTGTTACAACAATACACACTCCTTCTTTTGCCCTCTCATTCTCACCTACTCCCGCACATGTACCCCATCCATACTCCTATTCTCTCACACTCTCACCTCTCCATTTAGTTTAAGTTAATCCACATACATCCGCCCTCAAGCACCTGTACAATCTCTCTCTCTCTTTCACCTCATCATTCGCATTCCTTACATTCCATGTAGCTATCCGTACCAGGTCCTTTGTTCGGTCCTTAGTCGTTATCGTTTGGTCAGTCCTGGTCCGAGGCTTCTTGTTAGTATTTATAGTTAGTTGTTTTCCAGGGAGGGGCACTAACCCTCCGCCAACCCACTTGTTTTCATGTAGGGAACGCGTGTTGGTTGGTTATAAGTTATCACCCAGCGTTGTAAATGATTTCCTGGTTTACAGAAAGTCATTTGGCTTGCCACTCAATGTGGAGCTACCCCCCCAAAACAGGGTATCACCACACCAAGTGGGTGGATGATGGGCGCCCCCACCTACCTGGCAAGGGCAAACAGGAAGAGTGTTTTTTTATACGCTTTCTGGGGGAGTAACAAAGGAAGAGTAGAAAAGGTAGAGTAACAAAGGGAGACTTAGAAAGAAGTATGGACATAGTGGCTTCTCTCCGGTGTGGAGCATATACACTGGCGAAGATAGACTTTGGTGCTACTTACGTATAACATATGTTTACGTGCATCATGCCAAGGAGTGACCTTCAGAAGGGTAGGTTGGGTAAGAGGTCCCTTCTATGACCACACTCACCGACAATCAAGCCCCCAGTAAGGCCGCCTGGCACTTGCGTCTTACCCTTAATAACCATGGTCTGAGTTATCCCTGCATGTGGTGATTAGCGAAGGGGTGTTGCAGGAGGGTAATTGCCTGCCCTAAAGACCGTGCCGGCGCTTCACTGCCGTGATAAGTTACCGGTAGAGCCACAATTAGCTCATATATAGCGAGTCAGAGAATGGATTTACGAGCGTGTGCTGTGTAAGGTTCCGGCATTAGCTGTAAAAATGACCTTGTGTGGACGTTGGGTGTTGTGCATTACTGGCGACTGTATTTTCAGTGTCACAAGAGGCTTTGTAACACCTCATCCTTAGCGATTTACTTTGCATATTTCACGTGAAACTTCTCCTGTATGCTATTCATAAATCATATACTTTTAATATCGAAAAGTTTGCTCAACAATATACGGTACAAGATGATACTGAGGTGTAGGTTAGGGTTCGAAATAAAAAAACAAAGAAGACAAGTTGTGAAATCTTTACAGCCATTGTGAATCTGGCTGCCGGAGCCTTGATGCTCTGGTGGACGGTGCTGCACTACCCGGTAACTATTCCACACACCAAAATATTGTCAAGGCCGAGACGCATACTTAAATTATGACTTTACCCTCTTTCATAGATTATTACGTACGGGGACTCTACTCTTTTAATGTAACTTGGCCTAAAATCACCATCTCCCCATCTTGAATGCTGAGGTGTAGCAGTAGTTTACCACCAGAATATGATGCTAGTCAAGAAGAAGTGCTGTGGAATGGATGTAAAAGTCAGAGCCCTGTCTTTTTCCGCCTCTGAGCTACGTGAAAAAGCCTGCAACAGAACGAAAATCTGGGCCAAGTTAAGGTGAAATTTCTGTAGTCGAAACTCACTGCTGACCAGGATGACATATACAGACTCCCTCACTCACAGTCACTCCAACGGAACAGTGTTTGTGTTATTGATCTAACTACCTTGGTGCGGCCCTAACAATGTATGGTTCAGCTACCCCTCCCCTCTTCATAATTTCTAACCTCGTCTGACTTGGCTCTTTGTGAATAATCGTGCTACAACATAACGGAAAAGGAGAGGAAAATATACAGCGAAACTCGAAACAGGAAGCCTATACTGTAATTATCTGTGCTGGGGTGTAGTTCTCCCGCTTAGACGCCAAGGGAATGAAAGTTGTAGCGACGTTTCATACTTTTAAAAAGAGAGGTGAGCGGCAAGTGCTGAAGAGTGTATATTAGTTAGATCACTTACGAGTACAGTATTTTGTCCACATCAAAACAGTTCAATATAGCTTAGATATGGCCTCCTTCTGGTGCTCTAAGGGTAAAATAAATGACGATGATAATAAACATAATAATAATAATAATAATAATAATAACAATAAAATATATAAATAAATAAATAAAAAGACACTGCTACTACTACTACTACTACTAATAATAATAATAATAATAATAATCCATCATCCAATCCTACGTTGCCCCATGAGGAGCGTAGGAGCCCGGGGCTAGACAAATAGGTCCTGATATTTAAGTTGAGAGTGACCAGCCCTGAGTGGCATTACGTGAACAATAAACCCCAACCATCCCTTGGACATAAACCTGCATCGGCTCAATCTCATTGGAGCGCCTTAATTACCCACTAAACCACCAGGCGCCAATATTAATAATAATAATAATAACAATAAATAATAATAATAATAATAATAATAACAATAATAATAATAATAATTATAATAATCATACGTTAAATGTTTCACAAACTCTTCCGCAATAAAAAAAAAAAACTTATCTACTTTACCTTGTTAATTCGTATTCAGCTTAGGAATGGCGTTAAGTCTTGCTAGAGGTGAAACTGTCATTGTATCAAATAATGTGAACTTTTCAGGCAATCTTCTGCTTTACGTTGCCACCCAAGATTGAACCCTGTGATAAGGCGTCCAATGGCAGATTAATTGTTACTGGTAAAAAGCAACAGTGGACCACCTGACCTACAAAAACTGGGCCTTTCAGGGACGAAAGCACGAACCAGGTAAAATCCTGTGTCCTGATATGATAATCTTTATAAGTGTAGCTCTCTCCCTTATGAATAATCACACGTAGCCAAACCAAACGAAATTTCAGGGTTATTAATCGATATGGTAGATAATTCGTTACCATACAGGGATCAGGGAGGAAAGACTAAGCAGTGGATGGATCACTATCTGGCCCTGCATTGAAATTTTCATGTGGAACAACAAATATTTCTGTAGCGGCAGACCTTATCTGGTTCTCCAAGAGGAACTATACACAAAGCAAAAAGCAATGCCATTTCGGAAGAGCTCGACCGTATTTCAGTTTTGCCTCAGACTTATCGGACTTTTCGTACTGAAGTTAAAAGTGCAAAAAAAGATGTGATAATTTGCAGTACAAATGAACTCACGAACATTTTAGTGGCTAAGTTGTGATTATAGCCACCAAAGGTTTTAAGCAACTACGCCGACTTTTCCAAGGGCTATATCCCTAAAATTTCATGATAATTACTGATAGCAAAACAAAGAGACTCAGGATTGTCCTCATAGCTCATGACAAGACCACGTCACAAAAATCATGTCACACGATACTATCAAAGGAACTACAAAAGCTGCCAAACTTTATGTAGAGTCGCCTGCATGAGTTCTTTTCCTTTCTGTCACGTATATTTTGCATTTGTGGTCACACCGAAACTTATTACACAATAAATGGTTAGCCTACTTACAACAAAGCCTCCATTAATGATCGTGTACATTTCACATTTTATAATCAATACATGATACTCGCTTTACTAGTTATAAAACGGAATTTCGCCGGTAACTTTATATATACATGAGGGAATAGGAAGCACAGTGGTGTAAGGCGCTTGTGGGAGTTAATGGTAGGTTGTGTGTGCATCAATCCAAATCCCTAAGAGGCGTATGGAGGCTTTGTGATCAATAATGACAAAAGAGGCGCAGGCTTGTCACCCATCACTGAATGATTTCAACTCCAACACCCAGGCCTTAGAACCTACCCTTTCAAGACGTAATACTGGTCTGGTTGTGGTCATTATCACTGTTAACCACAACTCTACAGGCCAAATATGATCTCCTTCATTCCATGGCCTAATTAATATGCTATCTTTACTATTATTAGACGTATTGTTCCTGCAGAGGGAGGGAAATAAAGTTGCGAAATTTTGGATGACTTTTTTTTTTTCCTAACTTCGCCACTACCAATGGTTTCATGAAAACTGACACAATCGTCTGGATGTAACACTGAACTAATAATAGGTCACAGGATTCAAGGGTTTATGGTACCTAAAGTAACGTGTGTGGAAGTGAGGGGGGGAAGTGAGAGTCCCTTTTGGTCTGTTTGTTATAAGGTTTTGATGTGTGTGTGTGTGTGTGTGTGTGTGTGTGTGTGTGTGTGTGTGTGTGTGTGTGTGTGTGTGTGTGTGTGTGTGTGTGTGTGTGTGTGTGTGTGTGTGTGTGTGTGTGTGTGTGTGTGTGTGTGTGTGTGTGTGTGTGTGTGTGTGTGCGTAAGAATATCTCCCTCAAACCCCTCCATCCATTCACCCTCGTATCTTTGTCCACTAAAATCCAAATGTTTAATATCACGAACCATATTCATCTGAACAAGTATCAAATGCAATCTGTCCACGCCTACGTTTTTGTAAGTGTTTGTGAGGTGCAGAAAGAGAGAGAGAATATATTTATTCATCCTCTCGTGCCTGTGGATGGAATAGTTGCAGAAGTGTGTGATTATTAATGTCCACGCATTATATATGCAAACTTCGCCGACTGGTGCACGTTTGCGTGAGTGCGTGCGTGTGAGACAAAGTGCGTGAGCTCGGCTAATCATAAACAGGCCTCGTCTCATCCTGATATACTGCTCCTCGCCACTATATCTCTTGCAGCCACAGTCGGTAAGGTTATGCTGGAGTGAGTCTTGGCTCGCACAACGTCATTAAATTTTATGATGATGTTAATGGAAGCGAAGATGATGTGGCCAAAGTCCATGTATGTAAACCCATCTGAAAAATAACGAGGTCTGGTGTTGATAGGGTTGGAGCAGTGGCTTACAGTATGTTTGTTTCACAGGATGGGACCAACGGCTTATATGCAGCTAGAACTTTCCGTTCCAGTAACTATAATAATAATAATAATAATAAAAATAATAATAAAACAAGATCTGTTCATATAAAGAAGCTTGGGATACTACGTACAAGAGAATGGAGGTCATAGCTGGTGACCGATAAAGTGAAGGAGACTATAATAGATGGACACAGCCAGCGATCAGTGTTTGCCTGATACTACAGGTACTTTATTTTTTACCACGATATGTTTTCATCTATATGGCTGTGGTGAGTTAGCTGCCTTGGTAACGTTTATGGTTGTATCAGACTTGTGGTTCAATGTTCCTCTTATGACTTCTTGGCAACCTAAACTGGTAATCTATTTTTTTCCTCGCATTTATTTTTGTCCCTCCCTCCGCCGCCTTCTTCCTTCTTCTACATTCCTCTCTCCCATATAACTTTCCCTCTTTCACCTCGCCTTCTCCATTCCCTTTCCTTGTTCTCACTCCTCTTCTGCAATACCTACCCTCACACCGCCACTTTCCCTTACACCCTTAGTATTTCATTCTCTAGCTATCAGTTTCTTGAATTAATAAAATACCGCTTTTCTCAGTCATATCCTGCCCTACAACAAATGGCCTCGACAGGATCAATAAATCTGTTGTATAATTTCTTTTGTGCTCTTCTTATACTCCTCAGTTTAAACATTGTACCGTTACTATCTTTCCATCGACAACTCTCTTTCATTCTCTTTTCTCACTGATCACTCTTGCCTCCACCCCTCACTTTGCCACCCTTACCATACATCCACACCTTCGTCACCCACACTCCGCTCTCTCTCTCAAACATATTATTGCCAGTTCGAACTACATCATTGCCTTGTCTCAATCCTGTCAAACCCACTCACCCTCTCTGCTCCAACAGTCTCTTTTCTTCCCCCCCTCCCCCCGCCCGCCTCCTCGACTCCACTGACTTATTCTCTTCACCCTTCCTACCTCGCTGCCTCACTACATCTCTACCCCATGAAGGTCCTTCTCACTTTTTTCTACCGGTTGTGGTTGGGGGGTTTGGTGGGCGAGGGGAGTTTTTTTGCTTACCTATCTTTACTTTCAACTTTTAGAATTAAATGCCATACTTATAGACTTCTCTGTAACATCCTGAGAAAGAGAGAGAGAGACAGAGAAAAAAAAAAGGTCTGTTGCTGTTTGCTTTTCCTTTCATTCCTATATTGAAAAATCCACCAACAACTTCTAGAATTAGATGCCATATTTATAGACTTTTTCCGTAACACCCTGAAAGAAAAAAAGGAAAAAAAGTCTGTTGTTTGCTTTTCCTTTCATTCCTATCTTGAAGAATCCACCACCACCACCACCACCACTACCATCACACCACCACCACTCGTCACCTGTCCACCCACATATGCACCCACGTCCCACCACCATAAAGCGGGAGAATGCAATGAGTGAAGGAAAGAAGGTGAAGGGAAGAAGGAAGAATAGAGGAAGAGAAGGAGGAGGAGGAGGAGATAGTGTGACAGGCAGAAACGAGGGACAGCAGAAGGGCGGGTGTAGGAAAATGCGAAATATCCAAGCCACATGGGTAACCATAAACATGGCCACACACCACGGTCTGGTCAGTCTTTTTATCAGATATGAGGACCACCATACACTCACTCGTGTGTGTGTGTGTGTGTGTGTGTGTGTGTGTGTGTGTGTGTGTGTGTGTGTGTGTGTGTGTGTGTGTGTGTGTGTGTGTGTGTGTGTGTGTGTGTGTGTGTGTGTGTGTGTGTGTGTGTGTGTGTGTGTGTGTGTGTGTGTGTGTGTGTGTGTGTGTGTGTGTGTGTGTGTGTGTGTGTGTGTGTGTGTGTGTGTGTGTGTGTGTGTGTGTGTGTGTGTGTGTGTGTGTGTGTGATATGCAGCCATATTTTAAATTTATCCCTTACACTGTAAATGAATATGCATTTATAAGAGCACATTTATACACGTTCAGTGCTGAATGTGGTGCAGGTGTACATGTGTGGGAACAACAAACAGTGCCTCTGCTTGTTTCTCTCTCTCTCTCTCTCTCTCTCTCTCTCTCTGACATTTGGAGAGAAAGAGGGCGAGACAAATACACAGCATACTTCGTAAACCAAGGAAACGACAAATATGAAATACAAGACAAATAGGCTACTAAACTGATAATAAGTGGCCTGAATGAGAACTTGTGGTGGTAGCATCAGAACTGCTGGCACGTACACGGTGATAACTGTGCGGTTCACCAGTTGGACACATGAAAAACACGGAACTGTGTACTGCCATCTTATTACAACTATACAGTACAAGTAATTCTCTTAGACTTTCCTGGTGTTAAGTACAGATGTTTTAGCGGTGCAGATGTAGCTTTGCAACAGGCAGGATCAACCAGTAGAACATCGCCATATCTATCTACCTAGCTTCCTATCTAGCTATCTATTTATCTACCTACCTGTCTATCCATCCATCCATCCATTTATTTAATATCTGTTTATTTATCAATCAATCAGTCAATCTACCTATTTATACGTAAATTTACAAGACACTGGCGGCGTTACCAATGCATCTTGGGTGAGGCGAGAGGCGGGGAGGAGGAGGCAATGGAGGCGTGACACGTGAGATGACGGGTGGGGTAAATGTGGGGTGAGAGGTGGGGGGTGGGAGGGGAGTGGACGGGGGCAGTGGTGGCGTGACAAACCAATCAATTACTGTGTCAACATCAAATCTAGCAGGGGTGGAGGCGGCCAGCGTAGCAATCAATAACCACCAAACGAATGAACATCTAGAAAGGCAGGTTGCGGCGTTCATTATGTGATTCCTCTTAACCTGATACACAACGGTGATCTCTGGCGACTACACTCTTTTGCTTTATAAAGTGGTCCCCCATTATGATTTAGAGCGTACATTAATCCCTAGTAACATGTGGCATCTGGCTGGTAAATGAGAGAGGGTGAATGGAACAGTACGAATCGTGAAACAGTTATTGTAAGCCATAATAGTCTTGTGTCCACTTATTTAAACGCTTCCCTGTTGTCAAACACATTCCAGATGGTGCAGGGTGGCCGTGGCAAAAACGTTCCTAAGCCTTTTACATCTCAACTTTATCCACTCCCCTCCTGTATGAGCGGGAAAGAGTTGATGAAAAGAGTCGCATCCGCTGAGCTCGTTGGTAAGTGCATCTTCCCTTCTTCCTATTACACAAGAGAAATGCACTCCACACATGGATAACATGATCGCTTCATTGATTCAGCAGCTGTGAGCGGGAAACAGTAACTCAGGCGAGCACTCAACCGCACAGAAGCAGGTTTAAGAAGGAAAACAATGCGATGTTTTGAAGAAACGTTGTAGAAAAAACAACGAAAAAAATATTAAGAGGACTGTGTTGTGCGTTGCTGGAGAGGGAAGAAGGTTACATGGAAAACTGTGATGAATGACAATGAGTAATCCAGGTTGTTAAAATCAACTTGGATTCTCGAACTGCCAGAAAAATACAGACAACAATAGGTGTGACTTTAATCTCACTTATCACATGAGGTGTCACATTCTAATCACTGACACTGGTCATTCCGAGGCCTGAAAATAGGTTGGGAGGGGAGAGTGAGAAAACAAGCATACCGTATATGGAGTCTGTTAATAGAAATTGTCCCAAAGTTCAATCAGATAGCCATGACGAAAATCCATAAACTCTTTCACAAATGATTACCTTACCCTCTCTCTGGAGAAATACGTGAAGCTGCCCTGCTTCACGTATTTCTCCATTTTTATTTATCCCTCTGCGATATCTTCATCAACGATCAGATGGATGTAATGTATCCGGAGTGAGATTTGTGGCCATTTATGAGGCAGGGAAGCCATCTGGTGGTGAGGTTCGAGATAGACATAATGAGAGGTATAGGCACGCGGGATGTGGGGGTTGGAGCTTGTGAGATGTGATATGTGGGTCTGAATATGTTCCACAGTCTGGGATGTGCTGGTGGGACGTGACTAGTGGGGAAGACATGGGTATGAAATGGGTGAGGTGGGATGTGTAGGTAGATAGGTAGGTAACGTACGGATGCAGGAGGTAGTGAATGTTAGGATTTGCAGGTAGAAAGGAAAGGATGGTGATGTAAGAATGTGTGGATTTTGTAGACATAAGATGAGAATTTAATCACATAAAAGCGTGGGAGGTCGGAGGGGAGAAGGGGGATGTGTGAAGCGTTCAGCCAAGCAGATAAAATTAGTGTGCGGAAGGTATGGACTGAATATACTCTTTATAATTTAAGTATATCAAGACAAAGGAATACAGATAAAGATGTATGACTTCACATGTGAATATTTACATAATGAAATATAAGCGAAGAACTGTGAAAAAAGGGAAACTTGTACACAATGAGATAGTATAACATATAAAAGCACCTTACCCGGTACGTACAAGACAGGTTGCAAGGGCAAGGCTCCACAGAGTAAAGTTGATTAACTATAAATATATTGACGTCACTGTACAAAGCTAAATATCTGCACAGGAATATATGGGCAGAGATATGTCACTTGGGATGTGTGGGCAGGAAACTGTGGACAAAGAGGTGGAGATGATGGACTGTGTGACTGAGAAACTTCTGCATGACTATGACTTAGGAGAATGACAGACGAGTTTCAGATATTCCATGAACTTAGTGCGTTTTTCTGTTTGGTAAAGATTTGCCCACATTATATGAGGTAGACCCACTGACAATTCCTTCACAATTCGCCGCCATATAAGGTGTACGAGTAGGAGGGAGAGGGTGAAAGGACTCGACCCTGCCTCTCCAGTCTTAACTTCACGTCATGGCTGTCATCACTCATTCTAATCCTTCAGTCACTTGTAATTCCTTCGTCAATCCCTTCTCTCTTCCGTTGTTATTATTCCTTTAAGAGACCTAATATAAACAAAGGTGAAATATATCTATCTATCTATCTATCTATAGCCCGACGCCCTAATCCCGCAAAGGGTGGCCGCAGACAAAACGCCTCCAAGTCACTCTGTCACCCACCATTTGACTCCCCTCCCCCCAACTCACCCCCCCCTCCCTCATATACCTCTCAACTCCATCCCTCCACCTCATCCTCAGTCTACCCCCTCCTCTCCTCCCTCCACCTCACCCACATACACCCTCTTAGTCAGTCTTTCATTCTCCATCCTCTCCACATGTCCAAACCACCTCAGTGTATTTCTCCTAATCTTTTCAACCACATCCACATCTACCCCACAACGTTCCTTCACTTCTTCATTCGTCAACCTGCCCCTCCATGTCACTTCACATGCTCCTCTCAAGTAACTCATTTCCACTGCTCTCACTCTTGACTTGTTCCCCTCTTGCAAGGTCCACGCCTCGCTACCATACGTCAGGGTAGGGATCACAATACCATCATGCAGTGACTTCTTAACTTCCATACTCACCTCCCTATTTCTCATCACTGCTTTCAGTGTGCCAACAACCTTCCTTCCCTGCTGTACCCTTTCACGTACTTCATCCCCCAAAGTTCCATCCTTACTCATCACCCTACCCAAGTGCTTGAATGCACTCTCATTCTCCATATCCTCACCATCCAACCTCACTGCACACTCTGTGACTTCATTCCTCTCAAACACCATAACTTTACTTTTGTTTACTGTTACGGAACAGAGAAAGATAATGTACACTTTAAGTGAGAATACGAAGAGTCACTACTGTCCCGTAAAGTTCCAGGTTCAAAACAAAAGAGTTAGGTAAAATTACAAGTTAAAGTTTAATGCTCAAACTAACAACAAAACATTCAGGACTCATAAGGATAATGTAATGGCAAAAACAGGTTAAATATATGGTTAACTGCAATAGCCTCTATTAACACGAAATTAGCAAGAGTAAATTTATCTAAGTCAGCCCTGATAAAATGAGATACCAGATAATACTCAGTGAATGCCAGATAAATAATTACAGATACAAACTATTACCAAAAATGACTGACATAAAGAACCCCACACGAATTACAAAAACTTCACTAGGCCTACAAATTAAACTTATGCTATACAATACAAGAAAAAATGCAACAACAGTTATACTCAAATTACACACAGCTGCTAGATGGTTGGAGATTTCTTGAGCACTCACAATAATAATATCTGTACAGGGGAGGACAGAGATGTGAACAAAATGAGGAGCAGATCTAAGTGGCAATGATGCAGAGATTGAGCTCATTATATAGGGGCCAGCAGAGCCTGATACAACTTGTAAGAAGGACGCGCAAATGAAGCCACGGGGACAAAGAGATGAAAATCCCGCAAAGTATAACAGAGAGAACGACTTACTCTGCTATAACGGTAGAAGGGGGGGACTGAGGCAGAACACGCTCGTGATCAAACATGCAGCAACTGTGCGTTAAAAATTACACAAAGGATGATGAAATCATAGGCTATGTAACACCTCCCCACAAAGAAAAAAGAAATTTACAAAGGAAATTTCTTATTACTCTAAAACAATCTGTCTAAAGTCTAGATAAGCAATCTGCAATAACATTTTCTTTCCCCTTGACATGTTGTATGTCTAATGAATACTCCTGAAGAAGTAGACTCCATCTTGTCAATCTCTGATTTTTATCTTTAAACTTACTAAGGAATTTCAGTGGGTTATGATCGGTATAAATGACTATGGGGTCAAAACCAGAACACAAATAAAATGAAAAATGCTGTAAACCCAAAATCAAGGCCAAAAGCTCTTTCTCAATAGTTGAGTAGTTCTTTTGAGGTGGAGTGAACTTCTTACTGTAATAAGATACAGGGTGTTCAATACCTGATCATCCTCTTGCAGCAAAACAGCCCCAGCTCCTGTATCACTTGCATCAACAGCCATCTTAAAAGGCTTAGCAAAATTTGGAGTAGCGAGCACTGGCTGACTTAATAGAATAGCTTTAAGTTTGTTGAAAGAGGATTCACAGTTATCGGTCCAGACAAATTTAACTCCCTTTTTCAGTAGGTCTGTAAGTGGTGATACAAGAATAGAAAAGTTAAGAACAAATCTCCTGTAATAACCTACCATTCCCAAAAATCTTTGTAGCTCTTTCCTACTTTTAGGTCTGGGAAGATCACTTATAACCTGAACCTTAGCTCCTGGTGGTGCAACATGTCCATCACCAATTACATACCCAAGGTACTGAACTTTAGCTTGACCAAACTCACACTTTGATAAATTAGCTACAAGATTAGCATGAACTAAACGGTCAAGAAATTTACTGACATGGCATAGGTGATCTTTCCAGTTGTCACTGAAGATTAATATATCATCAATATAAACAACACACCCTGCCAAACCCTCTGTTACAACATTCATGAGCTTCTGAAATGTGGCTGGTGCATTCTTCATACCATACGGCATTACAGAACATGCAAAAGCCTTTCCTAGTGTTACAAAACATGAGATCTCCCTAGCATGTTCAGTCATAGGTACTTGCCAGTATCCCTTTAACAAATCAAACTTACTTATGTACCTAGCCTTACCGATCTTGTCTATGC
Organism: Coenobita brevimanus; assembly: GCF_032717465.1. Taxonomy (NCBI): domain Eukaryota; kingdom Metazoa; phylum Arthropoda; class Malacostraca; order Decapoda; family Coenobitidae; genus Coenobita; species Coenobita brevimanus. The sequence goes on from NC_136969.1 coordinate 12,823,808, forward strand.
AATCTTCCACACGAGGGAGAGGGTAAGTGTCTGTTTTGGTTATCTGATTAACACGTCTGTAGTCGATGCAAAGCCTCTGTGACCCACCTGGCTTAGGGACTAGAGTGACAGGAGAACTCCACTCGCTCTGACAGGGCTCAATCATCTTGTGGTCCAACAGGTAGCCAAGCTCCTTCTGGATGAGAGGAACTTTCACTGGGTTCACACGGTAAGGAGGCAATTTAATTGGCTTTGCGTCTTCAACATCGACATCATGCATCAACACAGTGGTTCTTCCTGGAGTGGCACGGAACACTTGCGGGTACTCCTGCAGTAATGCCGAAAACTCCTGCCTTTCCTTGGGTGGTAGATGAGAAAGCTTAGTCTGGAGATCATTCATGATATCAGGATTCTTCCCCAAACTATCACTCAGGCTCATACTGCATGGGAGAGCTTCACTTGCAGACTCGGGTGGAACAGCTACAGTGCAGACTGGATTATTTTCGTCCCGCCTGTGATATAGCTTTAGCATGTTGATGTGACATAGTTGCTTGCTCTTTCTACGATCTGGTGTGGCGATGACATAGCTGACATCACTGAGTTTCTTCTCCACGAAATAAGGGCCACTAAACTTGGCTTGAAGAGGTTGCCCATGAACTGGTAGCAGAATCAAAACCTGATCTCCTGGCTGAAAGTGGCACAACCTGGACTTCTTGTCATACCAAGTCTTCATCTTCTCCTGAGCAGCTCTAAATTCTCTCTCGCCAGCTGTAAAGCAGTGGACAGCCGTTCTTTGAACTTCATCACATACTCCAGCAGGTTGACGTCATCTTCCTCCGACAGCCAGCATTCCTTGAGTAACTTAAGGGGTCCTCTTACTTCATGGCCAAACAGTAGTTCAAAAGGTGAGAAGCCCAGTGATTCATTTGGAGATTCTCTTGCGGCAAACACAACGAATGGAAGACCTTTATCCCAGTCTTTCTGATGTTCCAAACAGTATTTCTTGAGCATCGATTTGAGTGTTTGATGATATCTCTCCAACGCTCCCTGGGTCTGGGGATGGTAAGCTGAAGACGTGATCTGGGTGATGCCCAACTCTTTCAGAGACTGTTTGAAAACATTTGACATGAAATTACTTCCCCGGTCTGACTGTACCTCCTTGGGCAGACCAAACTTTGTGAAGAACCCTAGCATTTCCTTAACCACGTTCTTTGCTGAGATGTTTCTAAGTGGAATGGCTTCAGGATAACGAGTAGCCATATCAATCATGGTCAACACATAAGAAAATCCTGAAGAAGTCTTAGGAAGAGGGCCCACAATATCCACCAACACACGGGTGAAAGGCGCCTCAAAAGGAGGAATGGGAACTAGAGGTGCAACCTTTTCGGTCTGATTACACTTCCCCACAACTTGACAGGTGTGACAAGACTTACAATACCAGGAAACATCCCTGAAGATACCTGGCCAGTAGAAGTGTTTCAAAATGCGTGCCACAGTCTTCCTCACTCCAAGGTGTCCTGCCAAACTGGAATCATGAGCCACTCTAATGATATCCTGCCTACAAACACGAGGGATGACAACTTGATGTACAACCTCCCATTCACAGTCGGCTGATGCTGTTGGGGGTCTCCACTTCCTCATAAGTACTCCTGACTTTACATAATAACAAGTAGAAGCACCGGCTGACTCTTCTTCACTGTAAGCAGAGTTAGCTAGACCTTTCAACTCAGGGTCAGCAACCTGCAACTCAACCAACTCTTGACGAGACAAATTATCAACACTACGGGGTACTGCCTCATCTGGTGAGTGGTCCAAATTAGCAAGAAAAGTTTCAGCTAGGATAACATCATCATCATCATTATCCTCTAAATCACCAGTAACTTTAGACTTAGCCCTAGTGACAGCACATGCAGGGAACACATCAGGGACATCACAATCCCGGGACACAGCCACTGGCTCACTAGACAACTGAGGAGCTGGACACACTTGACTTCCACCAATATCATTTCCAAGTAAGAAAGTTACACCTGACATTGGGAGTGTCTCAACCAACCCAACCATAACAGAACCATTAACAAAACCAGACTCTAAATTCACTCTGCACAGAGGGACAGAGAAGTAATTATTCCCTACACCTTGTAAGATAACAATTTCATCAGAGGAATTAACATTAGAGCCTAGAACACTGGTCAGCATAAGGGATTGGCAAGCACCTGTATCACGATATATTTTAACTGATTTCCTGTCATTACTGTCCAGAGGACTGACAAAACCATCAGACAGGAAATTAGCACATGAACTCTTGAGAGTGTCACCCACGTTACTGCTCAAAAGAGGAGCTCCATCATGAGAATTTAAGTTACCCCTCAAAGCAGGTTCAGTTAACTCAGTTAAAGAATTCTGGGAACTCTCAAGAGTGGACACTAGACCAATTGACTGAATATTTAAAGACTCCTTTTTGTTCACATCACGCTGTCTCCTGAAACATCTCTCCGTAGTATGACCAAGCTTACTACAATAAGTACATTTACTTTTCTGAAATCTAGAGGTGAAGCTGGTATTTACTTCCTGAGAAACATCATCCTTATTCTCTTTCCTGTTACCTGTACTCTGAGTAGAGGCAACGTACTTACTCTCAGCTTTCCCTTTTTCTCTAGAATATCTCTTGTGAGTGAGAACATACTCATCAGCTAAAACTGCAGCATCAGACAAATTATCTATTCTTTTCTCATCAAGATATAGGCTTATATCTTTACTAATACACCTTTTGAAGTCCTCCAGCAAAATCATCTGCTTAAATATGTCAAAATCAGAATCCACATTCTTAGAATTTAACCACTGCTCTAACAAATCTTCTTTGATTTTTGCATACTCAACATGGGATTGCTTATCTTGCTTGTAAGTTGTCCTAAATTTTACTCTATAGGCTTCAGGAACAAGCTCATAGGCCTTAAGAATCAAGCTCTTAACTACATCATAATTATCAGATTGATCCTGAGGCAAAGATGCATAAGTTACTTGAGCTTTACCGGTGAGAACAGTTTGAAGGAGTACTGGCCAATTCTGTTTGGGCCAATTAAAACCTGTAGCTACCCTCTCAAACAACTGAAAATACTTTGTTAAATCAGATTCATTAAAAGGAGGGACAAGTTTAACATTTTTAGCCACATCCAAATCATCAGAGCAAGATGATCCAGTTCCACCTTGTTTCATGCGATACTCATGGTCTGCCTGAATCCTGGCAAGTTCAATTTGTGCCTGAGCCTGTACCTCTGCCTCTTGAATACGAGCATTTGCCTCATTAACACGAGCCTCCTGCAGGGCTAGCTGTAACTTAGCTAATTCAATCTGCGTTTGCTCATTTGGAGGAGTTACATTAAACAAGCTTTCATTAATCATGGCAACAATCTGATCTTTAGACTGATGAGAGCGAACAACAAATCCCAATTGTTGAGCAACAATCTTAAGTTCATTCTTTGTTCTGTTTTCTATATCACACACTGTTTGCACATTTGACAAAAAATCTTTGGCTTCATCAAGTGTAGTAATAGTAGACATAATTAATAAGAAACAGTCACAAAATATCAAGCAATATCCTTATGATAATATCCTGAATATCCTGATATGAGGTCGCCAAATTTATGTTACGGAACAGAGAAAGATAATGTACACTTTATGTGAGAATACGAAGAGTCACTACTGTCCCGTAAAGTTCCAGGTTCAAAACAAAAGAGTTAGGTAAAATTACAAGTTAAAGTTTAATGCTCAAACTAACAACAAAACATTCAGGACTCATAAGGATAATGTAATGGCAAAAGCAGGTTAAATATATGGTTAACTGCAATAGCCTCTATTAACACGAAATTAGCAAGAGTAAATTTATCTAAGTCAGCCCTGATAAAATGAGATACCAGATAATACTCAGTGAATGCCAGATAAATAATTACAGATACAAACTATTACCAAAAATGACTGACATAAAGAACCCCACACGAATTACAAAAACTTCACTAGGCCTACAAATTAAACTTATGCTATACAGTACAAGAAAAAATGCAACAACAGTTATACTCAAATTACACACAGCTGCTAGATGGTTGGAGATTTCTTGAGCACTCACAATAATAATATCTGTATAGGGGAGGACAGAGATGTGAACAAAATGAGGAGCAGATCTAAGTGGCAATGATGCAGAGATTGAGCTCATTATATAGGGGCCACCAGAGCCTGATACAACTTGTAAGAAGGACGCGCAAATGAAACCACAGGGACAAAGAGATGAAAATCTCGCAAAGTATAACAGAGAGAACGACTTACTCTACTATAACGGTAGAAGGGGGGGACTGAGGCAGAACACGCTCGTGATCAAACATGCAGCAACTGTGCGTTAAAAATTACACAAAGGATGATGAAATCATAGGCTATGTAACATTACATTAACTTTCAGCTTCCTCCTCCTACACACTGTCCCAAATTCATTCACCAAACCTTGCAACTCCCATTCATCTTCACTCAACAATACTGTATCATCAGCAAACAGCAACACCGGAAGCTTCCAAATCTCACCCTCATTCATTAGGGCCACCCCCACATCCACTGCCCTACCTTGTACCTCCTTTACGACCCCATCCATATATATATTAAACAGCCATGGAGACATTACACACCCCTGTTTCAGTCCCACATTGAGATCAAAGAACTCACTCAGCTCACCATTCACTCGCACCGTAGCCCTAGCTCCCTCGTACATACCCTTCACAGCACTCAACAATTTCCCCTCCACTCCATATATTCTTAATACCTTCCACATACCTTTCCTATCTATTCTGTCATAAGCTTTCTCCAAGTCCATGAAGGCAGCATACACTTTCCTTCCCTTCTCTAGATACTTCTCCACTAAACATCTTAGAACAAATATCTGATCTACACACCCTTTTCCCTTCCTAAATCCCCCTTGTTCTTCTCCAACTAACTCCTCTGTCATATGCCTAACCCTATCAATGAGTATTCTACCATATATTTTACCAGTCACACTAAGAAGGCAAATACCCCTATGGTTACCACATACTTCTCTCTCCCCTTTTCCTTTGTACAGAGGAACAATTATACCTGATTTCCAGTCCTCTGGAACCGTCCCCTCTTCCCAAGCCAATCTACACAACTTCCATATCCACTCCACAACAATCTCACCCCCATACCTAAGCATTTCACCACACACTCCATCAATTCCTGGGGCCTTTCCCAGCTTAATCTTCTTCATCGCTTCCACTACTTCCGACCTACTGATCTCTTCCTCCCTCCTCTCATCTCTTCTTCTCCCAGCCATTCCCCAACCACTTATACTCACACTGCTCTCACTCTCTACATTCAACAAATCCTCAAAGTGCTCCTTCCATCTCCTCAATTTCTCTCTTTTCTCCACCAACAATCTATTATTCCTATCTTTCACTCCCCTACTATTTCCCCTTTCACACTGCCTTACTTTCTTTACCTCCTTCCAAAACAATTTCTTACTCTCCCTCCATTTCACACTCAGATTCCTCCCAAACTCTTCATCCACTTTCTTCTTACTCTCCTTCACCAGTCTCTTAACCTCCCTTCTCCTGCTCACATATACCTCTCTCTTCTCTCTCTCATCTTCTCCCCTACCTCTACTTGTCAACCATTCACCATATGCCTTCTTCTTTTGTTCCACAGCTCGTTTCACCTCATCATTCCACCATGCTGTCCCTTGCACACCCTTGCATCTCCTCCTCACTCCACAAACCGCCTCACACGCTGCGCTTATCTCTTCCGTGAATATCTTACATACGTCTTCCACCCCTTCCATCTGCTCTAGCTCATACCTTCCCAATCTTTCTTCCACTATGCTCTTATACTCTGTCCTCTTCTCACTATCTTGCAATTTCTCCACTCTTCTCACAGGAGCTGCTTCCTCCTGTCTTCCCCTTCGCCTCCTCAACCACTTTCTTTGCAGCTTTACCTTGGCCATCACTATCAAAATTAAAAATAAGTTTATATACCTATATGTAGAACAGGATATGAAAATTAAAAATGTATCTGGACCTAATGATAAGAACAAAGGGGGATGGGGGAAAAAAAACTGCGGCCGACTGGTTTGCACGATGCAGTCTCTGTCTCTGGGTACTATTTCCACGCGACTATGAGAACTACGATAAGGATGACAAAGAATAAGGTTCACACACACACACACACACACACACACACACACACACACACTGGGTGACTCAGCACTCTGAGCCCCTGGAATTACGTCAATATCTGTGTTGTCAATAAACCGATGGAAGTGAAACGCTGAACTTATTTTGTTCATTACAATTTTACAATTACATCAAGTTATGAAGCGGTCTCCTTCGCCATTTAAACTTAACTGAGCCCCGGTGTTCCAAACCAACTATTTTTCGGAGCGACTTACCTACTGGTACGGTTACGTTCTCCCAAATAATGTTTTCTTTTCGCTAATGAATCATGCGAGCATAGTTTTAAATATTTTTCATAAATGAATTAACGAATAAATAAATACGTAATCGTGAGTTAAATCAGAAGTTAAAACTACTCGGTAATATACAGAGTAGGACAGTCACAGGGGCAGTGTTGTGGACCAAATGATACCCACTCAGCGCCATGCAGGGGAGTGACCAGCACTAAATTTCCAGCAATTGTCTCCTTATATTCAAATGGTAGGGAGTTTCTTAAATGCGGTATCTGACACACTGACGCTTTTAAGTACGATATGTGGAGGTGTATGGTGCGTAGGGGGACTGATGGGCCTAAGGGAACGGGATGTTACTGTATGTCTATGCCCAGAGTCGGGTACATATTAAAAAATAAAAAAAATCTAAATCCTTTCATTAATAACGGGCATACTAGCATTATTCAGAGGTACATCGTTGCTTCCGAATACGGAATGGGGAATGGAAATCCGTGTGAGTTGTGGTGATAAGAATGGCAAAAGAGATACACTGCTTATCAAGCTACCTGGTTACTTCTCTACCTGAGCCTCCAGCAACATAACAAAATAAAGTTTTACTCTCGTGGTAAAGGTCAGAAGTATTGGTTAATTATGTTGCTACAGTTAGCGCATATATTTATGGGGTCGCTGTTTCTGACCTTAATCATGCCTTCGATATGGTAAACACCCTCATCATTGTTCTTCACGTGAGACTGTTCCTCATTTCAGTAATACCATGGATATGTTTGAATTCTGCATCCATTATTCTTCATCACCCATATGTGATTTGTATTTCCATTCTATATTCTCCTGTAGGACTGAGTGATAGCAGGACAGAGAAAGTTGGAGTAAAACAAAGTAAAGGAATGACATGAGAGAATACAGCGGGAAGGATTAGGGAAAGGAGGAGGGAGAAAAGAGGATGGAGAGGAAGAGGGGATGATGGAGGTTGAGTGATGTGGTGAATGTAGACGAACCTCAATTAAATCTATAAGAGGTGAGACAAAAGTGGTAATTTAAGTATTCTGGAGGCGTGAGAGTGTGTGGGGCTTGACGAGTGACGGGGGAGGGAGTATGGTGTGTGGGGAGAAAGGGCGAAAGACGGAAGGGAAGAGAATGAAGGTAATAAGCGATGTGAGATGGATCATGTTTGATTTATAATAAGGCGAAAATGGGGAAAGACAGGAGTGAGAATGAAGACGTAAGGAAGAAAGAAGACTGAGGAACAAGGAAGAAATGCTAAGAAGATGGAAGGGAACGAGACAAAGTAATGAGTAAATGCTCCAAGTACTGGAAAGAAAACATGAGGGCAGACGTGGGAAAGAAAGAATGAAGGAACGAAGACAAAACAAGAGAAGTGGAAAAATAAAGCAAAGAACATTAACTTTTTATGTTAGAATTTCACACACAGAAATTGCTGTATTTTCTGCCATTAGTAAAAAAAAAATATTATTATAACAGTACTTCAAAATACGGTACGAATGCGGGATATAATAAAATAGCAAATCTCGAAGATATAAAAATGAAAAAGATGAAAGGGGAGAGAAATAGAAGGGGAAAGGCGGATGGAACTGAAAAATGTATGTTGCTGGATAAAGAAGAGAATAGGCCTGAATAATAGCCACCTTGGGGAGTATACGCTGAGTGATCATGCTGCTGCTGATAATAATAACAATAATCATCATCATCGTAACAACAGCACAGTAATGATAATAATAATAATAATAATAATAATAAAAATAATAACAATAATGATACTACTACTACTTATGATATTAATCATCATCATCATCATAACAGCAGAACTAATTATCTTCTCTGTCTGTTTATAATCTCTTCTGTTTGTCTAGTTTATTATATATCCTGTTTACCCCTTCTGGTTGTTTATTTGTGATTCTTATCATTTTCTTCTCTATGCTACTCCTTTTCATCTGGTGACCTACCTATCGCAGGCCATTTCGTCAAAGCCAAGGTATCTTCAATATACACCTCCACTCTTATCTGTGCTCTCTCTCTCTCTCTCTCTCTCTCTCTCTCTCTCTCTCTCTCTCTCTCTCTCTCTCCCTTCAAAATCACTTTTGTATTCAGCATATAAATTTAGGCAAGTATCTCTTCACCTTCTCTGCTTATTTTTGTATTCATTAATTCTTCACACATGTTTATGAGTATGTTAATTGTTAATCTCTTTTTCTTGTCCATTTTGAATAAGCCAGGCATTCTTTCTTTTTATATTGATTTCTGTTGTATTATTAGACAGGAAAGCATCTCGAGAAGCGACCCGGTCTGTCTGTCATTCGCTAACATTCTTCCAGACGCGATACTTCATTCCCACAGATTTTTGCGAAGTCCCATATTACGGCCCTGATGGTCCGACATCCCTCCTAGATCTTTGTACTTATCTGACGACCTTTAATAGAACTCCCATCTCCTGTTCTCCCTACAAAGTGTATTCTATCCATCTGACATTAATGTCTATTTTGTTTATCTGCCTCCTTTCAGTTTCTTCTATCATCCATTTCTATTTTTTCACTAGCAATACATTTATGCAACTTCAGGTCCTTCAAGTCAAAGTCGAGTGTTTCAAGACATATATATATAAAGATGTGTGTCAAAAATTATTACAGATAATACAATTATTTTTTTGATACGCCAGTTCAGGTGTTTCATGAATGGGAGGGACATTTTATAATAATGTTTAGTGCTGAGGTATGATGGGGAAGTGTTCCCAATGAAGATCAGTATTCTTGAATTTCTCTGTGAAGTGGAAGTTGTTGATTCCCACTGAAAAGTCGATGAGGAGGGAAAAAAATGGAATCAAGAGATGGGTTGGTAGAATAGGCTGGTATGGCGGTGGCTGTCGTGACCGGACGGGACGAATATACTGTGTGTGTGTGTGTGTGTGTGTGTGTGTGTGTGTGTGTGTGTGTGTGTGTGTGTGTGTGTGTGTGTGTGTGTGTGTGTGTGTGTGTGTGTGTGTGTGTGTGTGTGTGTGTGTGTGTGTGTGTGTGTGTGTGTGAGAGAGAGAGAGAGAGAGAGAGAGAGAGAGAGAGAGAGAGAGAGAGAGTATGAAGGACAGAATGGTCGAATTTTTAAAATTGGATGTGGGAGTAGAAGAAAAGTGGAAAATACAGAAAGTGGTGGGAGGAATGAAGTGGTATGCTGGAAAGTGGAAGGCAGAGGAGGGCTAGTATTCCCTGTGAAGATGTGTGTTGTTGCTTAAAAAATAGTGACGTGGTTAAGGCTTAATCTACGCTTTCCCGTGTAGATGTTATAACTCGGTCTTCTTACAACGCACGGAAAAATATCACCAGACAAACACCAATATCCCTCTCTAACCCACACAGCCAAATCCTGACCCCGCCTCGCCCATCACATCCCATTTCACTAATCCTGCTGCTACCCAGCCTAAGCGTCCACATGCACTGTTCCCGTGGTATAACGGCACTCCGGCATGCAAGGCATGGTGGTGAAGGCCGGACAGAAAATATTTTTTAGCGGTGTGGTGTGGCTGGGCTGGAGACGTATTGACAAAGACTAGCATCAAAGTGTAGCAGAGGTCTAACATTCGGTACACTTGGCAACCTTGAAGTAATCATATATTTGCTTGTGACACAGACATGGAGGAAAGGAGGTGTCAAGTATTAGTTGAAATGACCAAGGAGCTGCGATGCATGAACGTCGATTATGGCTAGACCTCCATTTCACACAGTCCCAGGTTCATGGAAGGCCAACTATACATTAACGTTTGGTGGTGGTGGTGGTGGTGGGGGTACCATATGAGTGCTAAATTCTTCATGTTTCAACCTTCCTTCCCTCCTGTGACCGTCCTCTACTACCATAGTCTCACAGGAATTAATCAAGCTTCGCCTCTTTATAGCTACTGTACGTTTTATTCACCTAAATAACATCCGTCGTCCATCCTGTCACAAGGAAAAAAAAATCACTGACTGCTTATGGCCATGAATTAACTCCTAGACGTCTTAATTAAGTGGATATGATGTATTAAAAATAAAAACTGAAGCAATGAATACCCCCTTTCGAGCTTCAGCCAGTCCTCAGTTTCTCACCACCTAAAGATACAAAAAATTCCTCCAAAGTGTGAAACTGGATTTTCACTCCTTTTGACATAGCGTTACTGAATAAAGCCATAATATATGTTACAAGAAGAAGTAGTTAACTTCACAGAGGGATTCTGGTCCATATATAACTCAAATTGGAAGCTAAATAAGAGACTCAGAACTATGTTGTAACAAACGTCCCACAAGAAGCCGCGTGTGAGTCCGTGATATTTATGATAATGATCCCAGATATCGATAAGAATGTAAATGAAGACACTGTAAAATGCCTGTGTATGATGCTTGAACGAACATTTAATTAAACACTGTGTCTGACACATGTCAGTGACACAGGATTGTAAAGATAATCTGCGATTGGACTGAAGCCAAATGGAATTCAGTGTAGATAAATTTGAGTAAATGAGTCACAAGGAAGTAGAAAGGCCCTAAAGAAGCATACTGAATTAAATGAACAGTAAAATGTTGACTAACGGAAAGAGGCAAACACAATACGACTCAAACATTTGCCTGTATGACTAGAAAGAGAAATCGATGATAAACCTACTCAATCCAGTAACAGGAAACAAGGTGGAAAATAAATGTGTAGCCTAATCTGATCATCAGGTAAGCCAGAAGAAAGAACATTATCTAATTCATCCAATGTGGAGTTTGAGGTAAACGTGTGAGCAAAGCGTTCAGATAACAAAAAGCCGCATGAATGAAAAAGAGGAAGGAAAAGGAAGGGCATAAATTTGTTGGACAGGTTTTGGCCAGATGAAAAATAATAAAAGCCAATCAATTTACATGACGAGAAATGGTAAAATGAATGCATGAGACTAGATTCCAGACTGCCACTTGGATCCATCAAAGAAACTCTCCCAGGTTTACAGGTAAGTTATGTGGGAGTTTTTACGGTGCTTGGTATTGTTATGTTCGTTAGTGTCCCGATTGTAGTCGGTACGGGGACAGGAAGACATTACTTTCCTCCTCTCCCCCTTTCCCTCATCTATCCTCTAGTCCCGCCACCTCCACTGTCCCCTCCGTCCTCCATCTCTTACCCAGTCCACAATACCCAAAGCCAATAAAATAATCAATAAACCTCTCACACATGACTGACTGTCGTTTGGGTAACGCCATACAATCAACATAATTATACCCCCGACACTCAGGGCTGGTTAGGTGGAGAGGAAATTAGAGCCGTAGAAAAGTAGGGGAGATAAAAAAGAAAAGGGGGATTGGGTAGCAAAAAAAAAAAAAAAAAAAGTCTGCAAGCACGACAATGAAAAACACACTCAGATAAAACCAATCCTACCGTCTATGACAAGAAAGACAAATCATAATAATCTAGAAGTTCTAATGGCGATAATTTTTAGGACGAAGTGCTCCCTTCAGTCGCAAGATGTCTTTTGGCCGGTGTCAGGATATACCTCGGAGGACAATATCCCTCCATGCACAGTATCACCCGAGGACAAATTCCCCATGGACATTATCCTCCATGCACAAAATCCCTCGAGGACAATTTTCACTCGATTTTTCTGTATTTAGGTTAGGTTTGGTTATTTTTTACATAGGGGGATATTGTGTGAAGGGGGATATTGTCTGGGGGGGATTTTGACCTCGGGGGATATGTTAGAACTTCGTAGCCACCATTTATATATATGTAACTCTTTAATCTTGTAAAAGGTGAGTCTTGAGTTTTGGTTAAAGTTATTTTGGTAACTGAAGAGCAGGAGGAGTGAAAGATGAATACAGGGAGTTGATCTTTATTTATTATCTTCAGAGAAAGTCTAATTTGAGCAGCGTATGTATTACAAGGGACTTAATATACTAATTAAGTCTAGTTGGACCCCTGTTCTTATTCGCTCTCTCCACTGCCTGCCAGTTCAATGGCCAGTCCCTTTTCTGAGCTCTGATTCCTTCATTCTCGTTTAGCAGGGGCCGTGTCACGTGTGCTATGCTGTTGTTGAAATGTTTTAGAAGCCTGTGTGTGTGTATGTGTGTATGTGTGTGTATGGTCACGAGGCGCTGTTCGTGGGCTATTGTGCCGGTGAGAGGCATTCTGGAGAGGTGCTAAAGTCATTTCCTTTTGGCCCCTAGGTTTGACATTGACCTAACCTTTAGACTTTATATGTATGTTGTTAGCTATTATGTATTAAGATATTTTAGAGTCCTGACATCGCTCGGTCACGCAGCTGGCGGTCCTCCGACAGCAATCATCATTGACATATGCTAATCTATTAATACATAATGTTCTTCTTCTTCACTCTTAATACATAATATTGATTATAATATTGTACAGCTATAATATTCATGGTAATATTGCAATGGTCCAGTAATATTACATTTTAAACAAGTTGTATACATAACTGAATAAATGCAATATGGTTAAATTGGTTATTGTACGACATTTTGTAAGATGTGTATGTATAATAGTAAAATGCATATATGCAAAAAAAAAAAAAATTGTTCAAAGTTAAGATTATGGTAAGAGCTATTAATATGTCAGAGATAATGATACTGGTATACTTCCATATCATGTCATTCTTCTTCTTCTTTTTTTTTTTATATAAAATTAATACTATATACAAAATATGTACACTTCTTTCAGGGGGGTTAACTCGAATGCTTATTCTACCTTACTAAATACTGACTCCAAATTTGCAATTCTTGTATTCATTCTGTGCATTGCTAACAGCATTATTGCAAATACAATACAGAAGATTATAAAGACAGTAGGTGCTGGGCTATACACATAATATGGGTTGAACGGTGGCCCAATCGGTAGAGAGATGGCCTGCAGTCCTAACGGACCCAGGTTCGAATCCCGGCTGGGACAGGGAACAGTTTAAGGATTTGAATTCCATTAAATCAGGCTTTACTGATCTACCAGATGACCCGCCGACATGTCATAAAAATACCCCCGCTAATACCAATACACCAGTCCTGTATGAGACAGCCCTAGCATGTATTCAATATGGACGGTGGGTGTTAGCGCCGAAATGGTGACATGTAGAGGTGTATGATATGTAGGAGGACTGCTGGGCCTTGATAGCAGGCTGTGAAGCCTATGCCCAGAGTCGGACACAAAAAAAAAAAAAAAAACTCAAACTCAAATCTTCCCAGGGCTTCATTGTTTCATTGATCAGTTGCATATTTTCAAACTTAGGTGAAATCAACTTAATACTTGTGCTCATGTTTAAGTCCATATCAGGCAGTGGGTGGAAATGTTTGTGTGTATGATTGAGGATGGCGTAGTGATTGATGGTGGATAAAGTGGACATGGATGGTGTAAATACCGCACAATACTCGTAGTCTTGTGCTATGTATAATCCTGATGCTGAAGTATGAGATGGTGGTACATCTGGACATACATATATAGTCTAGAGGTTAGGTCAATGTCAAACCTAGGGGCCAAAAGGAAATGACGTTAGCACCTCTCCAGAATGCCTCTAGGTTTGACATTGACCTAACCTCTAGACTATATATGTATGTTGCTAACTATTATGTATTAAGATATTTTAGGGTCCTGACAGATATTGTCCTAGAATCCTTTTGGCCGTATTTACAAAAAAATCTCTCAGCGTGCCCCCCACTAGCTCCTCCTCCTCATCCGTGTGTGTGTGTGTGTGTGTGTGTGTGTGTGTGTGTGTGTGTGTGTGTGTGTCTTTATATCTGTTTTACTGTATATATATATATATATATATATATATATATATATATATATATATATATCTGTTTTACTGTATATATATATATATATATATATATATATATATATATATATATATATATATATATATATATATATATATATATATCTGTTTTACTGTATATATATATATATATATATATATATATATATATCTGTTTTACTGTATATATATATATATATATATATATATATATATATATATATATATATATATAACTACTTGTCGATATTTTACTGCATTTTCAGATACAGTAATATAAACCAATATAAAATGTGAGGTGGGTTTAACAGTATACTTACCTGACATAGGGTATCCTGCCTCCCCCTCCTCTTCCTCCGTCCCCCTCCCATTTCTCTCTCTCTCTCTCTCTCTCTCTCTCCCATGCCTACAAAGAACCCTCAATTTCCCCCTCCCACCTCACCTACACCCGTCCCTTCTACCTTGCCATTCATCTTACCCCATCCTTTCTCAGTTTCTACCAACCTTCCTTCCTCTCTCCTCCTCCTACCTATCTCTCACCCACTCTCCTACCTCCCTCCCGTCCTCCCTCTCTCGTATCTCCGTTCTTTCTTCCAAGTACTAATCTCTCCAGGCACCCATCTTCGTCTCTCCCATTGTACCACCCATCCTCCTCCCCACCTGTCTCTGCCTCCTTCCTCTCTTGTCCTTGTCACCCGCCCTCCACCCCCACGGACCCGTCCAGCCCGGGGCCATAGTCGAGCGGTGACCATGTACGGATAAATGCCGGGGAATCCCATATGGTATTACAGATACGTACACTTCCCCAGTCTTAGCTCTGGCGGCCACACCATCCCTGTCCCGCACCCCACCCCACCCAGTAACGTGGAGCTGGGTTGCTGTGGGTGGGTGTGAGTGGGTGTGGGTGTTTCGAGGGGCTGTGGGTGTGGGATGGTGGTTGTGAATTGATGGAAGGTGTGGTTGTTTACAGTATGGTTGCAAGAGCGTGATGAAAATACTTTAGGATCTTTAGTGGTTTGGATTGTTTATAAGCGGCTGTTTTGTGGCTTAAAGTGTTTGTTGGTGTTTTATGGGTGGTTTCAGATCTTTTATGGGTGAGATAATGTGGCTGTGTGGATACAAAGGAACACAAAGGAAAGCAAACAGCAGCAGACTTTACGGTCCTATCGAGGCTGCTTGTTACAGATTAGACTATGACTACAAGATCTAATTCTACATGCTAAAGGATAAGAACAGTAAAGCAAGAAAGCTCTCCCCGCCTCCAAACCCTCCAGTTAAAACTGGCAGGAAAAAGTGAGAAGAACCACCATTCAGCATGGAGAAAAACTGACATGGAAATATCATAGGAAAAATTGAAAAAGGAGGGATGAGTGGGAGGGAATGGCTAGGTAGCTGAGGAGGTGGGTGGCGGAACGGCTAACTAGAATGTCGGGTACTGAGGAGCAGGAGGGAAGGAGATTATGTGGGATGGAAGAAAAGGAAGAGAGAATGTGTGGAGGTAGAGGAGTTTATGTGAAGAAGGGGCAGGACATGTGGGAGCGATGAGGGGAAGAGCATGTGCACTGGAGATGAAGGAGGAGGAGGATGGAAGAATTATGAACTAAAGAGGAAAGTGGATGGGGGGAGAGAGAGAGTGGGGAGAGAAGGTAGGAAGAAAGGGTGAAATGAGGTATGAGGAGAGCAAAAGTGTGGAAGGGGGATGGGAAAAGCCACTACCCCTCGCACCATCACTTTCCCATTATCAGTCCCCATGCAGCTCACTAATACCTGTGCCTGAACATCCACCTGGTAATGCCTGGACAACTTTAACAACCAAGGCCTGGAGTCCCTCACGGCCACACACAATTAAACGCTGCCTTATTTGCAAGTGAAATGCCAGCCTACCATAAGGGTAAACAGTTTTCATCGCCTTTTCGTGCCGTCCCTGACACAACACTAATTTGCTACGGTCTCGGAAGTGGTTGTTTTTGCGATTTCTGTAATAGTGGTAATTGCTTTGTTACTTAAAAACAATAGGAAACTGCCAGACGAATTTCCATCCACGTAAAAATAATTAATCCACAAAAAAATAGCCCGTTTGTACAACATTCATGAATACGCAAGGATAATAATGAAATGCAAGCGGTACGAATGCAGGCAGGAACACCCACCTCGCCTCAAAGCACATCAAACTCATAATCAGTAGTAAACTCCTCGCAAAAAGACACACTCACTAAGCATTGTATAATTAGAGTAGAGTCCGACGATTGTAGACTAAACAGTACGACCCCTACGGTCTCGATGGTCACATGCTAGATAATATTGTGACATATTATATGTTGTCACTCGTACTTGTATCCTACAATACTGACTTCTACACAGTGTGACAAGACGTCATTTTTCGTTGTTTTATAATAATATCTTCTACGGCACAATCATTAACTCCTTCAGTACGAGATAATAAACCAGTCTCAATAAAACCCTCAACAGATGACAAGAACAGACTGAAAAGTCTGTTTTTAAACCAGTGTGGCTGCAATCTTTTTTGTACTGAATGTAATAATCTCAGGGTAGCTAGAATAACTAACAAAAGGCGTAACTGTACTATACCCTATTCACTTTAGCTTGGCCTAAAATTGCCATCTCTACTTGTACATCTTGAATGCTGAGCTGTAACAAGAAGAAGGATGTAGAGCCGTTGTACTGTCCTCGTCTGCCAATGAGCTACGGTAAGTGAAATAGGCTGCAAAAGAACGAGACTCTAGGCCAGGTGAAAGTGAATAAACTCTAACACAACACAAATCAGCTACCTCTGGTGACTGTCTTATCCTACTCTTTTTAGACTTTGATCATCCTTTTCCTGAACAATTCCAGCTCCCCTTCCAACTCTCCTCACATTTTCTTCTCCTTACTCCAAACCCCTGCCATCCATCCACCCCCCACGCCAGCAGGAGGGCCTAGGTACAGCAGGGTGCCCGGCCGGACCCGCTGGCTTGGTTTCTTACTTGATGACCAACCAAAAGCAGAACCAAAGTTGAAAGAACCACCCGCCTGCCACCACTATGTCTCTCCCTCTCTCTCTCTCTCTCTCTCTCTCTCTCTTACATCAGTCTACCCACCACTGCTAGTGTTAGTCTGCGCTGACTGTAGTTAACCTAATTAGAGGGCAGAAAAAGCCTAATCTGTCCGAGCTAAGTTGACACCATGCTGGGCGCCGTCAAAAATAATTCATTATCCCGAATATAAGGTAAAATTCATAAGCAGTACTTAGACCGTCAGTGTTGGTGTTTGTAATGCAATTACACGGTGAACTTGTATCCCGGAACTCACACACACACACACACACACACACAAGAAATATTCTGTTCATATGCCGTACTGAAAATGCTTATTAACCACCTAAAGAGGGACACATTCAACTGAAGGTGTCGGTATAGCTGGACGGCTCAACTGCCTGGTTACACAAACGTCCCTCTGCTACGACGCTATTCTCAGAGAAATAGAAGGTCTATTGCAGGAAAGGGCACCTCAAGCCTGCGGTAAACCGAGCTTAAGGTTCAAGAGAGACTGGAGGGAAAAAAACGCAAAAACTAAATAACGACAACAACAACAATAACATAACTGTTATGACGACTGACACGCGACTGAGGAAAGGAAGATTCGGCAAATGAAGTGGAAGGATACTGTAGAAGTGCGCGATGATTTATGAAGGCCTATTTGTCGACAGCCTCCTGGGTGAACTCTGGAATTCGACTTCTTGCAGTATATATGTTGTTATAACGACTGATCAAAACACGAAACAGTAATTATTTTAGGTTCGTCCTCGCTCAGACTGTTCATTTACCTGCTGTCCATTAAGTACGGTTTAACTACAAGAGTTTATGGAAGTGATGGGAATGCAAAGAAGTAAACCAAGGACAAGGACTCACTAGCCGCGCTATGAAGACTTGCCCTGTTGGGGGGTAGAATGAAATTGGCCAAAACACCACAGCAGAGGGTATCATTGCGTTTCTCTCTCTCTCTCTCTCTCTCTCTCTCTCTCTCTCTCTCTCTCTCTCTCTCTCTCTCTCTCTCTCTCCACACACACACACACACACACACACACACACACACACACACACACACAATGACGCGGACAACAATGCGTTGCAGTCGTCTACCCCTTCCAGCCTAGACGTTGATGCATAACCACGAGATCAATTCCTTGTCATGAGATTCGGTTTTGCAGGAAGGACAAGGAAAGGAAAGTGCAGGATTTTCCAATGTCAGTTGTGTTTCCTGCAAAGCCAAATCTTAGTTACGAGAGGAAAATTACGGTAAGTCACTGTGCTCATCTCACCCCAGACAGGCAGAACCACTTGTACCCTGAGTGAGTGAGAGGATGGGGGGCACTCGGGGATACTCTTCATATGGAGCACCACAGTATCAGGGGTACAGGCCGAATTATATCAAGGTAAAGGCTAGTAATGTCAACAGTTATGATATACTTTGCAAATTTTTGTGAGAAAGGGGGAAGGAAATCAAGGGCACAAAATAATTTCAGTTTTAGAGATGAGGAAGACAAAGGACTTTAACCATTAAGGATTCTGTTCTGTTTACACAAGGTGGAGGCGAGTGAGGCAGACGACGTGGATAGCTTTAAAGTTTTGTGAAGGAGAGGAAGTCAACAACACAAGATGAATCCAATTTACAATGAAGTTCAAGTTGAGAGAGGATGAAGGCAAGGGATGTAAATAACTGAACTAAGTCAGTAAAAATAACTGAGAAAAGCACTACCATTATCATGAATCACGAGAGAGAGAGAGAGAGAGAGAGAGAGAGAGAGAATCTTCAATATTGGGCCGTCTTTTTCGATTTATGTCCATTACCGCCAGGCGATAATATGCACACTAGGAGGACCTGTGGCAGTGATGGAACTGATTGACGACACTGGAAGACTGTGAGGAGGGTTCGCATCAGAGATTGGGTTGAGTTTCGAGAAATGTAAACAAAATGTTTGCCTGACAATGACTTTATGCGGATACGTCTTGTGATACTTGTGATAATGAAAAGATTCACTTAAAATTAAAGCGATCAGTATGATTTGTGCCGATGTCCTTGATGCAAAGATACCCCACGAGCATCATTCTCATTCATAAATATTCATGTCTATATCACATCTCAGATAAAAATTAAAAAAATATCAAATGAAGTAAAGCGTATATTATCAATAATATACATCAGTCAAATAATACTCTCGACAATTCAGCCCGAATAGTAATTCTATTAAAAAGGATGGTTAAATGTGAAATACTAAAAGTGAAAGCTTCATCTGCTCTTCCTCTTTCGCATGTCTTCTTTCATCACTCACTCATTCACACCTCCCTCCCTCTCTCGCCTCTACCCTTCATCTCTTCCTTCCTCTTCCATCTTCCTTTCGCTCACCTCTATCCCATCGCTCACCCTCCTTACCTACATTCCTACTCATTGTCTTAATCGTAAACAAATACTATGGCTAGGCTCTTTGTTCACTAACAAGCTTGTGCCGCTCTCCCGTCTATATGAGTGTAAACTACCACTCCGATAGCTGATGGAAGATGGGTATTGTGGTGATGATGGTGGATTTGGTGATGGGATGGTGATCATGATGGTGAAAGTGATGGTGGTGTTAAAGGGATGTTAGTGATAACATTGAAAGCTTTGCCACTGCACAAGATATCTCAAAGATTTCGATCGAGTCTGGCATAAATCTTTAATTTTCGAACTGCTCATCTGTGCCTTCATCTATAGTTTTTTTTTTTTGTTTTCTGGTCGTACTATAGCTACTGTTGTAGACGGTCTCCTTTCTTCTCCTAGATCTATCAACAGTGGTGTTCCTCAGGGCTATGTCCTATCACCATCTCTCTTCCTTTTATTCATCAATGACCTTCTAAGCCGTACATCTAACCTTATCCACTCATACACTGATGATTCCACCCTTCACCTTTCCATTCGATTCCCGCAACGTCTATCTCAGCAGTTACTTCAACACACAAGGGAAAAAGATGTGGCACACCTAATGTCTGACTTGACTCGTATCTCTGACTGGGGTAAAAGTAACCATTTTGTTTCTTATGCATCAAAGACTCAGTTCTTACACCTATCAACCCGACAAAATCTTCCACAGGAGTACTCACTAATGTTTGATAATATCCTGCTCAATACTGCATCAACCTTAAACAAATTTGGGATTTCATTCTCTCGGGACTTATCTTGGAAAGATCATATTACATCACTTGTAAAATCTGCATCCAAGTGATTAGGTGTGCTAAGCAGACTCCGTACCTTCTTTACCCCTGCACAGTTGTTGACTTTATACACAGGTTTTATTCGTCCCCGAGCAGAGTACAACTCTCATAGTTCGGGAGGCTCCCCACATACAGCTCTTTTCAACAGGGTAGAGTCAAAGACTTTTCGTCTCATTAACTCTCCTCTTACTGGTTCCCTTCAACCTCTGTCTCTTCACTGCACTGTTGCATCTTTATCGCTTTTCTATCGCTACTTTAGTGGTCACTGCTCCTCTGAACTGTCTGCTTGCATCCTTCCACCTCTACGACGGACGCGTAGTACCCGTCTAGCAACAAACTTTCATCCCTTTTCTGTTCAACTCTCTAATGGAAGAGTTAACCGTTACTCCCAGTCCTTCATTTATGCAACAGATCAACTCTGGAACTGTCTCCCTCAGTCTGTATTTCCTACTTCCCATGATCTCCAGTTTCTCAAACGCAGTGCGTCCAGGCATCTTGAAATGAACGGATCTTGAATTTGGCTCTCTGTTGTAGTGTTTTTGTTTTTTCCTTGGAAGGAACGGTTTGCGGGTTCCTGGCCTTTGGTTCCTTCTTCCTTGCATAAGAAGAAAAAGAAAAAACTGAGTAAATGGTGATGATTATGTGTTGTGGAAATGATGATGATGATGATGATGGTGATGATGACAGTGATGGAGGGAGCCCTATATGCTCACCTGCGCCCCCTGCCAGTGATGGTGGCAGGTTATCAGTGGCCACGGTGATGGAGGCGATCTGATACAATTATAGGCTGACTCACACAACCACTCCAGCAATCACACGCACAGGCTGGCAGAACCACAACAGACAGACAGGCAGATGCACGCAAGCAGACAGACAAGCAGGCAGGCAGATGCACGCACGCAGGCAGACAGGAAGATATGCACCCACGTAGGAAGACAGGCAGGCAGGTAAACGCATACATGCGACAAAAAGTCAGAACGGACGCAGGTTGGAGGGAAGGCGGGAATGCGAGCAAACAGCAGGCGGGCAGAGCGAAATATAAGTAAAGAAGTAACCACGAACATAGAGGCAGTAAACGCAAGACATGCGAAGATGGAGCAAAACATGTTATAATGTTGATGCCAAACTGGTGACTACAAAACTACCGCCACCCTCACAACGTCCTCCCTCATTCCTACCGAACTATGATAACCTTTAATGATTGATAATACACCACGCGAGGGCACTGGCATATTATCAGCGGTGAGGGCAGCTTTTTACTGAGGTTCTCGACCAAGGCTGAACACTTGGAGGTGAGGTGAGGTGAGCGAGCCAGCTCACTGTGCTGTGTGTTCACCTGATCTCACTTGTCCTGTCTTCCCAACATGAAGTGCAGAACTGTTTCTGCACTTTGTTCCATATTTTACAGTACTTTAACCATGGGGTGTTGTCCAAATACGAAAATATTCATACGCCTTTTGGCTAACTTCTAATTGCCTTTCTTATAATAATGATACCAAATGATTTTTCTACAACAATGACAGTCAATGGCTTCGTTCTCAAACTATTACAGTAAACTGTAGTTGCAATGATCATGGTACTGTCTGCCCTCAAGGACTGTTTTTTAAAGTCTGAAACAGAAAGGAGTAGAAATGTACCGTACAGTACTTAATACACTTTCATATAAAATTAAAACTATCACTTTATCATCATCTACGATAAAGACAAAGCATTTTTTTTTTTTTTGGCAAGTATGCATTTATACCCTTGTGGTAGCACGGGAAGACTTATATATATATATATATATATATATATATATATATATATATATATATATATATATATGATCCCGTGTTACATATGATTAGTGTATGTAAGGGCTGAAGTTGGTTGTCACTGTAGTACCAAGTAAAACATAAATATACAAATACTCTGACAACCTGCAACATGTGGCCTCATAAAACTGGTCGGGCGTTAATAAAAACGCAGTCTACATTTATCTTTCACGTATTCACTCTGCCTCCACACTGGCTACACATAATGCTATCTCAGTGGCCTAGCTGAACAAAACCCCATCTTTTAATTCTAATTAATGGACAACACCAGCAAAAAAAGAAGTCTTATTAAAAGTTGTTTTTTCTTCTCAAATCTCACGCTGATTCAGCAACACCCGCGGGACAAGTCCAGCATCACCAATATCATGTTGTCCTCCTTGCTACGCCATCATTTTGTCCTTCTTGCTACACCACCCTCAGTATTAATGATCATGTTCATCATCATCATTACCGTCATCACCATTATCATGACAATCATCACCATCACACCGCCATCATCATCATCACCTTTATCACGCGTCACCACCACTACCATTACTATAGTCTGTTCCATATAAAGTGGCGGAAGAAGTACGCTCAAGTCCTAGTCGAACACAGGTGCCCGTACAAAGGGATTAAAGTGACCTCACCTGACTCTTTCTCCAGCCCTACCCTTCTCCTTCCTCTCCTGAGAGAGAGAGAGAGAGTGAGAGAGAGAGAGATTTGAACTGTTTATTGTCTAATATTCAAATATAGCAATCATATTTTATTTTCTGACCTATTATTAATTAATCCTACATCCAATCCAAACATGAATTTGTGTAATTTGAAGGCATTATTACGAGTTCTATCCTGATTGGCAAACCTAAGAAAATCACCAATTCATCGCGAAATGGCGAACCCTTATAAGTATTAAAATATCAGTCATATGATTTGCTGAAAATAACTTCTATCAAGATAGAGTTTTATATTAAAAAAAATGGTGAAATATTCATTACCCTCTCTCTCTCTCTCTCTCTCCCTTCTCGTGTGTGTGTGTGTGTGTGTGTGTGTGATGAATAGGAAAAGGGAATGTTTATCCCTCCCCTCCCTCTCTGTTCTTTCCTCCTTTCCTCCTCCTCTCTCTCTCTCTCTCTCTCTCTCTCTCTCTCTCGTATAATATTAAACAATGCATGTATATGGCTTATATTTATATTTACAACTCTTATTTACAATAAGTATACAGAAGACACCTCACACAACACTTGTTTATTCATCTTCATCGCTGCTGGACTCGTTCCATATATTGATAACAAAATTTTCTACCATGTGGTTTACAGAAATGTCATTTCTCATAAATTCTTCTATTTTTTTTTTGTATGTGCCACACATTTCTGCCAGTTTTCCGCTATTATTTTTTCTATCGCATTTCTCGTCAGCTCTTCGATCACTCGTAATTTTCGAGAAGAATTTGAGTTTCTCTTCCTCACATCATCCTTGACCTGAGCCCAAATCAGCTCTATGGGGCTGAGCTGGCAATGATAGGGAGGAAGCCGCAGCACCTGGTGACCAGGATTATTGGCGATTTCATCAATTTCAAACAATTGCTTGTCTTTATTTGTCTGTTTCTTTTCTTTTTTTTTTTTCACTTGGTGTAGCAGCTCAGCCTTAGTGTGCAGAGGGTTATGAGGGAGGTTGTTATCAAGAAGCCACTTTATAATTTCTTGTTTTCGTAAGCTCTGTGTTGGTGCTTTATTTATAATTTTGCAGTGGTATGATGCGTTGTCCATTATTATAAGTGACCTGGGCGGGATGTTGGGAAGCATCAACAAGGGCGTTCCAGGAAATGCTGCATGTGACCTCAGGGCAAATGCTCCACCCATCTTGACCTGAGGCCAAACGCACACCTGAACCAGTACGGGTCAGCAGGCGCTCCACTCATGCATTCCCTCCTTCCTCTTCTTTGTTACCATTCATCTCAAGCTATACTCACCCAAGAGTCCCAGCAGGTTCCACATATTTTTATAAGAAATGTCGATAGAGAATATACTTTACATGCGCCTGCGTGGAAGCATGTGTGTGTGTGTGTGTGTGTGTGTGTGTGTGTGTGTGTGTGTGCGCGCGTCTAAGATGAATGGGAAATTTTGAAACCTGTCTTAGATAGTTTTTGAAATATTAACACAACAATCATGTAAGTTGCTAAAAGTTACACATAAGAACATACTGCAAGAAGAGTGGATAACCTCAGTAGACCTTTTGGTCCATGATAGGCAGCTCCAACAAGAATAAGACTAATCTATGAGAATAACACAAGGATAGCACAGAAAAAGGCTCTCCACAGATAATAAAGACACACACACATGCACCTACACCTACACCTACACGCGCGCACACACACACACACACACACACACACACACACACACACACACACACACACTCTCTCTCTCTCTCTCTCTCTCTCTCTCAGGAGAGTAGGGAGAAGGGAGGGGCTTGAGGAAAGAGGGGGATAATCCTTCAAAGGTCACCTGCGTTCTGCGTTTGACCCAGACTTGGGAAGGAAAATAAAGGTTTCTCTCCGCCAGTTTATATGGAACAGACTATAGGAAACAAAAATTTTCTTAAATGATTGTCAAGAAGTAGGAATGGCAAAATTGCACAGATAAGAGATGGAAAAAAGCACAGAAACAAGAGAGTATTCAGGATGGGAGGAGATTTGGAGACCTATACCCATTACTACATTCCACACTTTAGCCACAAACCTGTAGCTGGTGGAATGTAGTAATGGGTATAGGTCTCCATATCTCTTTCCATCCTGAATGCTCTCGTGTTTCTGTGCTTTTTTCATCTCTTATCTGTGCAATTTTGCCATTCCTACTTAATCATTTTAGAAACGTTTTCTAGTTTATGATCTTTTTATGGAAGTATAATTATGCATAAATCAAGTATTATATTTGGACTGTAACATGCATAGCATATTGAACGACTAAAACGAGTGTGCCTTCCCGTGATATAAAAGTGTTTTTCCACGTTCTTTAACTGCAGCGAAGCTGTAGCGAACCATTATTGCGCAAAATGGCGTACTTACGGGTGGCCGCGATGCGGTTTTCAG
The DNA here is from genome assembly GCF_032717465.1 of Coenobita brevimanus. Taxonomy (NCBI): domain Eukaryota; kingdom Metazoa; phylum Arthropoda; class Malacostraca; order Decapoda; family Coenobitidae; genus Coenobita; species Coenobita brevimanus. The sequence goes on from NC_136969.1 coordinate 12,849,135, forward strand.
GACGTAACTCGCGAACCGTAGATTGAATACTTTTCTAAACATGAAACATTTGCACCTAACAAGCAGCGTTTTGGCGTATAGCACGTTCGCATACGCCTTTTTGTATTGGAGTTATGAATGATGAAGAAGAAAAAAAGAATGAAAGAACAAAATCAATATTTTTGCGATTCGATTTTGCGACTCCAACGAAGATTAGCAAGACTTTGCGAGTAGTTTTGCATTTGAATAGCGGAGGTCTTTTAGTTCATAAGCTTAGAACTAAGCTTTGAGACTGTGTTCGAGCTAATGCTCCTATACCCTATGGTACATGACGCCAGATTGAACTTGAGCCATTCCAGCTTATGGAGTGCTACCGCACTCCGTGACAATATTCCCTCAGTTATAAGTTGTATGGGTACTGGGTAGGACCAAGAGACAAGATAAAAGTAAAAAGACAAAAGCAAACCTATCATCAGACTGCCCAATAAAGATAACCCACAAATTCAATTAAGTCTTCAAAGCTCTGGGCCTAATTTATTCCCCCCAGTTGATAATTCTGATGCTACCTTCAATTTTTCAAGCGTTTATCAGCCCAGAAAACGTGGCTTAATGTTTTCACTCCAATGACATATATTTCATTCTTGACATCCCCAGACGATATCATTTAACTTGTGAAAACCCTTTTGTATTATGGAGGTCAATCAAAGGCTTATCCAACCTCTCAAGCCTGATACGTATCTGCTAAGCTGAATAAAATCGACTGGAGATAGCAAGAATAAAATACAGCCTACGTCATCGGTAAGATGTCATGAGGGAGTGAAGGACCACATATGAAATTGAAATACGACGAGGAGCAGTCTTTATGCCTGACAGAATGAAGTTACATATGAACAAGGGTATGTGTGCAGGAAAGTGGAATAAAAAGGAATAAAAGAACTACTCATGATAAAGACGAGGCGTCTATGATGGAAAAGTTGATGTGGACGAAATGATGGACTGCAGTTATGAGTAGCCTGTCAACAGAAGGATGAATGAGAATGAAGTAAGGAATATACCTGAACCTTGCATATCTGATACCAAGTGCCTTACACACACACACACACACACACACACACACACATTCCTCAATGCTGACTCGCTATCTCATTAACTCTCTGCTGACAACTATCTATCTATCTATATACCTAGGCTGCTTCCCCCAAGGAAAGGGAGGTAGCCGAGACAGGACGACTCACTCCATTTACTCATCCATTCAAACACATTCATTCGCATCTTAGCTCCAAAGGGGAGAACGGACAGATCCTCACCGCATCACACCGCACAAGGGTCAACTGCGCAATGCAATCAGTGACATCCGCAGCAGGGCCCGACAGCAGAACTGGTTTACCCCTGCCACATCATAACAGACCCATCCCCTTACCCGCACCTGACCTGACTAGCTGATCAGACCAAATGCGGGAGAATATCCCCTCAGGGCTGCGTCATCACTTATTCATTCACAATTTCTCTCCATTTATTTCTGTCATGCACAGCCACTCTTCCTTGCTCAACAGACATCCCTCTCGCATCCAGCGCTCTCTTCACACTGTCCATCCATCCTATTCGTGGTCTTCCTCTCAGCCTTACACCTCTCACATCAGATCTAGTTATCTTTTTCACCAATCGCTCATTATCCATTCTCTCCATATGCCCAAACCATTGCAACACCCTCTGCTCAACTCTACCAGCCATCTCCCGAACAACTCCAGTTCTCCTTCGCACTTCATCATTTCGCACTCGATCCATACGCGTCACTCCACACATACTCCTCAGACATCTCATCTCCATTACATTCAAACTTTTCCTCTCTGCTACACCCATATTCCATGTTTCAGCCCCATATAATGCAGTCGGTACCACAACACCCTCATACAGCCATCTCTTTACATCCATTCTAAGCGAACGACATTTAAACACTTTTTTTCATTCCTCCCAGCACCTTTCCTACTTCAATGATTCTAAACTTCACTTCTGCATCTATTCTTCCATCCACAGCAACATGTGACCCTAGATATTTAAAATAATCTATCTCCTCAAGCAACTCACCATTCAAAACTATATTCATCCCCCTACCATCTATCAACCTCGTACACTTCATCACTTTACTCTTATTCTCATTTACTTTCAATTTCCTCCTTTCACACACCCTTCCAAACTCCTCTACCAACTGTCTCAATCTCTCCTCTGAATCAGTCACCAGTGCAGTATCATCTGCGAACAGCAGCTGCTTCAGATTCCACTCTCCTCCATCAACATTTACCAGACTCAGACCACCTAAAACTCTTGCATTCACTGACAACTAATTAACTTAATTTTTTTTTTTCAGCAGGGAATCAGGTATTATCATAAACACAAGGTAAATGTAGTGTGCTGGTGGTGGACCTTGGCTTTATAGGGCGTGACGGAGATGAATTTAATGATACAGGTAAGCTATCAAGAAATCAATGTCGACCACAGAACTGGTGTTTTGTGCTTATATGGAAGTTACGACAAAGGGACCAGTTTTAAGAGATATATTCTTGATAATGATATAGTTCTTCAGTCGCTGATGCAGGTGACGCGAGAAGTGTATGATGTGTGTCTCAATAAGCATTATAACAAGTGTCTGAAGCCCATTACACACCCAACATTCTTGTCCACTCACGTCAGTCGAACGCCCCAAATCTAGTTCATAATAACACACAGCCCAACTTTTACTGTCATGCTCTACAAAAAGCCATCTTGTGGTCCCATATCCCTTCCAGTTCACGCCCAAAGCCTTTCACTTTCGCCCACTTCCCGCCTAGTCCACGCCCGACGTCCGAACCCTGCCACTTCCTGCCCGGTCCGTGCAGAACATTCCTCATCCCCGCCCAGTCTACACTCAACGTCTCTCACCCGCGCTCACTTTCCGCCCAGTCCACGCATATCGTCCCTAAACCCCGCCCACCTCTGCCCAGTCTACATCGAATGCTCCTCATTCCCGCCCACTTCCCGGCCTGTCCACGCATAACGTCCCTCAACCCCAGCTCACTTCCCGCCCAGTCCACGCCTAACGTCTCTCACTCCCGCTCACTTCCCACCCAGTTCTTGCCCATCACCTCTCACCCCCGCCCACCGTCCAATGCCATATACAGCACAAGACATACACACTGCTTTTGAAAACACGTGCCCACGCCTGCCTACGCCTCACACCCAGACAATATGCAGCTTTATAAACTTTCAAACGAGTTACTGCGCAACACATCCTTTATGGTAACCTATTACCTTTGCAAGTTCATATGTCAAATAAACTGAAAACCAGCACAGCAATTAAGAGAAAAATAAACGAATATAGAAACAAATACACGACTACTTTGATATTTTGCATATATAGCAATTATAAGATAGCCATGTTCTTACTTGCCTACATGGAAGAGTCTACAACATGAGGGGGTGGATGGCATTTGATGAGACGAAAGGTGTATACAATGTAAGTTGTTTGTCTGGCAGAGCAGACCCATCAACTACAGACAAGCAATCAACCCTCCCTGCAGTGAAATGATAATCCCTTGTTGTGGATACCGCCTCGCCACAGGAAGGCGCGGGGAAAAGTGTACAGTAGAAGCTTGGCTTCTGGATGAACGCCGCATTTGCGTCTCTCCATCCAGTTAACAGGGCCACAATAGCAGGCTCCACATCACCCCGTTACTTGGTTACATGGTTACCACCCAGCGTTGTAAATGGTTTCCTTGGTTACTAGAAAACAGTAGGCTTGTCACTCAGTGTAGAACCATATGAAGTGGGAAGAGTAATGAAAGACAGATGGGTGAAAATAAAACAGAGGAGGGCAGATACAGAAAAGAACGGTAAAGGTGATGGAAGAAGTAGGCAGCACTACATCAAGTGAGTAGATGATGGGTGCCTCCATACAGTACAGTATGGTATATAAGTACAGAAATAGGAGTAGATTTTGTCAAGGCTACACCTCACATGATGCGACGCCAGGCGTCCGTGCACTCTCTCTCTCTCTCTCTCTCTCTCTCTCTCTCTCTCTCTCTCTCTCACACACACACACACACACACACACACACACACACACACACACACACACACGAGGCCATACGATGTTCATTAAAAAACACAAACAGTCTATTGTTTACAAAAAATAAACGAAATATGATACCGTAACTATAAACAAGATGGCCTAACCTCGCACTGTTGGATGAGTCACTGGTGGGTGGGTGTGATGTGGGAAGGGATGGGCGGGGGTGAGGTGAGAGAGGATGGGCGGTAGCTGGGTGTGCAGGAGGTGGGTGGGTGTGGGTGAGAGAGGTTGGAGTGAAAAACTGGAGGTCATAAACAGAGCTGGATTTAAAAATTGGAGGAGGAGGAGGAGGAGGAGGAGGAAGTGGTAGAACGAGAAGAGAGAGAGAGAGAGAGAGAGAGAGAGAGAGAGAGAGAGAGAGAGAGAATAACTGCTGGAAGCCTAGAAAATTTATTCCTCCCAAAGATAGTTACGTAAGGAAAACGAAAATCAAGTTTCAATTATTTTCTTATGCTTGGACACAATGCATTTCAAAGACTAGGGTACATGTAGAAGCACACACAATCTAGGTCATTTCAGCGTTGTCTAGTAATGTATATGAAAGACTGAAAATGCCAATAAACACTTACGCGTGTATTACTGATCTGCAAGGAAAAGAGGAAGGGCTCTGAAAGGTAGCCGGGTGCTGCGTGCCTCTAAAATGTGGAAGGCTGGCAAGTAAAAAGTTTTATAAAGCAATACGCACATTAAGCGATAGAAGGGGAGGGAGACGTAACACTATGGTGAGGAGACGGGGCGTTTATACCTACCCTCAGATATCCATTTTCATTATCCTATCTCCAAATTAATAGACAGGGTATAGTCACAACCCTGTACTATTTACCATGAACTAACTTTGCACGATGTCGAACAAATAAACAAAAATTGGTGATTCCTGGGTGTCTGAGTGTAACAGACGTGAGAAGACACCATACCTCATTCCAGCATTACATACCTCACTGGTACCTTGTTCCAGGCACATCTCACTTTTCACATAGCTGTAAGGAGAGAAAATGTAATTAGCAATAGAAAAGGTACAAGGTAACAGGTAAAAAACAGGTAAAATGGCTGATAATAAACAAATATTTAAATCCTACAACTCTTCTCTCGCCATAAACGGTATCGGGTTCTCAGCATCAAAGATCAACAAAATTTCGACAAGATTCCCCCCATACCGACGTCAAATGGCGAAAATACATATATGGATACAAACTAAACACTGTAAATAATACTTCAATGACCCATATACAAGGTGTCACCACTAAAATTACCTGCATAAAAGTGAATTAACATTCTGACATAGTTTCGGAGGGCGAGGATGTCGACGATGTATTACTGCTTCCACATGATTTCACTCAAGGTTCCTGATATATGTAAGTAGACTAGGTACAAACCAACCAACTGGATTCACTAACCTCACACCAAGTTCAGGCAAAAATGGCTAACGTAGGCAGGGATAATATGCTGACAAATATCAAGAGAAAAACAGTACGGCGCCTGCAACATACACAGGTCGACCTATAACCTTACCCTGTGACCTTGACATAGGATCGGTTATCTCAATATCCAATCCCTCCATCCATGGGTGACCCTGAACCCTTCCGAAAATTCTGGTATAAATCGGATGGAGTAGTTTAAGGTGACCTCCCTTTGTGATCTTGACCTGTTGTCCTAAAAAAAAAAAAAAAAAAAAAAAAAAGTCAAGCAGTTTGGCCGTCCCTCAATCCTTCCTGTAAGTTCTTCCATATCAGATCAAAGCTGTTTTAGTTGCTGTGTTCAGACACGGTCACACACGGGTCAAACTCTTACCTTGCCCCGAAACCTTGCCCATCGACTCACTGTTATCATAATTGATTCCCCACGTTGCTACCTTACCCTCAACCTTCCACCAATCTAAGTCGGATCAAAACTATTTGTGCTGACCCTGCCATGTGACCTTGACCTTCAACCTTTTGTTCTTTAAAAAAAAAAAAAAAAAAAAAAAAAAAAAAAAAGCCAGCCCACTGGCTGAACCTGAATCCTTTCACCAAGTTTGGTCCAAATAAAATAAAAACTCTTTAAGAATGCTACTACATTGCAACTCTGTCACTTACCTACAGGGTACCTATACATACATCTGGCAGACAGCGCGACTGGTGGTCAGGCTGCTCTGAGAGTCGGTAGTGAAAAAAAATAAATAAATAAAATCAATGCCACCTGCATCGCTTGAGCTCGCTATATATGGCGGTCACTAACTAAGGCCATCATAGGCGGTAAAGCAACGGAGGTGGTTTAGATATCATTCGTTGTAAACCAGCTGTGTACAAAGATATTACTGTGCGTTGAATTTATAAGCACGAGAAGATTTAAGTTGCGAGCTATACACTTAAACACTATCACATTGTACTGTACCACATACTCGTAATACAACCCAGACTCAGCGCGGTCTACCGGATGGTTAGGAGAGACTCATAAAACTGGAAGCTGTGTATGATACGGACATGGCTTAGAGAGGAAAGAGAAGAGTAGCTGATGCGAGAATGAGAATATACGACCGAGAACAAAGTGATAAGGATGTCGTGAAGAAGTACTGTACATGCCGAATGAAGACATAAGAGTGTTTGAAGGGAAATCCGCATTATTGCATGGTTACTAAGAAGCTTGGAGAAGTTTGTCAGGGTTTTGGAAGAATAGTGCGGTAAGGCGACTGGCAGAAGATAGAGTCGCAATGAAACGGTCAGCTCTGCCAAATAACCAGAAAAGGCGGATGATAGAATGATACTGTGGACGGGACTTAAGAGGGTACCAGAAGTTTTCACGTGCAGACGATCCCCACCTTACCTAACCCGTCTTGTTAGACTCTTAGAGCAAAGTAAACAGCATATCAGCCACAAGTAAGAGAACTAACCATACTGACAGATCACTCTTCATCTTATCTGTATATTTCCTGATGCTGGATACTGTGAAGGGTAACTACGACACAAATTGATCTCCAGGAATTTTTGTTCGTATCTAATAACGACTCCCTCCCTCACAACACACCACATTACGTCATACCTGAAACCCCATCACTTGAGTTTGGTCTACCTATTTATATTACTATCTCTATCCCACCCAGTGTAATATGACTGCATAAGTGATATTACTCATGGGGGTATACTCTGTGTGTGTGTGTGTGTGTGTGTGTGTGTGTGTGTGTGTGTGTGTGTGTGTGTGTGTGTGTGTGTGTGTGTGTGTGTGTGTGTGTGTGTGTGTGTGTGTGTGTGTGTGTGTGTGTGTGTGTGTGTGTGTGTGTGTGTGTGTGTGTGTGTGTGTGTGTGTGTGTGTGTGTGTGTGTGTGTGTGTGTGTGTGTGTGTGTGTGTGTGTGTGTGTGTGTGTGTGTGTGTGTGTGTGTGTGTGTGTGTGTGTGTGTGTGTGTGTGTGTGTGTGTGTGTGTGTGTGTGTGTGTGTGTGTGTGTGTGTGTGTTTATTATACACTTCCACCACCCCTCCCACACCCCGTCGGTGTCGTCACGTAAGAGCCTGGCGGGGAACATTACGTCCAATTAGCAGGTTGTTTGGACTGTGATCCCGCCGTCAGTGTGTTGGTGGAGGTACACAATATCAGTTTATCCACGACAAATGATTAGTAATGATGGGATATTACATATCTTGAATAATTTGTGGGTCATTAGCAGACTGTGTGAGCCGAGCGAACACAGTAGTTACGTCAACCTGATAATTATGGTGCCGCCTATAAGAGCAACCTGTATATGTGTGGAAAGACCTGCTTCAAGCTTGTGTACTGTGTAGTATCGTCCTGTGCAGCTGTCTGGAATCGGTGCAATACCGGCATGAGATATCAGCACTACTTGTGTGTGCAAGAATATACACCTGTACTTCAGCACATATATGCTACCTGACAGTTCGGCAGTATCATTTTTTCTTTTATCTGCAAACAATATTATACTAAAATCGTAACGTCCAAAAATATACAGTGTGCAACAAACATTTGCAGTTCATGTGTTAGATTATCCACAAGCAGTGAAACAAAAAATACAAATATATTTAATCAAATACCAGTATTTGGCCAGGAACATCCTTGTTGCTATACCACGTTCATGTAAATATGAACCAGATCGACTGTAAGTTGCAGTTGCCCTTCTGCCGTCCACCATCCTTCTTTCTGAGCACAGGGAGTAGGATGAGGGACGTTTGTATAGCCCTGGCAGTGGAGTCCACCGATTGTATCAGTGTCAACGTGAGAAGACATCCCCCTCCAGCACAACGGGCTTCCTAAATGACAAGAACTCTGGCCACAAATGTATGGGACGGAAAGGTGGAATGTTGCACTCACTTCGTTTTGGTGCTCCAATTTCTGTCGCTTCTCTTTACTGATGTAATAATCCCTCTCTCAACTCTTATACTGTCCTTCTTAGCCTATTCCTCGATCTTTGGCAGTCTGTCCGTCAGCTTGTATGTATGCTTTAAAATACTAGGTTTTTCCTGGAGCTCCTCTCTGAATCGTTTAGGAAAATAGAACTATGATATTTGGGGGGAAACTAACTAGTCCACTTTTCAAGTACCCATGCTTATTTCTTCTAGTCAACTTTTTTTCCATTGTTTTGATATCTTTATTTCAGTCCAGCTTAATGTAATATCTGCTGGTCTACATTTTGAGCACGTCAGTAATAAATTAACATAATTTTGGAGGGGCTCTATCCCTCACAAACCATATTATAATCCAGGTAATTCTGATCGTCTGTTCTGGATATAATACCTGGTGACGAATTAAATAAGCTCTGATTTATCTACGCTGAGGTATAAGATGGTAGTAAATGATATAGTGCAAGTAGTAAAATGTGTGAAGGGGTAAGGGTGAGCTAGGATAAGGTGGACTGTAAATGCTGGAAAAGATTAATGGGAATGTGGGAATGAAGCTGAGTCAGGATAGTATGTTGAGATACATGTTGCAAGGCAAAATGCCATGGCACCAAGCACTGCAGTTAGTATGAATAAATGAAAGCATTAAATGGGGGAAGAATGATTAAATGCAGTTAAACAGTCTAGCTTGGGTATATCCAGGTTTGGACGCAGTCGCAAGGTCTACTATGTCACCACAAATAGTCCTCAAACCTCAACACATGAGTACCAATACCCACTGTCTGTACTGTGACTCTGAATTTGTGCAAGGACATCCATTCCTGTGGCCAAGTATTCCACTTAGCAGAGAACACGGGCACTTATACCCACTACAATATGCTACGGATAACACGTTCAGGATTTGGTATGAGCGTAGTAACTCGAATATATGTATGGGGTGTCGCGAGGGCCGATGTAAGTTGGATGCCTGTTGTATGTGAGATGCAGATTATAATGTTACGATGGTTTGCAGGTTAGTCGGCATCAGATCCGATCAGAATGATAGTTGAGATACAGCCTTTTCAATAGCTACAGAAGTAAATGCCCATTGGATGTTGAGTTGCCGACTCCTCTTACCCAGATTAACAAAACCCTCTTCATCCTACCTTCCATGTTCCATCTTTTATTTCACTCCCTTCGTCCATCCTCTCTCATTACTCTCTCCTCTTTTAGGTTTCCTCTCCCGTCTCTTCCCTAACGTTTTCTCTCCCTCACGCCTCCCCATCACAGCACTCTCTAGCCATCGTTCACCTTCTTCACTCCACTCCACGTTTCTACCGATTATCCTCTTCTTCCCTTAAGCCTGTCCTCTCCTTTACCTGCCTTATCGTCTCCTCTTCCGCCATCATCATCATCTTCCCCATCACTCCTCCCGCGACCATTCATCCCTCTTGTCTTGTACTATATGGTCTACATACAGGTATTCCTCCCTCCCTCACTTTCCTCCCAGTCTCCTTCTTTCATGTTCTTCTTTTTCTCGCATTTTCCCTCCGCGTTTTTTCCTTCGCCCATGTTCTTATATGCTGCTATCTTCGCCCTCCTATTTACTTCTTTCCAATTCATATTTCATCCATTTACTATTTCTCTCTTTCCTAGTCTCCTCTTCGAAGCTCTACCTTCTTTGCCATTCCTTCACATTACTTCTACGCAAACTATAAACCATCACACCGCTCCATGTACAGCAATATTTTTCTCCCAGACAGTAAGCAAGCATTTCCTATCATTTTTCAGCTTACGTGTCGTTCCAGTGGACTTAAAGGATGAGGAGTAGACTGTAGCACCAGTCGAGCAGGGCAGTACTCCCGAGGTGGATGGAAAGCTGATGACAGGGAGTGCTGGAGCTCCCGTTTCATCAGCCCTCAGGACTAGTTCCTGGCCATCCCCCTTTGCTGAACTTTTTCAGTGTCTCAGTTACACAGAGAGTAGGCCAGCATGCTCTCCAGTACAAAATTCTCTAACTATCTTCACCAAACTACATGCACAGTACACACTACACTTCCTATTCAAAATTCAACAAAAATGGCGTCGATTAATCAAGCCTCGGAGTCCCCGGGGGGGGGGGGGACCATAAATGCCCCCGCCATCTGCCCCTCTCCCGGTGACGACTCGAGGTGCCTGGAACCACTGTCTGACTCTCTTCTTCTTCATTTCTGCAACATTCGCGGCCTTTCATCTAACTTTCTCACTGTTGAACACCACCTCTCCTCCTCTAAACCTCACCTTCTTTTTCTGACGGAGACTCAGCTGTCTGAGGCAACCGACAGCAAACCCTTTTCTGTATCCTCCTACTTTCTCTATGCTCATTTCAAAGCCAAAGGTGGCTGTTGTGTATACATACGCAACGATTTATCTTGCTCTCGTGTTCCTGAACTTGATTCTTCTGAATTCTCCACACTCTGGCTTCGGCTTTCCTGTCATTCTCTGACTAAATATATCTGTGCTGTTTACTTATCCCCTAATTCTACTGACTATCAAAAATTCTTCGACTATCTTACATCTACGATGGAACACATTCTGTCCATTTCTCCTTTCTCTGAAATCTCCATTCTTGGAGATTTCAATGTTCACCACCACCTTTGGCTCTCCTCTCCTTTCACAGATCCACTTGGTGAACAAGCCTACATCTTTTCTATCCTTAATGACCTAGAGCAGCTTGTACAGCACCCTACCCGTATCCCTGACCGCCTTGGAGAGAGCTCCAACATACTTGACCTCTTCCTCACAACTAATCCTTCTGCTTACTCTGTTAATCTTTTCTCTCCGTTGGGCTCCTCCGATCACAACCTTATTACCTTAACCTGTCCTATCACTCCGGTACGGCCTGTGGACCCTCCAGGGAAACGTCGTCTGTGGCATTTTGGAGCCGCGAACTGGGAGGCCCTCAGGCAGTACTTCTTTGATTTTCCCTGGAATGATTATTGCTTCCATGGCAGGGAGCCATCTGAGTGTGCCTTGCACATTACGGAGGTTATCCTCTCGGGCATGGAAGCATACATTCCTTTCTCATATCCTTTGACTAACGCAAGAAAGCCTTGGTTTAATCACGCTTGTTCTAATGCTGTCCGCAACAAGGAGAAGGCCTACAAAAGGTACCGGAGCCAACCCACCCCTGAATCACATCATCTTTACGTTTCTGCCCGGAATCGTGCTAAGTCTGTTCTTCGCTCTACTAAAAATAATTTCATCCATACTAAATGCTCTCAACTCTCCAACTCGAATTCTTCCCGCTCCTTCTGGCACCTTGCCAAAAATCTTTCTAACAACTTTACCTCATCATCCTTCCCTCCTCTTTTCTACTCTGATGACTCTGTAGCTATTTCTTCTACTGATAAAGCAGATCTCTTCACACAGACTTTCTCCTCCAATTCCACCTTAGACGATTCCGGTGCTGTTCCTCCATCACTTTTCCCCTCTGACTTCCTCATGGCCGACATTAAAATTTCTTCAGTTGATGTACTTTCTGCCATCACTGGCCTCAGTACTAACAAGGCATATGGGCCTGATGGGGTCCCTCCTGTTGTTCTCAAGAACTGTGCTCCTGTGCTTACACCCTGCCTAGGCAAACTCTTTCGCCTTTGTCTGTCAACTTGTACCTTTCCTTCTTGCTGGAAGTTTGCTCTCATTCAGCCAGTCCCAAAGAAGGGTGACCACTCCCAACCCTCCAACTATTGTCCAATTGCTTTAACGTCCTGTATTTCAAAAGTTTTCGAGTCAATTCTTAATAGAAAAATTTTAAGGCATCTTTCCTATCACAACCTTCTTTCCGATCGTCAGTATGGGTTCCGTCAGGGACGCTCCACTGGCGATCTTCTCACCTACCTTTCAGACTCCTGGTCATCCTCCTTTTCAGGACTTTGGCAAAAGCTTTGCCATTGCACTTGACATCTCAAAGGCTTTCGATCGAGTCTGGCATAAATCTTTAATTTCCAAACTGCCCTCCTACGGTTTCTATCCTTCTATCTGTGCCTTCATCGCTAGCTTCCTTTCTGGTCGTTCTATAGCCGCTGTTGTAGACGGCCATCGTTCTTCTCCTAGATCTATCAACAGTGGTGTTCCTCAGGGCTCTGTCCTATCACCAACTCTCTTCCTTTTATTCATCAATGATCTTCTAAGCTGAACATCTAACCCTATCCACTCATACGCTGATGACTCCACTCTTCACCTTTCCATTCGGTTCCCGCAACGCCCATCTCAACAGTTACTTCAAGAAACAAGGGATGAGGCTATGGCACACCTAATGTCTGACTTGGCTCGTATCTCTGACTGGGGTAAAAATAATATGGTTGTCTTTAATGCATCTAAGACTCAGTTCTTACACCTATCAACCCGACAAAATCTTCCACAGGTATACCCATTGATGTTTAATAATATTCAGCTTAATCCTGCATCATCCTTGAACATGCTTGGGGTTTCATTTACTCGGGACTTATCTTGGAAAGATCATATTGCATTTCTTGTAAAATCTGCTTCCAAGAGATTGGGTGTGCTAAGCCGACTCCACTCTTTCTTTACTCCTGCACAATTGTTGACTCTATACAGGGGTTTCATCCGCCCCTGTGTGGAGTACAACTCTCATGTGTGGGGAGGCTCCCCACATACAGCTCTTCTCAATAGGGTGGAGTCAAAGGCTTTTCGTCTCATTAACTCTCCTCCTCTTACTGACTCCCTTCAACCTCTGTCTCTTCGCCGCACTGTTGCATCTTTATCTCTTTTCTATCGCTACTTTAATGGTCACTGCTCGTCTGAACTGTCTGCTTGCATTCCTCCACCTCTACGACGGGCGCGTAGCACCCGTCTGGCAGCAAACTCTCATCCCTTTTCTGTCCAACTCTCTAATGCAAGAGTTAACCGTTACTCCCAGTCTTTCATTTATGCAACAGGTCAGCTCTGGAACTGTCTCCCTCTATCTGTATTTCCTGCTGCCTATGATCTCCAGTCTTTCAAACGCAGTGTGTCCAGGCATCTCAAAATGATCGGATCTTGAATTTGGCTCTCTATTGTATTTTGTTTTTCTCTTGGAGGGAACTGTTACTGCGGGCTCATGGCCTTTGGTTCCTTCTTCCTCGCATAAAAAAAAAAAAAAAAGTATAAACACTTTCAACCAGAACTGTGTGAAATATAGCCAAAAACTTTTTGTAGAAGTAAATACAGCCTGTGACTGGTTAATGAGACACAAGTTAGTGAGCAAGGTTTATCTCGTCTCAGAAGAGTTAATGAATACCGGTGATACATCATTTTCTCCCACAGTCACTTTAGCTTTTCCAGTACGATGACGCCTTAATATATCTTTTCTTGCTACCTCTAGATGATCTTATTCAGCTTAGTCCAGACTTCCTGTAGTGAACAAGCAAATGAAAGCCATCTCTAGTCCACTCCGTTCGAAAAATCTCTCACAAGATTAATAAAACTGTGTGATCGTGAAGAGAATACGACAAGAAATCATGGATGAGGAGATGTTAGCTCTAATTTGTCTGTAGTCCCCTCTCAGCCACCATCCACCCACACACTGGCTTCAGCAAAGAATGCCTTAAACAGAGGAGGACATAAATGAGGGTGACAGTGATCCTCTACTAACCTGCTCGGGCCTACCTGTCAAGCGCCTCTTCTCTCACTGTTACTCTCATTCACTTTCACTTCAGTTCTCTCATTTTTCTACCAGTTCTTTTCCTAATTGAGCGCAATTTCTCCTTAATCGCCTCCAGTCCGGTGTTGTCATTGATTTATTCTTGCTTAGTCAAGGTAACTTGGCTCAGCATTGGGGAGACTCTTTTGAATGGGTATATGAAGGTTATATCAAAGCTCCCTAGTACGAAATCTTTAATTTCCAAACACTAATAAAAATAATATCGAGATGGCAAAATACATCTTGAATCACGATATCGAGCTAAAAGGGTTAATTGTTCAAGCTACAAAGGAGTACAAGATCATTTTACTCGTAAAGGTAACATTCATCTCGTCAACATCAGTAAAACACCCGCCCTTCCCCACACCACACTGCTCTTGACAAGTACTTCCTCTCACACGACCCTGGCAGTTAACACCAAAGGCATTATTTATAACCAGGAAGGAGGTGGACCAAAGAGAGAGGGAGTCAAGGGGAACACTAACGAGAGAAGTGGAGGCGCCTACCGTACCAGTAGGGTAAAAACAGGAAATAAAAACAACTGATACATTACATCTCCTGGGGCACTTCAAATACTACTGATTTACCTTTTCACTGCGAATGAAAGCGTTTATCTATATCTTTTCTCACTTACACCAGATGATATTATTCTGCTTACAAGAGGCCTCTCGGAGTGAAGGGGTAAAGCGTTCAACAACAGCAAAAGTAACAGAATTCTTAAAACCTGTGATTGAAATAAACACATATTACTTAACGATTAATATAAACTAGACCACTGTTATCGACAGAAAGAGAAGAAACGACTAAGATTCCCACAATCAACTCAAGCAACTGTCAAATGAAAAAAAAGAGACAATCACAATTACTGGAAACAAAAATCACAATCACTGAAACAAAAAATAAATAAAAAAGAAAAACATAAATGAAAATTCTTAGGAAGTGACTCATGCCTCCGACATGGACGGAAAAATTAACGTCGTGTATATTACTGGGAGAAGGTGACGTGGAGTTAGACTGGGTGTGTTGAGGCCCCTGCCGCACCACACCTGAATAAGATCAGTAAAGAGGATTACTGGTGGTGCGGCACTGGCTGCGTTGGGGGGCACGTTGGTTGACGTCATATCGGAGAGAGAAGGAGACAAATTTAATCCGTGCTTATCTATATAACATCTATTTAAGTTTCATTTTAAAAATCCCCCCGGCGCATGCAAGAAAAGTCAAGGACCAGCAAGCACAGACTTAACGCCCCTTATGATACTGCTTAGTATTATACGGGATACAAATAGAGAGCCCCATCACAGTAACCAGTGCAAGAAATTAATGGCAGAAGGACAAAACATAAGAACAATAATGAAGTCCAGAAAAACCATCATGAAAGTTTTACAAGCAGGGATTAATGTAAATTATGTTGTAAATTATAAACCCGCAAAACAGCAAACCGAAGCAGCAGTTCACATCACTTGTTTTCTGCCAGTAACTGTAGCCTTTGTCTTCTGTGCAAGAGAATATAATTTTTTCTATCTCTTGTCAGACATCTAACCCAACAGACCATACAGGGTGACTATTATATAAAAAAGATAATTATACAACGCGTTGAAGTTTACAACATTCACACATATGAAAGAGTTGTCTAATATTAAATTCAAACATTTTTAACACAACCGCTTACAATTCTGTCGGCATCAAAAGTCCTGTTCTCTCTCTCTCTCTCTCTCTCTCTTCATTACAGACTCTGAATTTAGTGGGATGAATCCAAAGTAACCACCATTGATAACACTGATCTATGGTTAAATAAATCAGTGTCTGATGGTGCAGGTTAACTACGATGATTTGAAGTCCATGGCGAGAAAAAGAAGAGAGGCGACAGGACTTTTGATGTCGAGTGTGCAATGAGATGTTAATTTCCTTGCTACAACCTCCAGGGGACTACTGTATATTTAACTTACTGTGACCTACTGATATGAAATAGCTATAGACTACCTCTGTTAAAGCCTGCATTACTATACTCTTTTTACTCTAACTTGACCCCAAATTTCCATCTCTCCATCTTGAATGCTGAGTTGTAAGATCAACGTCAGGATGTGATGTCAGTCATAAAGAAGTGCTCGGAAAGTATACAGAGCTGTAGTATTGTCTTATTTTGCCACTTTGAATCGGGAAATAAGCTGTAAAATGACGAAAATCTGTGACAAGTATTTGTGAACAGAAAACAGGATGTATTTTTAGATATCCCCGTTACCGACGGCAGCCGCCAGTCTATTCAGATTCCGGAAGACATATTGTGTAGTGGATGAGTTAATGCAGGGAAGTCAAGGGTGTATCACAGTCACAGCGTCGTCTCCGGGAAACTTACTGCATGTATTTATGTCAAGTATCGTAGTTCACAGCGTCTCGGGGTAGTTGCTGCATACCATGTTAAGAAGCGAGATTTACCAGTTAGGTGCTCGAGAACCTTGGCGTTTCGTGTACGGTAGTTCCAGTATCAGTACTAGTCAGAGCTATCAGTTTGCCTGCGGTTTGTGAGCGTAGTTATTTTGTAAGTTATGCATTAATTGTTCTGCTCTTTTTCTTTATAATGTTTTATTTAAGTGATCGCTTGTTAAAATAAGTATTTAAGTTCGTATGATAAATGATTTAAAGTGTTACGTAATGTAAGAAAACTCTTTACATGTTTTGGATATATCCGAGTTGGCAACTGTTGTTCTCGTGGCATGTAGAAAACTCCAGAATATAGGAAGCTTATATAAAGATGGGGTAGAGCCTATTTCGAGTTCAGTCGGTTTTCAGTTCAGTTTGAGTGTAGTGTAGTGCTGTTAGTGACGTTTGTGAAGAGTTGTGCTGCAAGGTTGGCAAAAAAAACATTTTTTTTTCGAAAAAGCCCAACCCACCTGGGTTTTTCGTTTTTTTTCTTAAAATACCCCCCAAAAAAGGGCAGTGGTTTTTTTTTTTTTTTTTTTCAAAGTTTACCTTAAATTTAAGTAAAATAATGTCTCCGTTATACACAATTATGAATAGCCCAATAAAATCTCTATTTTTCACACAGTTATTTGAATGAGGGAAATGAACATAATCATGTTTTGACCTGTTTGGCTGTTATCCTTAGGCTGCCTGCTACACAGCAAAACATGCTTCAACATGAGAGGCTTGAGAGCACTGCACAACTCATGAGCTGGCAAAGAGCAGTCAACCCTACACAACAGTAGGAGTCATTTGCCTTGCTACGTTTCTTTCTTTGGTAATCATATACTTGCATTTCTCAATCTTCTGAATAATTATTACTGAAAATTCTATTGCATAAGGCATTTCACACATTATCTTAACAGGAATAATAGCTTTTGGTAACAAATATCTAAGCATATAAAATACGTCTATTTTAAACAGAAAATAATGTTTATAAAATATTTCTGTAGAATTATTGATATTTGGTAATGATATGAGACAACATATACTGTAAGTTAACTCCAATAATGATTACTGTTATGTAACAAATTTACCCCACTCCTTAATAAAACTAAAAACCATATCTATCAAAAACAATTTTACACTTAATTTTAAAACTTTCAAAATTAGAGAGAGGTAGTGTTGGCTGTAAAGTTTGTATTCACCAGATGAAAACTAAGGAAATTTACCTTGAATTCAAGCTACATACTATTAGGATTTTTTTAACCCAATTTTAAGCACAGGAGTCATGTTTACACTCATTTTGTGGAAAAGTGTGACCAAGGTATTAGTAAGAATGAAGAAATTGAGTGTTTTTTTAACCAGTGAAATAGAGTATGATTAAGTAGCTATTATTTATTTCTGATATTGTGTGCAAAAATATAACCATTTAATCAAATAAAACCGAATTTATTATTGCATACATTATTTGAAAAAAAAAAAAACATTAAAGTGGGTAAAATAGTTTTTTTTTTTTAAAGTGCGTTTTAATGAAAAAAAACCCTGGTGGGTAAAACCGGGTTACCCACTTCGGTGCCAACCCTGAGTTGCTGGCAAGCATTAAGTGTAATTACTGTCAGTGGAGATTATTTTCGGGACTTGTGAAAACAGTGAACTGTTTATCGAAGTTTGTATATCATCAGAACTTGTAATATCGGTGAAGTGTTGTCAAGCATTAAGTGTAACTGCAGTGAAGTGTGTATAGCTCCAGTGCTTGTGAGAATAGTGAAGTGAAGCATAGTGTAACTATTTGGAAAATAGTCGGTGAACTTTAAGAAGCCAGTGTTTATTTTCGCCTCATCTGATCTTGTGTGCTATACACCTTAGGGCTGACCATGGGAAGAGCAACTCACTGGGCAGCGTCCTTCCTGTACTGAACTGCTGCTGTTGGAGCCTGTGGCAGTGGGGGGTGGGGACGTAACAATATTAATTACTCGTATGTTGTGGCTCACCGCGTCTCGGAGCAGTTTGTTGCGTGTGTTTATGACTCAGGTGTGGCAGAAATGTTCAGCTTCATTTGCCTAAACACGCCCAATGATTATGCTGCTGCGATTACCTCAAAAATAATCTGGCACCACGACTGTGATGTACTGTACTTACCATCTCAGCATAATCGTGTTTGAAAGTAATGAACAGCAGCTTACAGTCGCATTTTAATCTGTGCATTTCTGCTCTAAACAGAGATACCTGCAGTCGATGTACAGGACAGGGTTTTCATAAGGATTACTATTTATTCGGTGGACTCTCTCCTTTACTCCTATCATTCACATAAATTCTTTACAACACCCTGAACTAAGCAAAACATACTGTGAGGGAGTTTCTTTTGCTCAACGTTTTTTGGAAGGTAAAATTTTTGAAGGGTTTTAACCTTTGCTTCTATCTTTTTTCATGAGATATGATTTGAATTGTGTGAAAATTGTTTTTTCGTATTCACAGTCCAGTGCTTTAATTTGTAGTGCAACAAATTTCTTAACTCGTAGATAAATTGAGACACCCTGATGACTTTGTTTCATGGCCTTAACCTCCTGAATCTGTGATGTCCTTCCTACGCTCAGTATAATCAGTTGTCTGCAGCCAAAAAAGAAAATAAAAATTAAAAAATAAAATAAACTATAATATCTCTGGGGAGGAGAGCCAACTACTTGCTTGAGGTACAATTCTTTTCAGTCTTGTGGCCTCTTACATTGATTCATGATCTTCCAAGTCGAAAATGGCCAAAAGTGGATCAGTGAAGAGTCGAGATACCAAATTTCCCCCCCCCCCTTAAAAAAATGATGTTTCTTGATTCCTGGTGAAGGTTTTCGTAGGTGTGAACCCAGCGGACAGACACTCAAATCCTCACACAAAGCTCTTTAGTCTGCTGAAAGTCCTACACATTCTGTCTATATCGGACATCCATCTACCTATCTATCTAACTCTATGTACACAACTTTGTTAATGCTTGAGAAAATACTGGAGTTATGGTTCATCACTATTACTTCCATTATCCAGCCAGATATTCCTCCGATCACAACAAACCTAAGCTTGCTTCAGTGAACCAGGTACTGAAACAACCTTGCACACTGTTACAAGAGATGAATGATGCAATGGGTTCTTGCTAGACGGCTATTTAGTCTCAGATAATAGTGTACAACAGGCGGCACACAACAAACGTTACACCAGGTGAAGGGTAATTACCTGGTTGTGATTTACTGCTTTTTGTGCACAACAATTGCCAGCGACCAGTGGTGGTTGTGAGGTGTGATGCTGATGGTGATTTATTGACAAGCTAAATGTTTCCATATTTAGTTCCTTGTCTCTTTAATTCTTCCGTGTATACCTGAACAAAAAACATCTTTACATCCTTCGTCTTTACATTCTGAAACAGTGGACGAAGCGTATGAAAACATTCCCCTATAACTACTCATAGTTATATATGGGTAGTAATTTAATCAGTACGACATGAAGAAAGAACTCTATGCTGCGTATAAATAAACAGTTCATTCAGAAATATTCACCTAACGGAACCACGCGATATGCAATAGCGCTCAATGTGAAACCATCAATCATCTGTGTAAGGATCGTTTTTTTAATCGAGTGTACAACTTAGAGTTTAACCGTGTTTTTCCTTCATCTCGAGTTTCCAAATGATGCTTTCATATCTCTGTCTAACTGCTGTGTTGCTAATAATATCGCTTTATCGACTGGACGTTTGAAAAAAAAAAAAAAAAAATCTATAAGGGACACTGCTACAGTTCGCACTGCCACACCTCACACGGCCAGATTTCAAAACGCCCCACCAACCACTCACATTTCAAAATTGAAATACTGTAATTATAATTATAATCATCATCATCATCATCATCATCATCATCATCATCATAAATACTAATACCAATACTAATAACAAAGATACAGTACGTGTGAGGATTGACCCATTAGGCCTCTAGGTGTGTACTCGTATATGGCTACCCCGCCTCCCCCACACCCAGTCACATCAATTAGGCAGGAAACAACAAAGCTCTGAGGACTGGAGGTGATTCGCTTGTCTTCCACATTTACAATCAGCCTTAAGAGATGTAATAATCCTCCTCAAGATGGGGAGTGACTTTAATGGCCATGCTTCGGGAAGAGGGAGAGATTAGGAATGCTTATGCCCACCTCCTCCCTCCCACATACGCACACGGGGACGCTCACATACACATCGAACACAAACACACAAACACACAAACACACACACACACACACACACACTATGCCCAGAATGACCAGAATAAAAATAACAATTGGAAACGGTGGTGCAACTCAGGTACGACTGGGGCACCTATCTTAATTAACTGTGGAGGTGGTAAGGTGGGGCGATGAGGGGAGGGGCCAGTGGGTTGGTGTCAGGGAAGGGAGTGTAGAATCATTGAGGGGGGGAGGGACGCACGTGACGCCAACGACTACACCTGCTTGACCTCACCCTCATTCTTACCTTACCTTAACCCCTTGAGTGTAATGTTTTCTCAGCTGAACAGAACTGTATGGTGTCAGCCTGAATTAAATACCCAGGTGCATCCACAACGGTGAGTCTGTCATCCTCCGCTCTATTCCTCACCCTGTCTTTCCTGTCTTGCCTCACTCTGCTACCCTCGTACAATGCCTCAGTCTGTCATCTTCCACTCTATCCCTCACCCTGTCTCTCTTACCTTCTTGTACCTTGCCTTACTCCCTCACCTTGCTACCTTCTACCCTGTCCATTATCCTCCCCAGCCTAGCTTTCAGTGCACCATCTTTATTAACTGCCTGCTCTCTCCCTATCCTCCAACTGCTTCCACATTTCCTCCTTTTCAGGTTCCTTCTCCTCCCTTTTCCTCTCTGCTTACACATCTGCTCTCCCTGTATATCCTTTGCCTGCTACCTTGCCTGTCTCTCACATCCCCTTCTACCTCCTCGCTTCCCTTCCTCCCAGCAATTCATTATCTCCTTTCTCTCAACTTGTCTTCCAATGCTTCCCTTCTTCCCAGCCTACAACCCTGTTCCCACCCCCCTTCTCTCTCTCTCATCTTCTCTCCCTCCGTCTTCTTTCCAACTCCCCTTATCTCACACTCCGCATACCCTCACCCATTCCACCCTTGCTCCTTCCCTGCTTACCGCCTACCTATCCTCCCTCCTTCCAAACACGTATCATTTCTCTCCCTCCTTACAGCACCCCCGTCCCCTACACCCTTTCTACCTCCGGTCCCAGCAGCACACCACACCCTTTCACTTAGCGTGCAAGAGGATGAATGGGAGTACAGTGGTATGGGTGCTGCGAGTATACATTCTGTTGGAAATATAATTATGTAATTTTTAACTGGACTCGGGGCCGAATCTCACCAACCTCAGGCCCTTATCACCACCACCCAACAACCCACCCTACTGAAGCCGGTTGAAAAAAGGGAGGACAAACAAGCAGTGTAGAAAAAACTGATGTAAATGTTATATTAAATGTTAAAGTAAAGGCCGAACATCTTGTCCAGGCATCAACCTTGACTGTGTTGGCACTACCAAGGTCACTACACACATAAGGCACCAAGCCAGGCACGTAGGGATGTAGGTAGGTAGGTAGTTTGGTAAGTTTCCAAGAAGGCAGCAAAATTAACAAGTATATCTTCATATCACACAGCGAGACAAGAGGGTTGGTTGAGCTTTAAGCCATATACCTAATGAAGAAGGATGTGATGTGAGTATGGGCGGCGGAGACTAGTTTTTGTGATGGTAATCTATGCAGCTGTGGAAATGGTAGTAGTAAGACAGGCAGAAGATGGTGGGAGTTGTTGATGGCATTAATGAGAAATCAGAGTAGTGACGGCTAATTAGAAAGGTAGTGGAGGTGCGAGTTAGGTTGGAAATGGTAGAGGCAGAGATATGAGTAGTGGTTGCTGGACTGATGGTAATGATGATATGACTACGGTGGTAGCTGATGAGAAATGTAATGACAGAACTGGGAGGTGACATACTACAGGGAAATATCATTAACATCAACATTCTTACGTATCTCAATGCAATTATGTATACTGACAATAGCTTTTATTATTCAAATCATTGATGGTAATGGTACAAATGGCTAGTAATATCTTGCTATAGGAAAATTATTTTTATATCGTACTGGTAGGTGGGGGCGCTCACCATCCACTTACTCGATGTAGTGCTGCTCTCGGATGTCTGCCCTTTCCTCTCCTCCATCCTTCTTTCCTTCCATCCTCTTCTGTCTTTCTTTCCTTCAGTCTTTCCTCGTCCTTCTGCCTACGGGTGACTTTACACTCCCTCTTCTTTCTTTCCTCATTGTTTCCTCTTCCTTCTGCCTGTGGGTGACTCTGCACTGAGCGACAAGCCAAATGGTTTCCTGTACACCAGGAAACCATTTACTACGCTGGGTGGTAACCATATAACCAAATTTTGGCGCCTGGTGGTTTAGTGGGTAATTATTGCGCAGCAATCGGACTGAGCCGGTGAAGGTTTATATCCAAGGGATAGTTGGGGTTTATTGCTCACATTGCCACACAGGGATGAGTGAGACTGGTCACTCTCATCTTAAATATCAGGACCAACTGCCTAGCCCCAGGCTCCTACGCTCCTCATGGGGCAACTTAGGATTGGATGATGGATGGATGGATGGTATCTCTTATGTAAATATTTAAGTAATTTCATGAAGTAGTCCGTGCACTGGAAGGTTATGACAACTGTTACTGTCATTTAGTTCTTTTTGCATCTCTTATCGTACTACCGTGTTCCTTTCCTCTTCCCTCTCCTTTAAACAGTGTCATACTTGCTCATATCATCACTCACACCCATCCCATTATCCTAAATGCCTTTCTTTGTCTTCCCTCACAGTGTTATCCTTCCTCATATTTCTCCCTCATATTTACATTGATACGGGATATTTTCTCTCTTACAATATAATGTCCTATCAAAGCTTCCCTTGTGGGCCTGTTCTCCTTCATACAATAACTCACAACCTAACACACACTTCTTTTCATTTTGCCTTTAAAACCTCGCTACCTCATAACCTTCTTACTCACTAGAGATATACAGCAGTGGGGCCTTCCAATATGCGGGCTCTCAATATGCGAAACACCTAATACGCAAACTCGAGTCAGGAAAAAAAAAAAATTTTGATATGCGAAATGTTGATTCTAAAATGCGATTCCGTCTTCTGAGAGCATGGGAAAAACGGCGTTACCGCTCAAAATGGCAGTATCCGAAGCCACCACAAGATGGTTAATCAGTTTCCTGTCCTTTCCCTCCCTAACGGCGTCTCTCAAGTCTCAAGACTTTCAGACAGTGTCTGCCCGTGCCGGCCTCCCATAGTGTGGCGTTTTTAGCACTGTACAAGACCTTCTTTTGCTCATCTGTTACATCATGGCCCCACTGCTTTATTCCATGAATAAGAGGATCGCTTTGAAGCTGAAAATGAAAGTTACTGAACTGAATAAGCAAGGTAAAATGAACTCAGACATTGGACGTGAACTTGGCTTGGGCGAAGCGACAGTAAGGAACACTCTCAAAAACAAGGAGCAGATTTTACGAACCGTCATGACTTATGGAGGCCAGCAAGTGGACAGGCGCAATAAGGCGCTAATCCCGCAATCATACAAACAGAGCGCTACTTAGCACACTACATTCACAGCTCTGTTATATTTCTTGGAGCAAAAGTTTTTCTTAAAATGACAGTCAATAATGGGGAAGTACTGTAAATGACAAAGATAGGGTGAGGTGTCGACCATATACATTTATTTCCACTGATTCAAAGGTTTCTAACGTGCGAAATGTCCAATATGCGGCGCATATTGCTGATCATATTCTTGTAAATTGGAAGAACCCACTGTACCCTCCCTCACAGCCATCACGACTGACTCTTGATCATGTTCCCTCAACTTGCTTCACACTTATTTCCCCTCACTCCTCTCCCTAGCTCACTCTTCCATCACTGTATCTCTCTCTCTCTCTCTCTCTCTCGACGTCTTCTCTTGTGTTTCTTCTTCTCTCTGCCTTTGTACCCTGTCTTCCTCTCCTGTACACATTTCACAGTTCATAACCATAATACTTTACACAGGGCTAATCATTTTTATATCTGCTGTGTGTGTATTGTATTTACTTCATTTCAAGTTTTCCTCACTTCCCTCTCTCACTTCACTAGCTGCTATCAGTCGTATCTATTTGCCTGTCTATTTGTTTATCCACCTTTCTATCCCCCTCACTCCCTTCCTCCCTCTCTATCTATCTATCTGTCTATCTGGAATACTTTTCTTATACTAATGTGACAAAGAAATAGGATATTCCATACACATAAGTCCTATCACTTCGTTTCGACCGTAAGGTCTGTAAGGTCTGTGTATCTTTCTTGGCATGGGCGTAGATATACGAACTATTCAATACAATTCTGATTCATGTCACGGTATGAAAATCCCTCCATTGTTCTATGTTCTTATACCGTATTTAACCTCCATTTTGAAGAGTCGTGTTAGTGGAATAACATGGCAGCAAATGTAGCAGCGTAGAAGCGGGATGCTAGTACTAGCAATCAGCCGATGCTTTCTTTATGCTAGGTCAAATCATAAATATCGGTCTTTTCCGATGTTATCAATTACATTTTTTGCTGCCTACAGACGACTTCTTTCAATATAAGAAAGGGGGGGATTAACGAAGGGTATACCTAACCCCTGCAGTTCCAAAAAGTCAGTCCTAAAAACATCGAGAATCCAGTAAGCAGATGTATTGAACGTGTGGTACAGGTGCCTTGCACTATAGGATCGAGGGACGCCCATTGGTAGAAAATGCCATATCTGGGCAGGTTACATACCGAGTCTCGTGTTATTCACATTCTCCTCGTGTTATGCAAACTTTTCGAATCAAATCCAAAGCTTCAATGATCACTGATCCTCTGAACTGTCTGCCTGCATCCCTTCACAACTATGGTGGCCACGTAGCATCCGCCTAGCAACAAACTCTCATCCCTTTTCTGTTCAACTCCCTACTGCAAGAGTTAACCGCTACCGTCGGTCCTTCATGTATGCAACAGGTCAACTCTGGAACTGTCTCCCTCTGTCTGTTTTTCCTACTGCCTACTACTTCCAGTCTTTCAAACACAGTGTGTCCAGGCATCTCGAAATGGGTTGAAATGTATAGATCTTGAATTTAAGTTTCTATTATCTTGTTATTCTTCCTGGAGGGAGCAATTTGCAGGCCTCTGGCCTTTGGGTCCTTCTCACGGAGAGGAAACCTGCGTTATTGGCGATCTTATGATACAAAGTTGCTGACTGCAGGTGCTGGGATGCATTGTTGTAAATACTATGTGGTACTTGGCTTTGCAAGGTTAAATGGGGTTGAATAAGGTTAAGGTGGGTTAGAGTGGATAAGATAATTTGCTTCATCAAAGCAGGTTAAGTTAGGTTAGGTTAGGCTGATATTTGCTTTCTAAATTTGGGGGACTCTTTCCCCCATCCCGTCTCTCTCTCTCTCTCTCTCTCTCTCTCTCTCTCTCTCTCTCTCTCTCTCTCTCTCTCACCCCATCCCGTCTCTCTCTCTCTCTCTCTCTCTCTCTCTCTCTCTCA
>NC_136969.1:12875297-12912797 GCF_032717465.1 Coenobita brevimanus
AGAGAGACCACCGGGACTGCAACCTCTGTTCACATTGTTATCTGTATCTCCCACTGTTGTACTGACTGACCACTACTATTATCGTTAGCTTATAAACAATCTTCATGAAACTTCTGAATATAATTGCATTTTTTAATCTGTAACTGGTTCAGGCAGGTGCATTTACTTATCCTGGAGAAGACCTGTGCATAGTAATGAGGCTAAGAGAAGAGAAAGGTGGGAAGAACGAAAAAGACCAAGGAAGGAGATTGGGCAACGTATTTAATTTGTGTGTGTGCGCGTGTGCGTGTGCGTGTGCGTGTGCGTGTGTGTGGTGTGTGTGTTCTTACCTAAATGTTCTTACCTAATTGTATCTTTACAGGAATGAGTCAAGCTCGTACTGTCCCGTGTCTTTAACCATATTTATCGTACATATCCTTAAATTTGTGAATTATTTTGGCACACACTATTTCATTCGGTAGTGCATTCCATTGATCAATTGCTCTGTTTGGGAAACTGAATTTCCTTACGTCTTTATCACCTCTCTTCTTTATTGCAGTTTTTTGCAAGTGTCCTCTTGCTGATGCTTCTCCACATGTTAAGTGATAATCATTCTGTAATGTCTATTTTCTCCTTCCCTGATATGCACTTATATGTGTGCATTATCATGTCACCTCTTTTCCTTCTCTTCTACTTTAGTGTTGGTAGATTCAGTTTATTTAGTCTTTCTTCGTCAGCTTAGAGTCCCTTAAGCTTGAGGTATCCATCTTGTAGCGGCCCTTTGAACTTTTTCAATCTTGTCTATGTGCTTTTTGAGATGAGGACTCCAGACTACTGAGTGCATATTCCCAGGGTTGGTCTAATGAATGTGATGTTATTATCCTTCTTAGCATGTCTTCATTTATGTATGTGAATGCTATTCTCATATTTGCAAGCAGTGTATACATGTTCCGTACCTTCTCGCTGATGTGGTCAGCCGGAGATTGTCTGTTATTGATAATCACACCTAGGTCTCTCTCTTTCTGATGTGTATAGGGTTTTATTTCCTCCTAAATCCTTATAATCCCAATCCAGGTCTTTTTCCACTTTTACCAAACTTGATTACATGACAACTTGTCCACATTGAATTCCATTTGCCATGTACTACCTCCATTCATGAAGTTTATTTAATTCTTCTTGTAGCTCTTTTACAAGAGTCTGTGTTAGTGAATTTTCCTTTGTATTTTTGCATCATCTGCAAACACTTATTTAGATAGCTCTCATTTCCAGTGTTACTGTTTATGCTAATCATTTATATACACTAAAAACATGATTGGTGCCAGCACTGAACCCTGTGGTACTCCACTAGTCACTTCTTTCCATAATGAGTATGTTTCCTCTTAGTACTGTCCTCATTTCTCTTTTTTATGAGAAAGTCTTGCATCCAACAAAACAGTTTGCCTCGAATTCCTCCTTGATGGTACAGATTTCCATAAAAGTCTTTTGAGTGTGGTACTGTGTCAAAAGCTTTCTTGAAATCTAATTAGATACTGTCCACCCATCCTTCCCTTTCCTGTATTGTGTTTGTTACTCTGTCATAGTAGCTCAACAGATTAGTAACACATGATTTTCCTTTTCTGAAACCAAACTGTCTTTCTGTTATTATACTGTGTTCTTCTAGATGATTTACCCAACCTTGTGTGTGTGTGTGTATGTTTGTGTGTGTGTGTGTGTGTATGTTTGTGTGTGTGTGTATGTTTGTGTGTGTGTGTATGTTTGTGTGTGTGTGTATGTTTGTGTGTGTGTGTATGTTTGTGTGTGTGTGTATGTTTGTGTGTGTGTGTGTGTGTGTGTGTGTATGTTTGTGTGTGTGTGTGTGTGTGTGTGTGTGTGTGTGTGTGTGTGTGTGTGTGTGTGTGTGTGTGTGTGTGTGTGCGTGTGTGTGCGTGTGTGTGCGTGTGTGTGTGTGTGTGTGTGTGTGTGTGTGTGTGTGTGTGTGTGTGTGTGTGTGTGTGTGTGTGTGTGTGTGTGTGTGTGTGTGTGTGTGTGTGTGTGTGTACCTATAGGAATGAAGTCTCCTTTATTTTTACTGAAGCTTATTTTAATTCTGTCTTGTCTCATCGCTTTCAGACACACCCCCTCTCACCATCAGTATCCTTTACCGTCAGCCGCCTACGATGTAAGGAACACCTGTAGCTTAAGTTCTGGCTGGTGAACAGTAACGCATTAAGAAAGGCAAATAGTGGAGCCCCTCACGGCCACAAGCACAATTAAACACCGCCTTATTCGTAGGCGAGATATATGCGCAGTTATAAAGGTAAAACAGTTTAGTCATATTTTCGTGCCGACCCTGACAAAACGCTAATTTGCTACTGTGTGGGAGGTGAAGGTTCTTATGATATTTGTGATGTGGTAATGTGTGCTTATGCAAAGAAAAAACGAGCTGTTTCATGCACTTCCAAGTAAAGAAAAAGTTTAGTCGTCCAAACACAGCCTATGTTAAACAATATTCATGAATATGCCAGGATAATAATCAAATGCAAAGGCTTTAGGCATGCAGGGAGGATCAACCACCTCATCCCATCACACATAAAGGGAAACCTACTGATTACAGTTAGTTCTTCCACTATAGGTACACTTACACCATTTTTTTTTTTTTTACCCTGCTCGTTCATGGCTCCATATAAGTTTTGTTGCTTTTTTATTAGACAGTGTGCTTCATACGTTGTACAAAAATTCTTGTTTGTTTTGTATTGACGGAGGTAACATGCACATAAATACAGGACAAGTTACTGGAGAATATTTTCAACCGTTTCATCGACTTCGCAGACTCAAACGTACAGAAATGACTGATTAGGTGGATGTGCAGAGCGTCCTTGAGTGCGAGGCCGGGGGGGAAGGGAGGGGGGCTAGGTTTGCAATGGAAGAGTTGAGAGGTAGGAAGGGGCTGGAGCGTATTGGTGGTGATGAGGAGAGGTAGGCCGAGATGGTTTCGGCATGTGGAGAGGATGGGGGATGATAACTGGGTGCAGAAAGTGAGAAATGTTAACGTTAGGGGTAGGGTTGCGCGGTAGACCGAAAAAGACCCGGGATGAAGTCACTGAGCGTGACCTCAGGGATAAGGTACTGATTAGGTAGGCTGCCAGAGATCGAGCAGCATGGAGAGCCGCCATTAGGTGACCAATGTCGACGCATGCAAGCATGTTGGAACCTTTAAAAACGAAACGACGTTTCATCCACTGTTTCAAAATATAAAAAGGCAATAAGTGAAGATAATTTGGGGGGTGATTACATTCTTGCTTTAAATATATGGGGGTTCGATAGATAGTGATGACGTGAACAACAGGAAAGGTGTTGTCTCTGTGAATCCACATCGGTACATATAAAACATGTATAAAGATACTGGCCAACAGGAACTGTGTTGTCTCTGTTAATGTCTCTACAGTATATAAAACATGTTTAATGACAAAGGACAGAAAAAGTCGCTCATAAAACATGCAACATCATATAGGTAACTTGAGATCACCAGTGTAGTGTGAAAGGCTTCAAATCTGTCAAAC
This sequence comes from Coenobita brevimanus, assembly GCF_032717465.1. Classification (NCBI taxonomy): domain Eukaryota; kingdom Metazoa; phylum Arthropoda; class Malacostraca; order Decapoda; family Coenobitidae; genus Coenobita; species Coenobita brevimanus. The sequence goes on from NC_136969.1 coordinate 12,878,816, forward strand.
GTTACCAGGTTCACTGACCATTTACAACAATGATTTCGTGTTTAGTCTTCCCATCGCCGAACGAATTATTTTAAGTGACCTTTTGTAGTGAAGGATTTAAAAGTTTATCAAACGATACCACTTCAAAACTTCACCTCACCAAGCGAAAATTGTGAGTCGGTTGCAAAAACATAACGTCAAAGTAATGAGCGAAGTACATTTTTTTTTTCTCTGTGAGTGTGTCATTATACCGTCCTCCCTTTCCACTCTTCCTCTTGTGACTGTAATCATTCCACTCTTTTTTGACGTCCATAATCTTGTTTCTGAACCAGTTTAGTGACATTTCCTCCTTTCTCCTGTTCCTCTCCTCCGTCCCTAGACAGCAGGATGGTCCAGGTACAGCAGGGAGTCGAGCTGGAATTGCTGGGTTGATCTTTTACCTGTTGACCAACGCACTAGCAGAATCACTGTTGATGGAAAAACCTGCCTCCTACCACTATCTCTGTATGTCCGCGTCCCCTCCCCTCCCCCTTTCTCTCTCTCTCTCTCTCTCTCTCTCTCACTAACCATAAATTACCAGCTCTGCAAGTCTACCTCACCCTTCGATCCACCCACCACTCCCACCTGTCAGGACCTGAATAACGGCTAATGGAATAACACGTCTTCTCTGACGTAAGTAAGATAAACACTCACAAAAGCACACTCAGGATAAACAAGGAAGCTTCCGTAAACTATGGCAAAACATATGCCTTTTTAAATCAGCCGCATCAATATACTGTAGATCAAGCATACATGAGATGGGTAATTTAAAATGCCGTGCGAATGTCCTAATACTTCCCTGCTGTCTTATCTACTGTATTTTTGTTCATCAGTGTGACCGAGCTAGGCAATTTCTAATCCTTATAGAAATATCAGGTTGTGACAAAAATAGAATATAGATCTTGTCTAAAAAATGCTGGAAGAGAGATATTCTCAGTGTAGCTGAACTGATTAATAAGGATGCTACTTATTTTTGGTTTTCTTTGCGTTTCATTGATTAAAACTGTAGTCTTATTATAAGAAAAATACATGCTGCACTCTCCTGATTACGTAAGACACAATAATTATCACTAACTTGGATCCTTCATCATTTTACAGAAACACATCTCCCTCGTCTACCCTCACCACACCTACCCTCCACCGCGCTGTCCTGAGCCCCAGCCACATGAAGGCAATATCAGGCAAGTTTTTTATGAAGATCACGAGGAAAGATGACCATCAGTAAATCAACAAAAGACCCAAACGGAAATAAAAGTTAAGTCAAACAGTCCCAACAAAACGAGATGTGACAATAAACCGTCCATAATACCGCACATCTCCCAGCACATCATACAAGGGAATGGGAGGCGAAAAGGTATTTGACAACTTAGCGGCTATTTTCTGACACTCGGCGGCTACCATTCATTTGCACGGACTCCGTCTGGCCCTGGTCAAGTCCTGAAAAGAAAAATGTTATGTTTGGGAAGATACCAAACCTGGACTGAGGTGTCTTAACAAACACTGCATTAAATTATGAAGTTCCATGTGAGGCGATATTCATAAGCACTGTTTATGACCAGCAGTATTTGTGCTTGTTCGTAATGCAGTAACAGAGTGGACTTACACCTGGGGCACGCACATGAAAGCGCGCGCACACACACACACACACACACACACACACACACACACACACACACACACACACACACACACACACACACAGTCTTACGCACATCTATATCATCTGCTTATCTATCTGTCTATATCTACCTATCTGTCATTCTATCTATCATCTATCTACCTATAAAAAAAGAGACAAAATTATAATAATGGGATCTACGTTTATCTGTACTAAAGCAAAACAGTGTTCACAAGTCTCTTATCGTATAATCTGGGCAACTACAAAAGGAAAGTGATTTGCAAAAGTACAGTATTACTAGAAAAGATGCAGGACGATATGGGGTTTGGCTAGTGAAACACCTCCCATGGAAAAATCTTTAGTGGGTGACTGGCTGACCGGGTTACTTAAAAGGGTGCTACCGGAGAGAGAGAGAGAGAGAGAGAGAGAGAGAGACGCAGCCAGCAACAATTACACAACACATAATACAAAGGAAAAAAAACTATCCTTATACGGAATGTGCTTCAGGAAAGTTGTGTTTATTCACCTGACCAAAGAATATTTTTATGACCACAGATTCGAGAAGAGAGGAAAGAAAGATCCGGGAAGAAGGTGGAAGGATGAAGTGAACGAGAATGTGATAATTTTAATATGATTAGAGACATATTTCTTGAGAGCATCCTGGATGAACAAAACATTTAGAGGTATAGCTAAGCATGCACGGACGCACGGACTCACGGACGGGCGTGCGCACATATAAATGCACGTACACACGTACGTACATAATGCATACATACACATCTACCTATAAGTTTATACTTCTACCTACCTATCTGTCTGCCTGGCTCTCTATCTATCTATTTATCAATCAGTATATACACTTACTCATACACATAAACCATGAGACCCAAAACTAAGGCTATCACTTCTATTTAAAAAAAAAAAATCACAAATCCTTTTCCCAAATAGTGCAGTATAATCTGTACGACTATAAGAGGAATGGTTAGTACAGGCACAACATTAATAGAATAAATACATGATGACATGGAGCTTCGCTTGCGAAGCAACTTATGTGCAAAAAATGTTAGGGAGTGACTGGCTAACTGAGTCGCCTTAAAAAGTGTACCAGAAAAAAAAAAAAAAAAAAAGACAAAGAGAGAAGGCGGAGCTTATGAGTGGAGCGTATGGAAAATGAAATATATCCAGAACACGATGGAAAGACAGCTTGGAATATAGAAGGATGGTGAAATTCATTGAATCCTTGCTGTCGCTCTCTTTCTGGCTGTCTCACTTTCTTTCTTATTTGTCTTATGGTATCTTTATCTTTTCTGTATGTCTTCAACAGAAATGTCTGCGCATAATTTCTGTCTTATGTCTCTATCCACTATTTTCTTTCTCACTGCTTCCCTGTCCCTCAGCCACCAATCACAACCAACGAAAACAACTAACCCATTCATACGTAATGCAGTCCATCGATTAACAAACGAATTCACTTACATTAAATTGTAAAAATCACAGTGTCTCTCCCGGGCCAAGAAGTTGCGTCCTTGTGCTGTGAGTGAGTGAAGGAAGGGTTGGGGAGCACTCCACAATCACACCGACTCATGTTTAGTACCCTCAGTCAACACGGGGAGTCACGAGAAAAGACTGAATTTAACCTTCAATGGAGGGGGAGGGAAAGAAAGTCAAAGGGCGAGACTAAACTTAAGTTTGTGGAGAAAAATAATACAGTATAAAGAGTGGAAGCTGAATCTGACTTCAAAACAGGGTAAGTTAACCGCAGATGTTGGCTTTTACACAAATGAAGCAGGAAGAATCAAATGAGTAGTAGGAATATTGCTCGGTATGGTATATAAGATGAGGATGAAGGAGAAGGAAAGGTTACAGTAGGAAATGTGTTTAGAATTAGGGAAGAGGGAAAAAGAATAACTTATTATTAGTAATCCAGTGCTTCCTCTTTGGAAAGTGGAATGATAATAATGATAATAAAACTGACTACGATGACGATAATGATGATGATGTATACGATTAACGGTCAGGACTGATTTACCGTATAACTTTAAAGATAAAATCAGATGAGGCTGATGTTAAGAGTGCAAAGGAAAACACCCTGAAGACATTAAGCAGACTCTGAAGTCTTAAGAAGGTGTGCGCAGGAGGTCACAAGCATTGTCAAGTTTAACGCGTCTCTCTATATGCAAGAATTCAGAGATAGAGATATTTCCCTTCCCTTTTAGCTACTGTCCTTGCCCTCACATCTCTTCTCTCACCCGATTGTTTTCCGTCTCCTGCTCCTTTATCCGTCCCCTCTCGCTCCCGTCTCATAATTAATTACCCCTTCCCCCTTGTTGTTCCTTAATTTCGGGTATTCCTCCTTTCCTATGTTTACCTTTCGACATAGTGTACTGTGTGTGTGTGTGTGTGTGTGTGTGTGTGTGTGTGTGTGTGTGTGTGTGTGTGTGTGTGTGTGTGTGTGTGTGTGTGTGTGTGTGTGTGTGTGTGTGAGAGACAGAGAGAGAGAGAGAGAGAGAGAGAGAGAATGAAAAATCCAGATGGAAAGGCGAAAGAAGAAATAGGTCTACCACGTCAAAGAAAGAGACTGGCAGACAGACTGACCTGAGGATGATAAAAAAAATGCTTAAAGAAAACTGAAAAAAGAACTGAAGCAACGGAGGGTAGAAGGCGGATTATAAGAGGAAAAAAAAAAAAGGCAAAAAGAAGAATGTCACAGATTAATTGCAAAGGGAAACGTCGGTGAAAAAGAAGAGTAAGCAATGGAGATGAGGAGGAATAGGAAAAAGAAGGATTGGAAAGAAGGGATGGATAGGAAGATGATGATTAACAGGAAGGAGGAGAAAGGGGATGGAAGAGGAAGAAGAAAGGGATGAGGGAAGAAAGGAAGGAAGGACGAAAAGAAAAAAACGAAGAATGGGAGCTGCGGAAGAGAGAAATACGAGAAAAGCGGAGAATACTGATAAACACCACCTAAGCAAGATCGGTTAGTTCAGTCCACGATCACGCAGCCTAAGGCCCCAGTCACACTGCAGGTACGACTTATAGCAAACCACCCCGACCTGCAAGTAGTGGGTGGTTTTGGTGAGGTTTACGTCCGGTCTTCATATGTCTCGGTCTAGCCGCAGGTCACCATGGTGACCAAAAAATCGTCGCGAGCTTTTTTGTGCTGCACGAAAAACCTCCCCGCAACCACCGATGTCGTGGCTCGGAAGCCGCCCAGTGGGCGGCTGGACTGCGTCTGGCCAGCTTACGGACTGCGACTAGTCTGTGACACCTGATTTTTAAGCAATGGTTGCCATCCGGACGAAGGCCAGTCGCCGCCCGCTCTGTGCGGTGGCTGTCTGCACTCCGTCAAGGCGATGACTAGACTGCAGTGCCCGCTGTCCACAAGCCATCTGTCTGGGGTGGTGGTTGAAGTCCGGCCACCGTCCAGCAGGCGATTGGTTGAGCGACAGGTGGAGGGCTGGACCGAGACCAGCCGCCGGCCAATCTGCGCCAGTGTTGGTCTAGTGGTCGCGGTCTGAACTGTAACAGGATGCGGACTGGCCGCTGTTGTTGGCGGCCTGCTAACGACTGGCTGGCCACTCATCGGTGTCTTGACCTGTGTGTACCTGGCCATGGTCGCCATTTGGCCACCCACTGGACGGACGCTGGACAGACGCTGGACGGACACTGGATGACCACCGGTAGCCGATCGGTGGCATAACTGCTGGGAGACCTCTGTGGTTGGGGACTGGTTTCACGATTTTCAGGTTTACGACAAGTCGTTCCTGCAGTGTGACTGGGGTTTTAATCTGCCAGTGATGGTGGTAGGCCATCAATGGCCCTGGTGATGGCCGTGACCTGTTACAAGGATATGCTGCCTCATGCAACTGCATCCACCCCACCATCGACTCCATGCAACCACACTATCTATAAAGGGTACCCGAGTCAACCTACCCCTGAATCACATATTTTTTATGTTTCTGCCGGAATCGTGCTAAGTCTGTTCTGAAAAAAAAAAAAAAAAATCATCCGTTCTAAATGCTCTCAGCTCTTCAACTCGAATTTTTCCCACTCCTTCTGGCACCTTGCCAAAAATCTTTCTAACAACTTTACCTCATCATCCTTCCTTCCTCTTTTCTACTCTGATGGCTCTGTAGCTATTTCTTCTACTGAAAGAGCAGATCTCTTCACTCAGACTATCTCCTCCAATTCCACCTTAGACGATTCCAGTACTGTTCCTCCATCACTTCCCCCCTCTGACATCCTCATGGCTGACATTATAATATCTTCAGCTTTTGTATTTTCTGCCATCACTGGCCTCAATACTAACAAGGCAAATGGACCTGATGGAGCCCCTCCTGTTGTCCTCAAGAACTGTGCTTCTGTGCTTACAAACTGCCTAGGTAAACTCTCTTGCCTTTGTCTGTCAACTTGTACCTTTCATTCTTGCTGGAAGTTTGCTCTCATTCACCCAGTCCCAAAGAAGGGTGACCATTCCCAACCCTCTAACTATCGTCCAAATCCTTTAACATCCTGTTTCTCAAAAGTCCTCGAGTCTCTTCTTAACAGACAAATTTTAAAGCATCTTTCCTATTACAACCTTCTTTCTGATGGTCAGTATGGGTTCTGTCACAGACGCTCCACTGGCGATCTTCTAAGCCACCTTTCAGACTCCTGGTCATCCTCCTTTCTGGACTTTGGCGAAAGCTCTGCCATTGCACTTGACATCTCAAGGGCTTTCGATCGAATCTGGTATAAATCTTTAATGTCCAAACTGCCCTCTTATGGTTTCTCTCCTTCTATCTGTGCCTTCATCTACAGCGTACTTTCTGGTCGTTCTATAGTTGCTGCTGTAGACGGCCATCGTTCTTCTTCTAGATTTATCAACAGGGGTGTTCCTCACTGCTCTATCCTATCACCAACTCTCTTCCCTTTATTCATCAATGATCTTCTAGCCGTAAATCTAATCCTATCCACTCGTACGCTGATGAGTCCACACTTCACCTTTCCATTCGGTTTCTGCAACGTTCATCTCAGCAGTTACTTCAACAAACAAGGGATGAGGCTATGACACACCTAATGTCTGACTTGGCTCGTATCTCTGACTGGGGTAAATAAATCTTGTTGTTTACAATCCATCAAGACTCGGTTCTTACACTTTTCAACCCGACAAAATCTTCCACAGGAGTACCCTCTAATGTTTAATAATATCCAGCTCATTCCTGCATCATCCTTGAACATGCTTGGGGTTTCATTCATTCGGGATTTATCTTGGATAGATCATATTACATCTCTTGTAAAATCTGCTTCCAAGAGATTAGGTGTACTAAGCCAACTCTGTACCTTCTTTACCCCTGCACGGTTGTTGACTTTATACACGGTTTTTTTTTCCCCCTGTGTAGAGTACAACTTTCATGTGTGGGGAGGCTCCCCACATACAGCTCTTCTCAATAGGGTGGAGTCAAAGGCTTTTCGTCTCATTAACTCTCCTCCACTTACTGGTTCCCTTCAACCTGTGTCTCTTCGCCGCACTGTTGCATTTTTATCTTTTTTCTACCGTTACTTCCTTGGTCACTGCTCCTCTGAACTGTCTGCTTGCATCCCTCCACCTCTAGGACGGGTATGTAGCACCCGTCTAGCAACAAACTCTCATCCATTTTCTGTCCAACTCTCTAATGCGAGAGTTAACAGTTATTCCCAGTCCTTCATTTATGCAACAGGTCAGCTCTGGAACTGTCTCCCTCTGTATTTCCTATTCCATATGACCTCCAATCTTTCAAACGCAGTGTTTCCAGGCATCTCGAACTGAATGGATCTTGAATTTGGCTCTCTTTTGTAGTGTTTTTGTTTTTTCTTTGGAGGAACTGTTATTGCGTTCTCCTAGCATTTGGTTCCTTCTTCCTTGCATTATAAAAAAAAAAAAAAACACGCACCCCCACACGCACAGACCCATAGTTACACTTGCTTTAAAAAGAATCAATGCATTCTTCGTGCAAGACAGTCTGACACCACAGATGATGGCCATTGCAAAATGCCCAATGATTCCACCTCACGGTAGTAAACAATCGTTCATAATGATATATCTCATTGTTTGTCACATACCTAGTCAGAACTGCCATCACGCACATATTTTCATATAACAAAACATTAATCTCCTTGCGACATGACAAGCTGTATGGATCATTTCAGATATCGTCGGTGTCCTTCAGCACGATACTTTTGGGAGTTAGTGTACATGTATACAGGCATATCCATGTCACAAGGAAGAGACAATATATAGACATCGACATATATGTGCACACAAACGCAAACGCAGTGACATATATATCACGAAATAGAAAATAATCACACATCACCAATATCACCATGCACGGAATCACAGTGTCACACGAGCACATCGATATCATCATCATGATGATCACCATCATCATCATCATCATCATCATCATCATCATCTGGACCTCCTTTCCCACCCAAGGGCAGGGTGAGGAGTAGCAATGTCCAGACAGCACAAACTTGCCCAATCCAAATAGGCCACACTTCCATTCACTCATCATTCAAGCCCCCGAAATCCTGGCTCTACCTGAGATGCCAAAAAAACATTCACCACATTCTGCAGCTTTACACAAACGTATCTGGTTGAGTCAGTCCGGAAGCTGCCATGCTCACAAGGGGTACCAAAATACCTGATCATGCATTTCTCCTCACAACATTCAGCCAGCAGCTCGATCTCTTGTCAGTTCCCTAGCCTCACCGACTTCCAAATTTCTCTTCTTCAAACACTCATCCACCATGTCTCTCCACATTTTCCTTGGCCTACTTCGCCTCCTCCCTCCTTCAAATTCGCTCAGGTATACCTTTTTCACCACTCTATTGTTATCCATTCTTTCCACATGACCATACCATCTCAGGACACTCTCTTTGATTCTGGTGTCCACCGACTTCCTCACTCCATACCTTTCACGAATCACATTATTTCGTATCTTATCCACCCTCTGTACTCAACATACATTCCTCAATAGTCTCATCTCCACTGCTCTTACTCTTGACTTTTCATTTTCAGGCCACACCATAGTCTCACACTCATATGTTAGAGTTGGCACTAACACTCCCTCATGTAAGCCTCGTGCAGCTGCAACACTCAAGCCTCTGTTTCTTATCAAGGCCTTCATTGCACCAGCTACTTTCCCTCCTTGTGCCACTCTGCTTTCAACTTCTTTTGCAATTTTCATCTCTTTTCTATCACTGTACCCAGGTATTTGAACTCTCTCACCAACTCCAGTCTCTCTCCATTCACTGTGACATCACACTGGGAGTCACCTTCTCTCTTAATAACCATCACTTTACAGTACATTTACACTCAAAGCAAAACGTTCACGGACATCAGCAAAACTCTGCACTAGCCTGCCAAGTTCCTGTCCGGTATTTGCAAGCAGTACTGCATCATCAGCATACAACAAATTTGAGATATTCCATCCATCACCATTCATTACCAACGCCATCCCTCTCTCCATTACTCGTGTTTTCACTTCTCTCATCACCCCATCCATATATATATTGAACAACCATGGGGACATCACACAACCCTGTCGCACGCCCACACCGATCGTGAACCATTCACTTAGATGCCCATTAACCCTTACACATGCTTCGCTACCATCATAAAAACTCTTGACAGCACCTAGCAGCTTACCATCTACACCATGCATGTGCAAAACTTTCCACAATCCCTCTCTGTCTACTTTGTCGTATGCTTTTTCCAGATCCATGAATGCCATAAACACCTTATGGTCCTTCTCACAAGCCTTCTCTGTTATCTGTCACACTGCAAATACTTGATCCACACATCCTCTGCCACTCCTAAAGCTACCCTGTTCATCACTCACTAGGACTTCTGATACCTCTCTTACTTTCTCTATGATAATTCTTCCATATACCTTCCCTACCACACTCAATAAACTTATGCCACGATAATTCTTGCACTCACTTCGCTCACCTTTATTTTTGTACAGGGGTACAATTGCAGCCTTTTTCCACTCTGCAGGCACAGTTTCACTCATCCATGTCTTCTTACATATCTCCAACAAGCACTTCATTCCACTCTTTCCACTACACCTAAACATCTCTGCATACACCTCATCAACTCCAGCTGCTTTCCCGTTTTTCAGCCGTTTCACAGCGCTCTTCACCTGTGCGAGTGTCATGTCTCCTGGCACTGCATTCCTTCTCTGCACACCCCCAAAACCAATCATGTTTACAGCCACTCTGCTCTCACTATTCCCATTCATCAGGCTTTCAAAATATTCTTTCTATCTGGTCCTTCCTTCACCTCCATGGGTTAGTAACCTACCACCTGCGTCCTTCACACTATCACATTTCTTTCCACTTTCACTTCTACATTTCCGCACCTCTTTCCAGAATAACTTCCTATTTTCAGAGCATTTCGCACTTATTTTTCTTCCCAGATCATCATTTACCTCCTTTTTCCTCTTCACTAATCTTTTTACGTGTTTCTTGCTCTCACTATACTCAGTTCTTATTTCAACTGAACCCCTATGCTGTAATCACTTTAGCCACTTCTTCCTCTTTTCCTCAACTGCTCCCTTCCTTCACATCCCACAATGCCGTACCCTTCTTTTTTGTTGATACTCTTGCCACACCACACACCCCATTAGCATTCCAAACTAAGCAATCCCTATATTCATTCCACAGGCTGTCCAGATCCAATTCATTCCAGTTCACTGAATCTAACTCGTCCTCTGCTTTGGTCCTGTAATCATCTGCCACTTCTTTGATCCTCAGCTTCTCAACTTTCAGTCTTTCACCCCGACTGCTCTTCTCTCTCTTGATCCTCCGCACTCCTCTCAGCTTGATCTTGCATACCACAATCACGTGATCTGACAGACCTCCACATTGTCCTCTCACAGCCCTTGTATCAGCAACCATTCCCATCATCGACCTCTCTACGAGCACGTAATCATTCAGGGTTCTTTCAACACGATCCCCGTTTCCTCTGTACCATGTATATTTATGTGAATCTTTGTGTTTGAAATACGAATTACAAATGCACAACCTCCTCTCCTGGCACATATCCTTTAGTCGATTCCCATTATCATTTTCTCCTGGTACTCCATAACAACCCACTATGTCATCCTCTGGACCAGTGCCTACTCTTCCGTTCATATCCCCCATCACGATCACTTTATAACTCCTGGGCATTTCTCGCACTACTTCACCCAGCTCATCCCAAAACCTGCCTTTCTCTCACTCACTCCTGTTCTCACACGGTGCATGCGCTACAATCTTTGCCACTTTCACCTTCTCAAACTTGAACTTGACATACATCTCGAGCTGACACATTTGTAGTCTCTCATTCCACTCTGCCACACCTCAATCATCAACAAAGCAACTCCTTCCTTACATCTTCCTCTCCCATTCATTCCCGATCTTACACATTTCACACCCTCCCACTCCTCCACTTCACACCCTTTCATCTTCGTTCCACACAATGCCATCACAGCATATCTCGCACCCATGAACACATTCACCACTTCCACCCTCTTGCTTTCCTCATTCACACCTCTCACATTCCACGTGGCCACACGAGTCTGCCCATTTGGTTGGGACCCTGGGCAGGTATTGGGCCCTCCGAGGCTCTCTGAAACGACTGCCATGATTAAGTGATTTTGGATAGGGGAATCTGGGGGACACTTAACTCTGCCAGAAACGCCGGTTATATGGTTACCACCCAGAGTAGTAAATGGTTTCCTGGGTACAGGAAACCATTTGGCTTGTCACTCGATGTAGAGCTCATATGGCATCACTCTACATTGAGTGAGTGGATGATGGGCGCCCCCACCTACCACCAGTATATCACTAGACATCTATATCATAAAAAAATAAATAAATAAATAAATAAAGTAATCAGACATCACCATGCAGGTAAATATAGGCAAACGTACAGGGACATAATTTATATCACTAGACAGAGAAATAATCAGATATCACCATCATCAATCACTGTGCGTATATGTCAAAACAACATATTAGATTGGAATGCAGAATAGCATGTACAACTGGACACACAGGCACCTGGGACAGCATTAATATTTAAATACACTTGACAGTCTTGGCACAACCATGCATTTTTGGTGGCAATGACATGAATGAACGGAGGTGTCAAACATTAGCTTAAATGACAAGTAGCTGGGATGCATAAAGTCGGAAAATGTAGCTAGACCTCCACTTCAAAGAAATACTATCCCAGGTTCACGTGTGGCCAACTGTACCTAAAAAAAAAAAAAAAAAAAAAAAATCATTCACTTCTTTCATCCCCCCCCTCGACATACTGACAGACTTGATGTCGACCAATTTTTTCGACCAGTATCATTAGCAGTGACTGTGAGCGATGATTATGTAAACAAGGCGTAAGGTGTGTATGGTGGGCGGCCCTGAACTTTAAAGGCGTGAAGCAAGTAGGCCATTAATAAGATATCAATGTCGGCCCCAGGACTGGTTTGTGCTGTGCTTGTATGAAAGTTACGCAGAGGGCGCAGCCTTAAAACAGTGTCTTCATTCGGTAAGAAATATCTGAAACTGTTAGCTGGTTCTTTCGTTGCACTTGTTGATGAAGTAGAAATGTAGGACAAATGTTACAAGGAATATACTGTCCTCTCTCTCTCTCTCTCTCTCTCTCTCTCTCTCTCTCTCTCTCTCTCTCCCCTAGGTTCTTACGTCAGCTTACCCACGTCATCGCCCTCTTAATTACCACACTCTCCAACGCCCATTCAACGCCAGATGCTCAGAACTGTCCATTCCACAGTCAACGCTCTCTTTTGTCCACCCAGCGTCAGTCACACATCTATAATCATGTCCAAATCGCCGGCCTTTTTCTGTCCTGTTCCATGAATCGCGGTTTTCCTCAGTTTCTATAGTCGGCAGACCGTGCCAACACCGACGTAATGTGGAGGATAGGATATCCAAGACTAGTAACAAATTATAATTCCAATCAGCATAATTCGTTACTTAGAGGAGTTAGTTTCTACGCTGCCTGTACTCTAACATGGTCTAAAATTGCCATCCCTCCAATTTGCTGAGTTGCAACAAGAGATTAAACTAGAATATGACGCTAATCACAATGAAGTGTCATGGAAAGGATGCTGAGCCGGTGTAATGTATTGTTCTACCATTGAGCTATGTGAAGTATGCTGCAAGAAAATGAAAATCTGGGCCAAGTTAGAGTAAAATCAGCATTGCAACACTGGTCTAAGTGCTGAGAAAAACAGCACTATCCAGCTACCGGTAAGTGTCCCTGTTCCGGCACCCGGCAGAACCAGCCTGAGCTGCAGTTCTGTTGCCTTTGCCCTTCCCAGTACTAATGGTAATACTTCACACGAATTTTAATCGGAAGAAAATGTAGGGAAAACATGGAAAAGAGGACTATCATACCAGTGCAGATCTAAAGAAAAACTAAAGTTCTTGGGGACTCTGAAGAGAAGTCCCATGAGGTACGGGTGATAGGGGACTCCACCATCCAAGGCAAACTGGTAGGATGTGGCGTCAGGCAAAGATGAACAGATATAGTTCTTGTATAAATTAAAAGACCCAAACTTGCCTTGCCGAGTGAGTCACTGGTGTGGGGTGGGTGGAAGGGTGTCTGAACTGGGTTGAAGGGGTGGGAGAGGTTGAGAGTGGGAGTGTTGGTGGAGGTAGGAGGGTGATGGGGAGAGTGGTGGGTGGAAACAGGAAGAAGACAAGGGAGGGTGGCGTGAGGAGGAGGAGGAGGAGTGGAAGAAAAAAGTGGACGCAATAAACAAAGCTGATTAGAGATAAGGTGGTGGTGGGGGAGTGGATGAAGGAGAGCATGAAAGGGCTGGGAGAGGTAACATTAGTAAAAGGGGTCAGGAGAAAAGGAGAGGGAGGGAACGACTGCAAGTGGAGAACGAGGGGAGGAGATAACAAGACATGGACAACTTTGATAACCGCACCCACTCCTGAAGTATTGTACAGGGAAACATATAATTATTAAATGATTAGGCACTTAAATGACACCTTTTTGGCTTACAGGCTGTCGCAATACAACTGTTTGCCCTATATTCGGTCCAGCCCAACTGTGTCATATTTACGGAGACTAAAGGCATGGCGCAGGTACACGGTCCACTATATTCACCCCACACGTACCTCATATACACCCTAGACACACACCAGACACACCCTCAACACTGGCCACCTCTCAACATCCCCGAACGCGTTTATAATTCATTCTGAAAAAACAAAAAACAAAAGTACGGTGCCACAGTGAAAGAGAGAGAGAGAGAGAGAGAGAGAGAGAGAGAGAGAGAGAGAGAGAGAGAGAGAGAGAGAGAGAGAGAGGAGAGAGAGAAATTAAAGACTGGCAACATTCCCAAGGGAAAGAAGGATGTTCTCAGGAAAAGAAAAACAACCTCTAGCTCTCAAAATGGTGTACGTTCCCATCCCTCCTTGCAAAAGCTGGTAATCTCTACGGACTTTTATTGCCACACTTCGTTAAATATGTGCTTGTATGGTTTAATTTTTGACTCCATACAACCACTCAAGATAACTAAACCCAGAAAGAGAGAAAAGTGGCTGGGGGTATTTGTCCAAGGAACTATGTACCAAGTTTAAACTGAGCTAGTGAAGAAATGAAGGAATGGCACCTAATTGAAAAGTTTCTGAATGTCTGAAAACGGGGGAAAAAAAAAAAAAAAAAAAAAAAGTGGAAGGAAAGAAGAAAATCATACGCTATAGTCACAATTTGTAATAATCAGGGCATCCTAACGGTAATGCCGTCATTCCCACCACAACAAATAAGGTCACCTCGTGCATTTAATGCTCGACATAGGATAGATAATACGTAGAACCTCAACAAAAGGGATCCTGGGGTAACCGAATATTCGTAGTTCATCGAGGTTATTTCCAACAGAACCAACAACAACAACAACAACTACTACTACTACTACTACTACTACTACTGCTACTACTGCTACTACTACTACCACCACTACAAGCCTTTAGCAAAGACGTATGCTCATCATGTGGTAAAGAATATATTGATATGCACTAATGAGTATGGCAGTTCCATATATAGGGGCATAAACTAGGACTCGTACACTATCCTCCTTTAAGAAGTGAAGATGATCCAACAAGAAGTTTCCAAGATACAGCTACTTACAGATTAGTTTCCTTATAAGGAAATAGCTCGTAAAATACTTAAAATGTGGCTATTTCATATACAGTATAAGGACATAAACTCGGACTCATACTGTCTTTCTTTAAGATATGAAGAGAATCCTGCAAGAAGTTTCCAAAATATAACAAGACAGATTTATCGTTATATGGGCACAGCTAAAAAAAAGTGCAAACAACATGGCAATTTTACATAAACGGGCATCTCCTACGACACATACTCTATCTTTCTCTGTGATATGAAGCAAATCCACCAGGTACTTTCCGAGATACAGGCCCGGACGAAAGGACGGACAGGCAGACAGATGGACGGACAGGGGCGATTCTTACATCCCCACCATATGAAATAATGGTGGGGATGTCATCAACATTAACATCAACCTCATCAACATCAACATCAACATCAACAACTTCAACATCAACAACATCAACATCAACATCAACATCAACAACAAAACAACAAAACAAAACAAAACAACAACAAAACAAAACGACAACAAAACAACAAAACAAAACAACAACAAAACAAAACGACAACAAAACAACAAAACAAAACAACAAAAACAAAACAACAACACAACAAAACAACAACAATAACAATAACAATAACAACAACAAAACAACAAAAGAACAATAATAACAACAAAACAAAACAACAACAAAACAACAACAAAACAAAACAAAAAACAACAAAACAAAACAAAACAACAAAAAAACAACAAAAAACAAAAAAACAAAACAAAAAACAAAAAACAACAACACAACAGCAACAAAACAACAACACAACAGCAACAAAACAACACAACACCAAAAAACAACAAAAATAAAACAACAACAAAACAACAACAACAACAAAACAAAACAACAAAGCAACAAAATAACAAAATAACAAAACAACAACAACAAAACAAAACAACAAAACAACAACAAAACAACAACAAAACAAAACAACAACAACAGAACAACAACAACAGAACAACAACAAAACAACAACAACAAAACAACAACAACAAAACAACAACAAAACAACAACAACAAAACAACAACAACAAAACAACAACAAAACAACAACAACAAAACAACAACAACAACAACAACTAAACACCAACACAAAACAACAAAACAACAACAACAACAAAACATCAAGAACAAAACAGCAACAAAACAAAACAACAAAACAAAACAACAACAAAACAACAACAACAACAACTGCTGCTGCTACTACTGCTGCTGCTACTGCTGCTACTACTGCTACTGCTACTACTACATCTACTGCTACTACTGCTGCTGCTGCTGCTAAGACAATAAAAACTGGTGGCAGGCATGAACTAACCACACTTCAGCCTTCAGTAGCCTCTCACTCATCCATTTGTCAACAATAAATTACGGCACTTGACCACCAAAATACTGGTGTTAAACGCGTGAGTAACCCGACACTATCAATCAGGAGGCGATAACAAGTATGGTGTTATGAATGAGGTGATCCATCCCAGGGCTGACAGGTCTGGCAGTGGGATGGTTTTTTAATAGTGTACCTACATAGTACTTTCCTGACTTCCTTCACTTCTTTTCCTTCTGCCGCTCCTCCATCTTACCGCCAATACTTTTTCTTCCCTCTTTCGCTCCCTTTCCTTGCTGACGCTAAAGCGTAGATAGAAGAAGGGGAAATCAGGAGGAAATAAGTGGCATCAGGAAAGGAGGAAAGGAGAGAGCAAGTAGGAGTGAAGGGAAGGGAGTTGGGAAGAAGACAGGTACGAAGAGGAGGGTCAAGAGTGAGAATGGACAAGGGAAATCGATGACAGAGAGGAATAGTGAATAATGTAGTAAAATCGGGAGGAAAGGACAGGAAGAAAGGGAAATGGAGGGGTTGAAACCTCTTCTTGAATCACCTACCCACCCCTCTCTCCTTCGTAACCACCGTAAGAAACTTTCAAAACTGCCCTTTCAGTAACAACAACTACAAGAACATCAAGGACTAATTCTACGATGCACCTAAGAACAGGGGGAGTTTATAAATGCCGATACGACTTACAGAGCGGCCTACTTTTTTGTAGTAACTGTTTCACGTGTATACAGAAGTACACAATACTGTAAACTATGCATTGTTTCACTAAGATATCACGTCAGAGGTTAAGTACATGGACTGCCAAAGCTCAAGAACACAGCTATGTACTGTATTTCGTTTTGCTATCCACATTATTTATAGCTTAAGAACAAAAATCCCACTTAATCGTCTTCTTAATGAAATGGTTTGGGGATGTAATGGGAATCTGTTCACATTTTTCTGCATTCTCCACAATATTATCAATTTCAAAACCAAAGGTCGAATTAATGCGGTATTCTTATCACAGATCGGAATGACTGTAAAAGGAAATCAAGCTACATATTTCTTATGGTTATTAGATATTTCAACGCTACTTAATACTAATGTACTATGGGCCTAGCGATATCTCACGTGTGCTTCTCGAATTTTTGATACTTAAAAAAACAATAAACTTCTTGCCCTGCGTCCAGTCCATATTCTTCACCTTGCCCATCAATAAATCCACTGCTTTAAATTGCAACAATTAGTTCATACAAAGCAGCTGCGAGATATCTGGACTTTGGAAGATCAGACATGTAGGCGGATGTAGCTTTAATTAGGTGTTTACATTTGAAGAGTTAAATGAACTACTGTTGACGTGTTCATTCAAGAAAAGCTCACAGTATGACCGGATCTCCTCACAAGGGAGTGTAAACTGTGCCTCATCACACTGGTTTATGGAAGGGTTATTATGACAGCTGGTTTTCTATGGAAGAGAACTAAATACCTCCAACTCACTCACCTTCCCCAACCTACCCACTTACCCGACATACGAATCCAAATCCCCTTGAAGCAAATTTCTCAATCTACTGACATAACTACTGGGATGCCTCAAAACAATGTACCTGCTCTAATTCACCTCTTATCTAATACTAAACTACTGCGTACGGCACACTATACTTCTTTGACACTAACTTGGCCTAGATTTTCGTTCTTTAGCAGCATATTTCACGTAGCTTTTTGGCTGGAAAAGACAATACTATGGAACTATGTCCTTTCCATGGCACTTCTTCGTGACTAGCATTATATTATAGTGTAGATCTATTGTGGCAACTCAGCATTCAAAATGGAGAGATGGCAACTTTAGGCCAAGTTTGAGTAAAAAGAGCATTGTCTATTATACAGCATAAATCATATGCACACAAGACATACACTTACAGTTTATGCACCATATAACTATCAACACAGACCAGTGTTGTTATAATCAAATAATATGTGATGCCACAACACAACCAGAGTACACACCAGACAATACCACGTATCATGTTTAAGACCACATTAATAAATCGATTATTATTATTATTAATATTATCATCATCATCATCTTTATTATTATTATTATTATTATTATTATTTCCTACAGGTTAAATAACAAAAACTGACACCAGACTTCACTTCACACACCACTACATCAAAGAGCAGACCACATAACACACCAAATGACACTCAGTGCCAGACCGAAACACACACACACACACACACACACACACACACACACACACACACACACACACACACACACACACACACACACACACACACACACACACACACACACACACACACACACACACACACACACACACACACACACACACACACACACACACACACACACACACACACACACACACACACACACACACACACACACGACAGATTCTCAAGTACCGGTTCCATAGTGCTTTTTTTTTTTTTTTTTCCCGCAGGTCCTCACAAACAACAGTACCGTACACAGCCACTAATATCGAGGTTATCCATACCCCTGATTATGGTGCTTATGTCAGTCTATTAAATGAAAAAAAAAATCCAGTTTCGGCTACGCCTGTGTAATAAATGGTAGAATGTAAAACACAGCGCAAACGTTGGTTGTAGGCGGGAACAAAAACGGAACCTAAAGACAGGGAGACCATGGGAGACAGTGATGCCTCTCACAGTCAGTCACGCCTGTTGACTTAATTTATACAATGTCCTGCCTTTTCTTAATCAAACCAAATTTCCATACAATTTGTGGACCATGAATTCACCAAGCCTGGCGGGCGTGCAAGAAAATAAAAACTCGGACATTTTCAATCCGGTACCATGCAGTTTATCACACAACTGAGAGTTAAATCGAGAACTTGTTTAATACATCTGCATATAACAGTGAGCTAAATTCAAGATCCGTTCATGTCCTAGCATCTCGAAATGAACGGATCTTGAATTTGGCTCCTGTGATTTTGTTTTTATTTTTTCTTGGAAGGAACATACTGCTGGCATCTGGCCTTTGGTTCCTTCTTCCCTCCATTAAAAAAAAAAATGCTGTCCACAGTACCGATATCAAACTTTATCTGGTCATGGTGGAAAAGAACTGGATCATGTCTAAGTCAGTCAGAATAGTTTATATAAAGCTTTACTTATGTTGTATATATACGAGACTTGGTACCATTCCATTAACTGTCTTTGTGTATTGTTAAAAGGCTTTCGGCTTACTGTGTACTCATTTTGGGTGAAGCCAGACTTTAAAAGGGGTCATCTGCCTTTTGGGTGTGACGGAGAGGGAGAATGCCAAGATTCCCATGCCCTCCTTTGCCTACATCGTAGGTACTCTTTCTACGTTGAAGGAGTTATTGTGTGCAGAACGTCGGGTGGATATGTCACCTATAAATATGAGAAACAATCAAACAGACCTCAATGTAAAGTACAATGGGCACAAGAAGTACCGAGATCACTGTCAGATTAAACAAATGAACGAAATTTAGCAACTTGTTTGAAGTAGCTGACAGTACTGATTTACTAACGTTAAGGTTGACGATAAATTTTGTTACAATATGAGGTGGCACAACGTAATAGCATAAACGATTCTGATACTGAAATAATACACATAGCTTGGTATTAAAAGCTCTTCATCCTGTGTTTGAAATGCAAAGCACAGCAGATGTAATCATTGTTGTTTATGCTGACCGTCTTCACTGGCTAACGTTTTGTCCGGGCTAGGCTCCTCACATCCAAAGCAAAGTGGATTGCTGGACAGTTGAGAAGATAGATGTAGTAAAAAGAAGTAAGAATTTCTTTCTTTTTTTTCATTTAGGTGCAGAAACCGACATACAAACAGACATACATACGGCATTTATTGCAATGCATTCCCTTCTTCGGTTCTTCGGAGACTCAATTAATGACATCAAGACAGGTAACCTTATTCTACTCTCACAGCAACACAACACATCTGGCTTGGCTAGTAATCTATCACGTTACTGACGCACTGCTCACTTACCTGCAAAAGAAAGTATACATAACATTAGCAAAAAAGACAAACAAAAGATTGAGAAATAGACTGATTTCACCTACAAATTTAAGCAGGATACGCTCCAAACCTGATGAAACACTAAAGATGGAAAATTAGGTATGGATGAGAACTAAACAGTAGCACAGCCGCCTGCCTACCTATAAATCTACAGCATCACTACATTAAGATCTAGACATCGACAGTGGGAGCTACAATTACTGAAAATCTGAAAGCAAACGTAGACAAGCAAGTACTGCAATACTCTTTCCACTTCGATTAATGAAAGAAAAAGTTACCACTACTGTCAACATTCTCTCTCTCTCTCTCTCTCTCTCTGATAACCTGGGTGGTAGCCTAAATGATCACTGTGTGCATATGGGGGGAAAAAATTCTTGACATAATGGCATCTCTTGAGCAGCCCACAATACCACACAATATAATTATGGCAGTTGCATATGAAGGCTATCGCTTGTTGTAAAGTAAGGGTGTTGGACCAGAATGTCATTGGATGTGTACCAGCTGTGTACAAATAATATTTTTATATCTTGGTGCTCTATAAATAAGACAACATTCAAAATACAACTGACGGACACAACCATTATCATACTCAATTGAGTCACATAATATAAACCTGACGGGGTGTGGCCAACCAGATGTTTTCATGAGGCTCGCAAAATCACTTGTTCAGTCACTGGCCAAGAGAGCGAACAAAAGCATATCTGACGCATGAATGAAAAAAGAAAGTCAGAGAATGAGGTAAAAATCTGTAAAAGGGAAATTGCCCACATGACAAATGTAGGCTAGAGGCACCGTAGTACGGCGTGGTAAGTATAAGATCCCATCTAAGTGAAACTATGCAAGCTTTGTGTTTGTTTTTGTGTGTGCGTCCGTGTTTGTTTGTGCGCGTGTGCTTTTGCGTTCGTGCCTGCGTGTACCGCAGCAAGCAACACCTCAGTCTGGTATGACGGGTCGGTGTTTTCACCGGGGCTAGCGAGGGCAACCGAGGGCCACTTAACCTAACCTACATGGCAGAATCGGTAGAGAGGGTGCCTGCAGTCCTAATGGACCCAGGTTCGAATACCGGCTGGGGCAGGGAACAGTTTAAGGATCTGAATTTCATAAAAAGCAGCCTTTTCTGATCTAGCAGATGACCCACCGACATGTCATAAAAGTACCCCCGCTAATACCAGTACACTAGTCCTGTATGGGGCAGCCCTTGCATGTATTCAATAAGGACTGTGGGTGTTAGCGCCGAAGTGGTGACATGTGGAGATGTAGGAGGACTACTGGGCTCCAAGGAGGACTTCTGGGACTTGGGAATAGGCACTGAAGCCTTTGTCCGGAGTCGGACACGTATTAAAAAAAAAAAAAATTGCTCTTCCAGTGGCTCTCGGTGGGCCACGACGTGGCCCTCTGTGGTTCTCGGGCCGGTCTTTTCACCGAGGGCCACCGAGAGCCACTTAACCTAACTTTACCAGGCCAACCTTGCTCTTCCAGTGGCCTCAGTGTCTCTCAGTGGCCCTCGGTGAGAAGACCGTGGTATTACCACTATCGTTGCCTTCCACACCCCGCCTCACCTCAGTGGTTCTCCGGCTTCTGAATGCACAAGGGATAGTTTGGTGGCCATTATAGTTCAGCAACTGGTATGCCTGGCTACTTATAGGAAGACATAAAGGGCTGATGTAATGGTGGAGCTCGGGTGTATCTGATGTGGCCTGCACGATGTGTTTGGCCTTGAGTGAGACGGAATGAAGTGAATGTCAGAGAGAGAGAGAGATAACTGGGTGAATGAAAGATAGTCGGACGCGGAGGAATATAAAAACTGAAAGGGAATGGATGACGAAAGGAGAGAGGAAAAAGAGAGAAGAAGGGGGTTGGAAGAAGGGAGAAAAATAGAAGAAAGAAAAAAGGAATAAGTTCGAAGAACAAAGTCGAGAAACTGGTGAAAGTGGGAGAGCAGAGAGTTTGTAGAATCAAAATAATAAAATAAGCAAGGACATGATGGAGGAAGAAAAAATTGTGTGTGTGTGTGTGTGTGTGTGTGTGTGTGTGTGTGTGTGTGTGTGTGTGTGTGTGTGTGTGTGTGTGTGTGTGTGTGTGTGTGTGTGTGTGTGTGTGTGTGTGTGTGTGTGTGTGTGTGTGTGTGTGTGTGTGTGTGTGTGTGTGTGTGTTTTAGGTATTTTTTAACCATGGTAGGTTAGGACTTTGGGGGATGAAGTGCGTGAAAGGGTACTGCAGGGAAGGAAGGTTGTTGGTTCACCTAGAGCAGTGATGAGAAATAGGGAGATGAGTATGGAAGTTAAGAAGTCACTGCATGATAGTACTGTGATCCCTACTCTGACATATGGAAGCGAGGCGTGGACCTTGCAAGAGGGGAACAAGTCAAGAGTGAGAGCAGTGGAAATGAGTTACTTGAGAGGAGCATGTGGAGTGACATGGAGGGACAGGTTGACGAATGAAGAAGTGAAGGAACGTTGTGGGGTGGATGTGGATGTCGTTGAGAAGATTAGGAGAAATACAATGAGGTGGTTTGGACATGTGGAGAGAATGGAGAATGAAAGACTGACTAGGAGAGTGTATGTAGGTGAGGCGGAGAGAGGGAGAGGGAGGGGTAGACCAAGGATGAGGTGGAGGGATGGAGTTGAGAGGTATATGAGGGAGGGGGGGGTTAGCTGGGGGGAGGGTAGTCAAATGGTGGGTGACAGAGTGACTTGGAGGCGTTTTGTCTGCGGCCACCCTTTGCGGGATTAGGGCGTCGGGCTATAGATAGATAGATAGATAGGTTAGGAACATAGAGTGAAAGAGAGTATCAGTTGTAAAAGGTGGCTGGAGGGTGATGTGTGAGGAGACACAAGAGGAGGTGGCCTTTATATGAGACGGAACTTACAGTCCATCAAACCAGACCCGGATTAATTTGTATTCCCATAACCTTATGCAACAGATGTAGTTTTGATAATTTTCAACGAAAGAATGAAACCTTCTAACTTACTGGCTATGTTGAGAGGTCTAGCATAAACCCCGCCAAAAGCTAGCACAAACCCCCTCAAAAGCGTCTGGGTGGCAAGTATAAAATACGAAAGACGTCACTGCAGTATGAGGGTGATGAAAATTTTTAAAAAGGCCTTTCAGTAGCTGGTCTCTCATAGCCTGAACATAAACATTTAATGATGCCAAGAAATAAAAGGGTGTCATCCTACTGAAAAGACCATAGAATGGAACAAAGAAGAACAGAATACATGTATTTGCTGAATGTAAGTGTATATGCTGATGGGAAGAGCAGGACTGTGAGCAGAGGTGACGATAAGGTGGAGCGTAAATGCTAAAAGAAGGATGATGGCGAGTTAGTGAAGCTGAGCCAAGAGGAAGAAGAGTATATGATGGACGGCAGATTATAGAGGCACAAAGGACTGTTGAGTCAAGATAATGTGAAACTTAACAGGGCGGCAAGTTGAAATTAATACAACATATAAAGCAATTTTCATTTGCTTATGTATCACCCCCCTTTCTCTCTCTCTCTCTCTCTCTCTCTCTCTTTTCTGATTCAGTGCATCAGACTTTGGACACAGGCTAAGAATCCCGTTCTCATGGTCCAGTAAGCCACTTCATAAACACCAACAATGAGCTGTAGTTCATTTATTTTAATCTGGCCAAAGTTTTAGTCCTTTTGCTGCTCATATTTGCTCAGGGGCAGCGAATGGCAATGTTATAACCTAAAATTTTTCATTGCACTTTTTCGTGACTAGCATGATATTCCAGTGTTAACTTGCTCTTACATCTCAATTTTAGGTCAAGATAAAAGTGGATAGAGTATAATTATCATCAGCTCTCACACGTAACCACTTGGACGTTAATGCACACTAACTTCTATAACATAAGCTAGGGATATCACATTTCGATGCAATACGACATTATCATTGGGGATGTTTTTATGAAGTGTCGGTGGGGTCTAAACTATACTCAGTTTTTTTAACCGAGGCGAAGTTGCACTTGACAGGTTGGTGATCACTGGCTGAATGCAACATGTCCGAATAACATTTACCAACCTAAATTTACCCCTCACATATATTGTTATTTTGTCAATCAGTAATGCTAACAAGTAAAGAGATTAAGTAATGTTGTATTCAGCTTCGATTTAAAAAAAAATAAAATAAAAATAAAAAAACAGTGTAGTGTTGGCTAAGCTGGTTTAACTAATTCAGTTCACGGATTCTCCACGGTAACAGTCCAGAGGCGGTATCCTCGTGCTGTTAGGAAGCATACTATACCCTTTTTACAATAACCTGGCTTAAAACTGCCATCTCTCCACCTTGAATGCTGGGCTGTAACGACAGATGAACACTAGAATATGGTGCTAGTCACGAATAAGTGGTATGGAAAGGATGTAGAGCCATAGTATTGTCGTTTTCTGCCACTGAGCTATGTGGAATAGCTGCAAATGGGAGAAAATCTGGGTCAAACTAAGGTGAATGAACAATAACACCTCCTCCTTACCGGTTTATTTCTGATTCTGCTCCGTTACTAAATTCTTGTGTGTTCTGCATGCAAGCTATGTTGATATTAAAAAGGCAGAAGTAGCAAAAAAAAAAAAAAAAAAAAAAAAGATAATGGGCAGTGAAATAAGTCGTTAAGGATAAGATGTCAGGGAGAATACGTATCCAGACCCCACGTCCGTACTCTTCTCTCTCTCTCTCTCTCTCTCTCTCTCTCTCTCACACACACACACACACACACACACACACACACACACACACACACACACACACACACACACACCAGCCCACGTTCTCTCACTTCTCCCTGCCTCACGATTGCCATCACTATAGTCGCGGCGCGCGAATCTGAGGTTATTATTATGCTCTGCAACGTACCATTCAAAAGTGTGTCCGAGTTCGTGTATAATAATATGAGGCGTATATGATTCGTGTATAATATTTTCGTGTATAATAATATTCGTGTATAATATATTCGTGCATAATAATATGATTCGTGTATATTATGGTATGAAATCGGAGGCACTTTTGAATAGTAGGTTGCCAAGTACAACCTCAGAGTCGTGCGCCGCGACTATACCAGGTGTCACAATTCACCATTGGCTTGCCAACAAAGTGCATACGGTCTCACTGTTCACCCTGGTTTCCTCTTAAGTCACCACTCACCCACTCAGTCAGCTCACAACTCCTGTATAAGAAGGGGATAAAGATAAGGGCGAGAGACATCTTTCATCCTCCACTAACCTGTCGGACCTGTGTGTCAACGGCGTATTATCTGTCGCTTGTTCTTTCTAAGTTATGTTCTTTTACTGTAGATGTAGTTCTTTCTCAGTTTCTTTAGCTATATTTAACCTTTCTTTAAGCAAACTCGCTAACAGGAAGTGAGGTAATCTGTATACTTTTTTTTGCTCTAACTTAAGCTAACATTCCCATCCTTCCAACGTGAATACTGAGTTGTAAGAGTAGATTGACGCTCTATATTGATGCTAGCCTCAAAGAAAAGCAAAGGGATAGTACACAGAGCGGTAGTATTAAATCTTTCTGCTACAGACCTGCAAAAGGACAAAAATCTGGGCTAAGTTAGAGTAGTGGGAGTATAATCACCACTGGACACTCTACTCGTCAAGAAAGGTCAAACTATCCTCTCAGCACCACACCGTCCTAATCAAGGACTTGCATTTGTACGTATGGTACCCAACTATCCCCGTCAGACCGGACTCACTGCCACTCACTTCATGGTCACTTCTCAGGACGTGAAAACGTACTCCAAAGCATTCAACAGCAGTTTCCGATACCAGAGGACGTACAGATGCTTTCACACACACACACACACACACACACACACACACACACACACACACACACACACACACACACACACACACACACAATGCCATAATTCACAACCATGAATGGGGGTCAGAGAGAGAGGGTCAAGGTGAACAGCACTGAGAAGGGTGGAGGCGCACATTAGCCAGGGAAAAGTATACAAAAAAAAAAAAAAAAAAAAACCTGATCCTAACGTTTACGGTAACTCCTTTGCAACCGGGTACGTTTTATAAAATTTTACCACAGCCACCAGACGTATTACATGATACTGCCTTCAACGGAAGGCAAAGCCACAGCACGGAATCCACAGAACGTACTCTAGCAAGAAAGTAGCAGAGAGGATTACTGATTACTTTAAACTCGTACAGACCACACTATAAAACACTATAATACTTTTCACAAGGAGATAAGTGACAGCTAGAAGCCTTGAAATCTACTGCCGAAAGAAAGAGCTGTAACTGTACTCACATTCATTGGAAACATTGAGAGAGAGAGAGAGAGAGAGAGAGAGAGAGAGAGAGAGAGAGAGAGAGAATGTATCTGTATTCACATTAAATGGAAATATTGTAAGAGAGAGAGAGAGAGAGAGAGAGAGAGAGAATGTATCTGTATTCACATTAAATGGAAATATTGTAAGAGAGAGAGAGAGAGAGAGAGAGAGAGAGAGAAAGGACATTTGCCACAAGGGTTTCATCAGGAATTATTATCGGACAATATCAACATAACATATTTGCACCACGATCCTCCTAATGTTTTTGTTTTTCTTTCTGTAATTCCGCGAAGAGTCAGGCAGACAAACAGACGACAGTAAGAACATACCTTCGGCCCATCTTTGGTGGTGAGTGAACAAAAAACTATCTATCTACAGCCCGACGCCCTAATCCCGCAAAGGGTAGCCGCAGACAAAACGCCTCCAAGTCACTCTGTCACCCACCATTCGACTCCCCTCCCCCAACTCACCCCCCCCTCCCTCATATACCTCTCAACTCCATCCCTCCACCTCATCCTCGGTCTACCCCTCCCTCTCCCTCCCTCCACCTCACCTACATACACCCTCTTAGTCAGTCTTTCATTCTCCATTCTCTCCACATGTCCAAACCACCTCAGTGTATTTCTCCTAATCTTTTCAACCACATCCACATCTACCCCACAACGTTCCTTCACTTCTTCATTCGTCAACCTGTCCCTCCACGTCACTCCACATGCTCCTCTCAAGTAACTCATTTCCACTGTTCTCACTCTTGACTTGTTCCCCTCTTGCAAGGTCCACGCCTCGCTTCCATACGTCAGGGTAGGGATCACAATACCATCATGCAGTGACTTCTTAACTTCCATACTCACCTCTCTATTTCTCATCACTGCTTTCAGTGTACCAACAACCTTTCTTCCCTGCTGTACCATTTCACGTACTTCATCTCCCAAAGTTCCATCCTTACTCATCACACTACCCAAGTACTTGAATGCACTCACATTCTCCATATCCTCACCATCCAACCTCACTGCACACTCTGTGACTTCATTCCTCTCAATCACCATAACTTTACTTTTGTTTACATTAACTTTCAGCTTCCTCCTCCTACACACTGTCCCAAATTCATTCACCAAACCTTGCAACTCCCATTCATCTTCACTCAACAATACTGTATCATCAGCAAACAGCAACACCGGAAGCTTTCAAATCTCACCCTCATTCATTAGGGCCACCCCCACATCCACTGCCCTACCTTGCACCTCCTTTACAACCCATCCATATATATATTAAACAGCCATGGAGACATCACACACCCCTGTTTCAGTCCCACATTGAGATCAAAGAACTCACTCAGCTCACCATCCACTCGCACCGTAGCCCTAACTCCCTCGTACATACCCTTCACAGCACTCAACAATTTCCCCTCCACTCCATATATTCTTATTACCTTCCACATACCTTGCCTATCTATTCTGTCATAAGCTTTCTCCAAGTCCATGAAGGTAGCATACACTTTCCTTCCCTTCTCTAGATACTTCTCCACTAAACATCTTAGAACAAATATCTGATCTACACACGCTTTTCCCTTCCTAAATCCCCCTTGTTCTTCTCCATCTAGCTCCTCTGTCATATGCCTAACCCTATCAATGAGTATTCTACCATATATTTTACCAGTGACACTAAGAAGGCAAATACCCCTATGGTTACCACATACTTCTCTCTCCCCTTTTCCTTTGTACAGAGGAACAATTATACCTGATTTCCAGTCCTCTGGAACCCTTCCCTCTTCCCAAGCCAATCTACACAACTTCCATATCCACTCCACAACAATCTCACCCCCATACCTAAGCATTTCACCACACACTCCATCAATTCCTGGGGCCTTTCCCAGCTTAATCTTCTTCATCGCTTCCACTACTTCCGACCTACTGATCTCTTCCTCCCTCCTCTCATCTCTTCTTCTCCCAGCCATTCCCCAACCACTTATACTCACACTGCTCTCACTCTCTATATTCAACAAATCCTCAAAGTGCTCCTTCCATCTCCTCAATTTCTCTCTCTTCTCCACCAACAATCTATTATTCCTATCTTTCACTCCCCTACTATTTCCCCTTTCACACTGCCTTACTTTCTTTACCTCCTTCCAAAACAATTTCTTACTCTCCCTCCATTTCACACTCAGATTCCTCCCAAACTCTTCATCCACTTTCTTCTTACTCTCCTTCACCAGTCTCTTAACCTCCCTTCTCCTGCTCACATATACCTCTCTCTTCTCTCTCTCATCTTCTCCTCCACCTCTATTCACCAACCATTCACCATATGCCTTCTTCTTTTGTTCCACAGCTCGTTTCACCTCATCATTCCACCATGCTGTCCCTTGCACACCCTTGCATCTCCTCCTCACTCCACAAACCGCCTCACACGCTGCGCTTATCTCTTCCGTGAATATCTTACATACGTCTTCCACCCCTTCCATCTGCTCTAGCTCATACCTTCCCAATCTTTCTTCCACTATGCTCTTATACTCTGTCATTTTCTCACTATCTTGCAATTTCTCCACTCTTCTCACAGGAGTTGCTTCCTCCTGTCTTCCCCTTCGTTTCCTCAACCACTTTCTTTGCAGCTCTACCTTGGCCATCACTAAGTGATGGTCCGAGACTCCATTCCCCCACCCTCTCCACACCCTTGCATCCAACACTTGTCTTCTCATTCGCTCATCCACACACACGTAGTCTATCATTGCCTTTCGTTCAACAAGTTCACCATCCATCCTCCTCATTACTCTCCATGTATACCGGTGGATCATCTTATGACGAAAGTAGGTGTTGGCTATTGCCAACCCCTTACCTGCACAGATGTCCACCAAAGCACTACCATTCCCATCTACTTCAGTTGGCACACCCCACTGACCAACCACTCCATCCACTCGTACATTCCCAACTTTGCCATTCATGTCTCCAATCAACAGCACTCTCTCGCTCCTCTCAAACTTGTCCATACATGCTTCTACTCTCGCCCAAAACTCATCTTTCACTCTTGCCACTCGATCCTCTGTTGGAGCATACACACATACAATTGCCCATGCTTGTATACCTACTTTCATCCTCACCCATACAATCCTTGCACCCACTGTTCCATACTCTCTTATATTCTCCTTCCACTTCTTGCTTATCATCAGACATACTCCCTCTCTTGCCCTCTCATTCTCACTGACTCCCGCACATATACCTACACCGTATTCCCATTCTCTCATCCTTTCACCTTTCCATTTAGTTTCAGTCAATCCACATATATCCACTTTTGCATCCTCAAGCACCTGGACAGTCTCTCTCTCTTTCACTTCATCATTCACTCCTCTCACATTCCATGTTCCCACCCTCAGAATGTCCTTTGTCCGTTCCTTAGTCGTCAACGTATGGTCCGTCCGGGTCCGAGGCGCTTTATTTGCTTTTTTAGTTAGTTCTTTTTACGGGGTGGGGCACTAACCCACCACCAACCCTTTTAGTCGCCTCGTACGACAAGCAGGGATACTGGGGGAGTATTCTTGAAACCCCCCCTACCCCCAGTATTAAATATGTATTTACGATGCACTACAACTTTTGCTCGGTCTCACTGTTCTCCGTATAAAAAAATTCTTGGACCAGTATTGTCGATGGTTGGGGAAGATACCTAACATCCTTCCTAAGTGATTTATTTTTGGATATGACTGATTAATACCCTTTTTTACGTTATTTATTCAGAGTATGGCGATATTTGGAAGTATACATGAAACATGGAAGAGGACAGTAAAGTGTATTAAACAAAATAAATCGCTTAGGGAAGGGTATTAGGGAATATTTGTGAGCTTCCTTAACCACCGAAAATACGGATCTTGGTCTGATCCAGATGACAGTTACTGGACCATATATGCACATTGTCTTTAAAACATTTCATCCTTAATCTGTCATGTCTCCTTTTGTGAGGAAAGTTTTGTAAATCAACAGAAAAATAAGTTCATGCCTAAAATTTTATAGTGCGTGAAGGCACACTCCACTCACCAACTACTCCATTCAACTTCACATTCCCTACTTTTCCATTCATATCTCCAATAAAAAACACTCATTTCTTTCAAACTTTTCCATGCACGCTTCCACATTTGTCCAGAGCTCTTCTTTCTGCTTGCACGATCTTGTGTTCGCACATACATGCACACAATCGCCCACATTTGTAGTAGAATGGATGTGGAAGATGTGCAGCTTGACCTGGGAGGAAGGTAGAGTCCCGGAGGATTGGAAGTTTGATATAATTATTCCTCTGTACAGAGAAAAGGGGGGAAAAGGAGTGTGTGGTAATCACAGGGGCATTTGTCTTCTTAGTGTAATAGGACAATTATATGGTAGGATACTTATTGACAGTGTTAGGGAAATAACAGAGGAATTAGTTGGAGAAGAACAGGGAGGTTTTAAGAAGGGAAGAGGTTGTGTAGATCAGATATTCATTCTTAGATCTTTAGTGGAAAAGTTTCTAGAGAAGGGAGAGAAGTTGTATGCGGCCTTCATGGATTTGGAGAAAGCATATGACAGGGTGAATAGACAAGGATTGTGGAAAGTATTAAGAATATATGGAATAGAGGGGACGTTGCTGAAGGCCGTGAAGAGTATGTATGAGGATGCTAAGGCTGCAGTGCATGTCGATAGTGAACTGAGTGAATTTTTCTATTTGAAGATTGGATTGAAACAAGGATGTGTCATGTCTCCATGGCTGTTCAATCTGTATATGGATGGGGTTATAAAAGAGATACAAGGTATGGTAGTGGATGTTGGAGTGGCCCTAGTGAAAGAGGGCAGTGTTTGGAAGCTCCCTGTACTGTTGTTTGCAGATGATACTGTGCTGTTAAGTGAAGACGAAGGAGAGCTGCAAGGCTTGGTGAATGAGGTTGGGAGAGTGTGTAAGAAACAGAATCTAAAGGTGAATGTAGGGATGAGTAAAGTTAGGGTCTTCGAGAGAAGTGAAGTCAGTGAATGTACAGTGAGGTTGGATGAGGAGGAAATGGAAAATGCGAGTGCGTTTAAGCACTTGGGTAGTGTGATGAATAAGGATGGAAGTTGAGAGGATGAAGTGCTTGAGAGTGTGCAGCAGGGAAGAAAGGTTGCTGGTTCCTTGAAAGCAGTGATAAGAAACAGGGAAGTGAGCATGGATGTGAAAAAGCTATTATATGAAAGTATTGTGATACCGAGTCTAACGTATGGAAGTGAAGCTTGGACGTTGTTGGAAGGACAGAAGTGAAGAGTGAGAGCAGTGGAAATGAGTTATTTGAAAGGAGCATGTGGAGTCACATGGAGAGATAGACTGACAAATAAGGAAGTGAAGGAGCGTTGTGGTGTGGATGTGGATGTAATAGGAAGCGTTAGGAGAAACACTCTGAGGTGGTTTGGCCATGTGGAGAGGATGGAGAGTGAGAGACTGACGAGGATAGTGTATGTGAGTGAAGTGGAGAGGAGGCAGAGGGAGGGGGAGGCCAAGAGTGAGATGGAGGGATGAAGTGGTGAAGTATATGAGAGAGGAGGGTGTGAACTGGGAGCAGGGCAATGAAATGGCGAGGGACAGGGTGACATGGAGGCGATTTGTTTGTGGCCACCCCTTACGGCATTGAGGCGTCTGACAATAGACAGACAGAGAGATGATGAAGGAGTCGTAGGAACCATTCTGTAGGTTGCATGAACACAAGCGTTTGTTGCGTACACCATGTTGTAAATCTTGGATGACGCAGTTTCCTTCAAACATTGAACTATTTAGCCTCAGATAATAATTTCACAAAACAAAATGTTAGACCAGGTGAAGAACAATTACCTGGTTGTGATTTAGTACCGTACCTTTTTTTTGTGAAGAGTATGTACGAGGGAGCTAGGGCTACGGTGCGAGTGGATGGTGAGCTGAGTGAGTTCCTTGATCTCAATGTGGGACTGAAACAGGGGTGTGTGATGTCTCCATGGCTGTTTAATATATATATGGATGGGGTTGTAAAGGAGGTGCAAGGTAGGGCAGTGGATGTGGGGGTGGCCCTAATGAATGAGGGTGAGATTTGGAAGCTTCCGGTGTTGCTGTTTGCTGATGATACAGTATTGTTGAGTGAAGATGAATGGGAGTTGCAAGGTTTGGTGAATGAATTTGGGACAGTGTGTAGGAGGAGGAAGCTGAAAGTTAATGTAAACAAAAGTAAAGTTATGGTGTTTGAGAGGAATGAAGTCACAGAGTGTGCAGTGAGGTTGGATGGTGAGGATATGGAGAATGTGAGTGCATTCAAGTACTTGGGTAGTGTGATGAGTAAGGATGGAACTTTGGGGGATGAAGTACGTGAAAGGGTACAGCAGGGAAGAAAGGTTGTTGGTACACTGAAAGCAGTGATGAGAAATAGGGACGTGAGCATGGAAGTTAAGAAGTCACTGCATGATGGTATTGTGATCCCTACCCTGACGTATGGAAGCGAGGCGTGGACCTTGCAAGAGGGGAACAAGTCAAGAGTGAGAACAGTGGAAATGAGTTACTTGAGAGGAGCATGTGGAGTGACGTGGAGGGACAGGTTGACGAATGAAGAAGTGAAGGAACGTTGTGGGGTAGATGTGGATGTGGTTGAAAAGATTAGGAGAAATACACTGAGGTGGTTTGGACATGTGGAGAGAATGGAGGATGAAAGACTGACTAAGAGGGTGTATGCAGGTGAGGTGGAGGGAGGGAGAGGGAGGGGTAGACCGAGGATGAGGTGGAGGGATGGAGTTGAGAGGTATATGAGGGAGGGGGGGGTGAGTTGGGGGGAGGGGAGTCAAATGGTGGGTGACAGAGTGACTTGGAGGCATTTTGTCTGCGGCCACCCGTTGCGGGATTAGGGCGTCGGGCTATAGATAGATAGATAGACCTTTTTTAGAAGGCAGTTGTGAGGTGCGGTGTTACTGATTTGTCGAGAATTATGTGTTCCATATTTAGTTGCTTGTCTCTTAAACTCTTCGATACATATCATATGACCAAGACGTATTGTTCGTCTTGAGTTTTTTTTTACTGTTTGCTATACATTTCACTCTACAACCTGCGATACTGGTGATATTACCCTCAACTAAATGCCGTTTGAATATACATAACTGTGCAATAAAAGACAAAATCACAACTCCTAACACTTTCACACTTATAAATGTCACACCTTCCACAGACACACCTTGCACACACTTCAACACTCACACTTAACGAAATAATCCCCTACACATGTCTTCATACCTCACAGTTCCAAACCTCATTCAGCTCAGAACTCTGACGTATCTCACAGTCACACCACACACAACCATGACACACACGTATCTATGTCACAACTCACACTGCCACTCTTAATATTTCCACAATTTACACATCATACAGCAAGAGCTCGTAATGTGGGGGACGAAGAGTATACAAAGATGAGCGGAAATATAACTAGGAGAAAAATGGGATGAGGAAAGACAAAATGACGAAAGGTTGAGGAAGAAACCGGAAAATGATAAACCATGAGTGCACTCTG
>NC_136969.1:12917797-12953307 GCF_032717465.1 Coenobita brevimanus
TATATGATAGTGAATAGATGTACTATTATATAGATATAGGCCTAATGGTGATTAGATATGATAGCGAAGAGATATGAAATTGAAACGATAATTATGATAGTGATTAAATATACGAAAGATACACTAGTGAATATATATCATACTGAATAGATATAGTGAATATAGTGATAATTGCTCAATAAATATATTTATAATGATAGTGTATATGAACAGTATATTGATATGTACTTTATGCATATATATGATGACGGTGATTATATATAGGCCTAGTGATATATATTTTATGCATAGATATGATCATGGTAAATATATATAGTGATAGATACTCAGTAGTGATTATGGTTATATTAGCTGTGCTGCTATGAGTTAGTGATGAGTAGAGTAGTAGTATTTGTCACGGTGATTTTGAGAATATACAATATTAAAGAATAATATTCAATAATACTTGAGAACAGGAGAAAGAATTGACTTGTGAAAATCGAGCAATGATTACTTTATGCCGGCTTACTTCGACGAATTCTCTAAGGACGAGAATTTATAAACTTTCTCAACAGTACACATCAGAGACTAATTACTCACACGTGCTGTTTATTGGTACTGTTAGCCTCTGGAGAAAGTGACTCCACCCCTGACAATCAATATCTAATGCTATTAATGATAAACAGGTTCTTGCCGGTGCATTAACTCCTGGTTGAGCAACGGATTTAAGTTAATAAAAAGGACTGGCCTAAGTACCAGTTATGAATAATACAAAACGTTTATGCAAACTAGGAGCTATAACTAAAATAAGCTTAATGTGGAGAAATAAAACATGAGTTTATATTATATTAAGCTCAAGAGAAAAGAACTGTAAATTTTTACGTTACATGAGTTTCAAATGAATTAAAAAATAAGAACACACTCACTCGCTCACTCAAAAGCTAAACTCTTAAGCCTAGGAAAAACGAAAAGAAATACTGTCAGTAAAGGGGGCTGAGCAGAACTGGGCGTCGGTAGGACGAACGCTGCTTACGCTAAACCTCTACACCAAATCACTGTCTAAGTGGAGATTCAGGAACTCGCTGGACAACGGCGGCACTGCTCCACACTGGGCCCGAACGAACCTGCACACTCGTCGACGTCTAAATCCTGACTGAATTCAAATTGTGAGAGAGGGGCAAGTGTCGGCCGCGTTCTTGCTAACGGAATTGATGCGAGCAATATATGCCCATAACAAATCACTCGGCAAAAGCGCTAATGTCGCGTGCAAGGACGATCACTTATGAAACAGTGAAAAATGTTCTGAAAACACTCCCGATCGAGTGAATACGTGGCGGTTGACCGAGTGATACTTATGGGAATTCACTAGAATTCGCGGTTTCCCACCAAAGTTCAATGTCACGAGTTTATTTAGATAGAGAATCGCGCCAACTCGTGACATTACGCCCCATCAAAATCATTTTATTTTCCCTCAGGAAAAAAAAAATCAATTTACATACATATAAATCCTAACTCAGTCACACAAGATTCACACTGTGGTGTGTGTGCTATCCTGCTACAGGAGAAAGTCACAGTCGCCAGTGAGCAAAAAAACCTCGTATTTACGTAAATAGAAGCAAGCTTCAGGAAAAAATCCGTGACGATGGTGAAAAATCCTGTACTCAGGTCAAACTGAGCGAAAAGTTCACTACAGTTACATTAACAACTAATTGTTATGTAGCATGATGTATGTAATACAAGGTGTAGGTGTGACAGTTGTGGTGTAACTGTACCTACGTGTAAAATTACATAATGCAAATTTATAGTAAATAATGATGACAAGGCAGAAGAGAAGAGGTGGCAGCATGTGTCAGGAATGATCAACTGTTCTGCACGGCAATGCTGCACCTGCCAGCTGCACCTGCAAAAGCAATCAAGGTGGAGCATCAAAAGTATCATTTCTCTCTCTCTGCCTAGCAATCAGTACTTATGTTACAAAAAAAACACTATTTAAATTATTAACCAGGAAACGTAGTCAAGGCGTCTCTGCAGGACATCAATACTGACACAGTTTACTAGTTAAACCCTAAACTTAATTAGCGAAAAGACTGGGGGTTTGTGCAGGACGTCAAACGCTGCAATTCACTAAATTAACCAGGGAATGTGGTCAAGAGCGAAAAGACTGGGCGTCTGTGCAGGACATCAAACGCTGCAATTCGCTAGGGACCCAGTTTACTGGTTAAACCCTATACTTACGATTAACATTAGGAAGCTGAGAATCCCTACGCAATCTCGGGCAGGTCACATTTTAACACCCACCGTGGGTATGAACACTCATGTGGATAATGTGCATTCTCCGGGAATCCTATGAGAGGCCCACAGCTAGAGACGTTCCACAAGGCAATTCATATACAGCCTCGGACTGTCTCTGCGGGGTTCTCAAACTTCCCCCTTAACTTAGGGTACATATGTATGTACAGGCCCTGGACATACTGTGTCCTGCGGGGCCAACGGGAGAGATGTCAGGTCTGCACTCACATTACCTCTGTCCTCTCTTTCAACTGACTCAAAGATTACAGGTGTGGTCTCAAACAGCACAGGAAGGACATGTCCCTGATTAGTGGTACATGGACACACATTGCAGGAACGCACAAAACTATCTATTTCTCATCCCATCCCTGGCCGTCAGTACGGATACAGCCCTGGGTCTTCCTTTTGCCCATGTGACCTCCTGAGGCTGAACAATGACCCCATTCTAACACTGCTTGGCAGTA
Source organism: Coenobita brevimanus (assembly GCF_032717465.1). NCBI lineage: Eukaryota > Metazoa > Arthropoda > Malacostraca > Decapoda > Coenobitidae > Coenobita > Coenobita brevimanus. Next base: position 12,920,530 of record NC_136969.1, read on the forward strand.
CTTGGTGGGAACGACAAACTGCAGTCAAACCTTGCCCTGGGGTTTTCGTGACTCACAGTACAACCGTCCTTGTTTACGAAGGAACTTGGGTTGACCTCCCCGTGAATACTTTATCACTCTAACCTTTTGTTTCTTTCGCACAGGAGCAAGTGTCGGGTCAGAATGTTGTTCTTGAACAACAACTTGGCTACACATCAGATCTTGCGGCGATTCAATGGTCACCGTGGTGACACAGTTTGGAGCCTCAGCCATGGCTCGTGTTACTGTAGCCGAAGTCTGAGTAGCGTCATCTTCAGTGCAACTATCCTTGGCACCAGGAATATTGCCTATGATAAAGTCAAACAATGGTTCTGGCATGACAACTGCGAGTGTCGTACCAGTGTAAAATGGAGATGCCACCTGGATACGTGCCTCAGGGAACAATCTCACTGATCCATCAATAAGGTTAGCTTGGATCTGTCGACCCGTATACTCCTCAGGCCGAACTAGACTCTGCCTGACAGAGCAACCTGAGGACCCACTGTCTCTCAGGACCTTCACAGGAATGGCTCCCACAAACCCTGGCTGAACAAGGAAAGCACTGTCACATGTGGGAGGGCCTGTGGAGGAAGCAGCCAGCCACTGATTAGGCTGCTGAATAAATGATGCGGCAAACATGGTGCCCTGAGAATTAGATACTTGAGGGGTCGTACTCACTGTCGGGGAAGATGAAGCATTGACCTCCTGTGGCAGAGTGTTCACTGTCGCTCTGGGACTAGAGAACTGTGGAGGAGTACCTGTACTGGTAGGGTTGTGACCACCGTGCTGCTGCTGAGGAATGAAGGCTGCGTTTGCCTCCTGCCTCCTATTCACTTGAGCTGGTGCTGAAAAGGACAGTCCCGATAGTCGGTTGCATGGCTGATACTGCTGCTGGTTAGGGTACCTGTTGTACCCCATCCACTCAGGTTTCTGGGTGTTTTGCCCCTGGTCCTTCCTCTGCGGTTTTGGACCTTGGCCATTATTCTGAGAATGGCCTTGTTGCTGAGGTTCAGTCTGAGACTGTTTCCCAGAATTGTCAGCTTTCCTGTTCCAGGTATATTGCTTACGAGTTTGATACCCATAGACAGTGAAGAATGCATCAGCCTTCTCCACCATTTGGCTGGCATCTCTTACCTGGCAGATCTTAAGCCGAGCCATAAGTTTGGCAGGCCACGACTTTTTTTGCTGCATGCTCAGCATAAGGTCAATTATCCCCTCATGCATGGAAGGAGTTTCATCTTTCTCCATCCACTCATCTAAGTAAGCAGTAAGCCAGTCAAGAAACTGAACGGCAGTCTCTTTTTCCTGTAAACGCCTCATGAACTGACTCTTGGCGTTGTCAACTGTGAGACCATACGCTTTGATGAGTGCGGCCTTCATCATCTCATACGTGAGATTGTCTCCACGAATTCTGTGGAGAATATCGAGGGCAGGGCCCTCAAACAGGCTAAGAAACTGAAGCTGCTTAGCTGCCTCATCCAGCTGGTACAGATGAGCCATGTCTTCAAAACGAGCTATGTATGACTCGATTCGCTCGCCTTCCTTGTATAGGGGAAGCTTGATGTGTGGGGTCGCCAGAACATGTGCAGGGAGAGCGCTCGTGGAGCTTGGGCCAGCTGCACCTGATGTGTCTGAAACCAAGGAATCTCGCTTGAGCTTCAACATTTCAAGTTCATGTTTTTCACATGCTTCTCGCTCAGCACGTTTGTGTTCTCGTTGCTCACGCTTGTATTCACGTTCTCTCTCACGTTGTTGAAACTCGTGTTGACGTTCTCTCTCCCATTGTTCTAACTTGAGTTCGCGTTGTTTTTGCTCGTGTTCACGTTGTTCTCGCTCGTATTCATATTGTTCTCACTCGTGTTCGTGTTGGATTCTACCTCTTCACGAGCATCATTCTCACGTTGCTGCTCATAATTAAACCTAGAGAGGACGTAATTCTTTACTTCTTTTGGGTCTGTAAGCCCCATATCTTTAGCTTCCTGTACATAGACACTGGTAGACATGATGCCAAGTCAATCTAAGTGAACTAGAGACTAAGCACTGACTGCTATTTTGCAGAGAAAGATGCCAATAATCGAGAATAAAGAATAAAGGCACAGGTTAGTGGTGACCAGTTTTATGTAGTTAGACTAGTAAAGAAAGAAAATTAAAACACCGACTGTGAAAACTATTACTTAAAATTGATAAAAATGAATTAATAATCACCAGTAAGATAGTGCCCATAGACTTTAATGATAAATACCTGAGTATGAGTGAGTGAGTATTGTCTCGTGAATAACTTTAGAGCTAGGAGTTAATATCCTGGCGAGGTCACCAGATATCATGGGGATTTTGAGAATATACAATATTAAAGAATAATATTCAATAATACTTGAGAACAGGAGAAAGAAATAACTTGTGAAAATCAAGCAATGATTACTTTATGCCAGCTTACTTCGCCGATTCTCTAAGGACAAGAATTTATAAACTTTCTCAACAGTACACAGCAGAGACTAATTACTCACACATGCTGTTTATTGGTACTGTTAGCCTCTGGAGAAAGTGACTCCACCCCTGACAACCAATATCTAATGCTATAAATGATAAACAGGTTCTTGCCAGTGCATTAACTCCTGGTTGCACAACGGATTTAAGTTAACAAAAAGGACTGACCTAAGTACCAGTTATGAATAATGCAAAGCGTTTATGCAAACTAGGAGCTATAACTAAAATAAGCTTAATGTGGAGAAATAAAACATGAGTTTACATTACATTAAGCTCAAAAGAAAAGAACTGTGAATTTATTAATTACAATGAAATAAATTTTTACGTTACACGAGTCTCAAATGAATTAAAAAATAAGAACACACTCACTCGCACACTCAAAAGCTAAACTCTTAAGCCTAGGAAAAATGAAAAGAAACACTGTCAGTAAAGGGGGCTGAGCAGAACTGGGCGTCGGTAGGACGAACGCTGCTTTACGCTAAACCTCTATGCCAAATCACTGTCTAAGTGGAGATTCAGGAACTTGCTGGACAACGGCAGCACTGCTCCACACTGGGCCTGAACGAACCTGCACACTCGTCGACGTCTTAATCCTGAATGAATTCAAATTGTGAGAGAGGGGCGAGTGTCGGCCGCGCTCTTGCTAACGGAATTAATGCGAGCGATATATGCCCATAACAAAACACTCACCGAAAGCGCTAATGTCGCGCACAAGGACAATCACTCATGAAACAGTGAAAAATGTTCTGAAAACACTCCCGATCGGGTGAATACGTGGCGGTTGACTGAGTGATACTTATGGGAATTCACTAGAATTCGCGGTTTCCCACCAAAGTTCAATATCACAAGTTTATTTAGATAGAGAATCGCGCCAACTCATGACAGTATTATGATGGTCATAGTATTAGTGATGATGGTGATAGTAGTCGTGATGATATGTCCGATTGCCTTGCTACATATGATATTATGAGTAATCTACAAGAAGACAGGTGGCACCTTTTATTCTTTACTATTTTTAACTTTCCCTTCACTGAAGGCTTTGTGTAGGTTATCTGAGGTCGTTTGTGAGTGCAATTTGCAGTTTTGTTGTATTTGTTGTCAGAACCTAACTAAAAGACCAAACCTAACGTTTCTGTACATACCAATAACCACCAAACACATATAGGTTAGGTAATAATGACTATGATTTAGAGTCCATCACTGCGATGTGTGTAGCATAGGTAGATATATATATGTAAGGAATCCAACACAATCCCATACACACAACAAAGCCAGCCAGGAGACAAGACGTGTGCACTGGGCAATCGCCCGGTCCTGTCCTCCCCCCTTACTATTTTTTTAACCAGCCCATATCCCAATGACCGGGCTAATGTATGGCCCGGCCTGCATTATATATGTAGGAAATCTTTAAACAAAAGAAACGAACAAACACAATCCCCTCAAAATACATTCCAACGCAACAAGCATGTAATACCTGATAGCATACCTTTCATGATTTGTTGTGTATGGGTTTACAGTTTCCAACCAGCGAGGAGGAATGGGCTACAATAGCACAAGAATACTTCAGCAAGTGGAACTTCCCAAACTGTCTTGGAGCAGTGGATGGGATACATGTCACCATCATGCCACCTCCATCGGCAGGATCCTACTATTATTACAATTATAAGGGAAGTCATAGTGTTGTGCTGCTGGCAATTGTAAACGCCAAATACGAGTTCATCATGTGTGATATTGGAACCAATGGACGCATATCTGATGGTGGTGTGTTGGAGAGAATAGTATTTTATGAGAAACTGCAACAACACACTGATGATACCCCCAGACACATGCCCACCCAATTCAACCACACAGCTACACTATGTATTTGTTGGGGATGAGGCATTCAGCCTTCGCAGACATTTCATGAAGGCCTTCAACCAACGGAATTTGACACATGAGTGCAGGGTATTTAATTGCAGACTTTCAAGAGCTCAACGTGTAGTTGATAACGTGATAATGTGTTTGATGCCAAACATCAAGGTGCAGAATATTCACCAAACCAATCAATTTGGCCATAGAAAACATAGATCTTAATGTGATGGCTTCTTGTGTTCTGCACAACTACCTCCGAAGGTCACGTGGTGATGCTGATGTCCCATCAGATCAGCATGTGCATGATATCTCAGATCTATCTATATATATACCTAGCCTGCTTCCCCCAAGGAAAGAGAGGTAGCCGAGACAGGACGACACACTCCCCATTTACTCATCCATTCAAACACATTCATTCACATCTTAGCTCCAAAGGGGAGAACGGACAGACCCATCCCCTTTCCCGCACCTGACCTGACTAGCTGATCAGACTAAATGCGGGAGAATATCCCCTCAGGGCTGCGTCATCACTTATTCATTCACAATTTCTCTCCATTTATTTCTGTCACACACAGCCACTCTTCCTTGCTCGACAGACATCCCTCTCACATCCAGCGCTCTCTTCACACTGTCCATCCATCCTATTCGTGGTCTTCCTCTCAGCCTTACACCTCTCACATCAGATCTAGTTATCTTTTTCACCAATCGCTCATTATCCATTCTCTCCATATGCCCAAACCATCGCAAAACCCTCTGCTCAACTCTACCAGCCATCTCCCGGACAACTCCAGTTCTCCTTCACACTTGATCATTTCGCACTCGATCCATACACGTCACTTCACACATACTCCTCAGACACCTCATCTCCATTACATTCAAACTTTTCCTCCCTGCTACATCCGTAATCCATGTTTCAGCCCCATATAACGCAGTCGGTACCACAACACCCTCATACAGCCTTCTCTCTACATCCATTCTAAGCGAACGACATCTAAACACTTTTTTCATTCCTCCCAGCACCTTTCCTACTTCATTTATTCTAAACTTCACTTTTGCATCTATTCTTCCATCCACAGCAACATGTGACCCTAGATATTTAAAACACTCTACCTCCTTAAGCAACTCGCCATTCAAAACTATATTCATCCCCCTACCATCTACCAACCTCGTACACTTCATCACTTTACTCTTATTTTCATTTACTTTCAATTTCCTCCTTTCACACACCCTTCCAAACTCCTCTACCAACTGTCTCAATCTCTCCTCTGAATCAGCCACCAGTGCAGTATCATCTGCAAACAGCAGCTGATTCAGATTCCACTCTCCACCATCAACATTCACCAGACTCAGACCTCCACCTAAAACTCTTGCATTCACCTCCCTTACAACACCATCCATGTATATATTAAACAACCAAGGCGACATCACACATTCCTGTCGCAGCCCCACTCTCACTGGAAACCAATCACTCACAGCATTTCCCACTCTTACACACGCTCTACTATTTACATAAAAACTTTTCACCCCTTTTAGTAACCTACCATCAAGTCCATGCAATCTTAAAACAGTCCACAAAGCCTCCCTATCAATTCTATCATACGCTTTCTCTAAATCCATGAATGCCCAAAACACATCCTTGCCTTTCGCTAAATACTTTTCACACACGTCTCACAGCAAACACCTGATCCACGCATCCCCTCCCTCTCCTAAAGCCACACTGCTCATCACCAATCACTCCCTCTGTACCCTCTCTAACTCTCATAATTAACACTCTACCATACACCTTACCTACAACACTCAACAGACTTATACCCCTAAAGCTACTGTAGAAAATTCCCCATTCATCAGTTTAGAGCGTGGCCACAATAGACGGTCTAGTGACTTGGCAAGGGAGGTCAGGGAACTATTCCCACGGTATGTAAACGAGAGGGTGCAGTAGAATGGCAGGAGGATAGGATATATCAGAAGTGAGGGAGACAAAAATGCATTAGACATATGTCTCACATGTATTAGTCCAGCTGCTACGTTAATATACAGTAGGTATGATAGGGGGTGTATGTTTTCATACAAACGCCTGAAAAGTAACAAATGTATTCATATTCATATTTGAAATAATACAAAACTTATTACTTATATACGTATGTACAGCCGACAGCAGAAGTTCGTCCCTCTTAGCGTGCGTGATACGAGCCTGTTGATCTGGTAACACTGTATGAGATAGAGTTGACAGGTACGCTTTAAATGGCTAATATTAAAGAAATGTGTTCGGAGATAAGAACACATTCTCTAATGATAATATTAATTTGCAGCAGGTGGGATAATAAAGTTATTGTGAAATGTTTGACATTGGTGTATGAAGATTCTTCGTTACGGACACAGACGCCTAGGATTACTTGGACTGGACTGATGTTGCCAGCAAGTATTATATGAAATATTATAGAACGATTGCAGTCTTAAAGGTGAGGTTGCAAGAAAACACTAATTACGATGTCAGTTACACACTAAACAAACACAGAAACTGCCAGTTCGTGTTTCGCCAGTATGCGATTTTGTTTTATAAGTTAAGTCACTTCCCTTTCCGACCTCTCTCCCCACCCGTCTCTCCTCTTCCAAGTCATGCTCTGCCATCATCCACGTTTTATCGTTAATGTTGAAAATCGTATGTCTGTAGGTAAACTGTGGGAAATAATATAAAAGTGTCAATGAGCTTCTTTTCCTCCATCGCTTGAAGTGTTATCAATGACTTGAATATAAATGTTAGTAACATGAATAAATAGTCACTGTGGTGGTTAGGAGACATTTCTCGTCATCATTTATGTAACACTTACCTAACTATCGTTCTTACAGTGCCCAAAATACACTCCCTCTCCACCCCCTCGCCGTCTCCTCCCCTCCCCTTTCCACTGTTTCCATCACTTCTCCCCCCTCCCTCCGCCCCCATTTCCAGTAACCTTTGTTTCTAGCCTGCAATACTCCGAATCCCTCCCCACCGTGTTATTGTATTGACCCTGCCCAACTTCTCTCCCTTGTCATTTCAAATGTCTTTTTCTCTCCCTTTTTCATTTTTGTCTCGGGAATCGAACAACATAACGATGTTTGGGTCATGTTTTTGTATAGTATCCTTTAATAATGTGTAATATTATAATGACCGTGACAATGGCGGTCAAGAGGCATTAACTGTTCAAAGGACGGCAGTCAATGCCTCAGTTTAATGATCATTTTATTTCTCCTCCTCTAGCCATTAATATCTTGCTTACACTTATTTTATAAATCCCAACATACATAAAATATGAAGCACAAACGTCCTTGTTTTCACCAAAGAAAGTATAAAATGAAAAATAATCATTGCGTATGTTGTATGACTGAGGTGGTTTGGACATGTGGAGAGAATGGAGAATGAAAGACTGACTAAGAGGGTGTATGTAGGTGAGGTGGAGGGAGGGACAGGGAGGGGTAGACCGAGGATGAGGTGGAGGGATGGAGTTGAGAGGAATATATGGGGGAGGGGGGGTTGAGTTGGGGTGAGGGGAGTCAAATGGTGGGTGACAGAGCGACTTGGAGGCGTTTTGTCTGCGACAACCCTTTCGGGATTAGGGCGTCGGGCTATAGATAGATAGATAGATAGATGTTGTATGATCTACACGCATCCAGAAAATATTTTCTTAAAAGTCCTGTCAGTATTCTTGGTGATAATTTGTAGATCTTCAGTTACGATTAAATATAGCAAAATAGATGATAGTCACAAAAGCTGTATCCTCATACATTTGGCTACCATAATCATCGTAATATACGATGAAGGGGGATTATACCCCTCTGGATGAGTAGATTAAGCCCTTATCGGAATATGGTTGTCATGAGCCCGGACAGCAGGCAGATGTAAGTGGAAGTATGAGATTGTCGCGGTGTAAGGGTTAATTATGGTAAAGGTTCGCTTCCTATCCATCCGAGTCCTTGTCACTCCTGTATCGATAATATCGGCAGTTGCAGAACAGATGTTCAGGGCGCTGACGGACAGCCATGCCGTTACCTTTTGTTCTAACCATGCAATGCAGCTATGGGAATGGAATGATAGGGATAATCTTGCTGACTGCATTCTCTGACCTTGTAAGATCATGCGTTGAGGGAGTTCAGATCAAAGTATGGCGATGGCATATTGTTTTAAATTATATATAAGTAGACGTATCTCATAGGTCTCACTTTAGTGCGGAACACAATGTGTGGGGGGGGGAGGGGATTATGGAAGCAGGAATCCTTTGGGTGAGGGAAGGGATTACATATATTACAAGCTGGGACACAGATAAATATGTTATAACGTGAAGGGAGGAGTGAGGGATACAGAAAGCGGGAAGGAGGCGAGGAGGGAAGGAATCCACAAGGGGGGGATGGTATTGAACATTGATAGTTACGATGGACATATTGTTATGTAAGTAATTTGGTTACTTGTGTGTAATACAGTTGGCAATATAACATGCACGAGTATTGTGTTTATAATGTCATTACAATTAAGACTCAAAGTCCTGTAAATGGTAATAACTGTATTCAAATTATGAAGAACCGATCTAGTTAGGGAGGTAAACAGAAGCAGAGTCAGTCAAATGAAATCGTTGGGAAGGGTTGGGGGTGTTGAGGGAGAGAAACAAGGGGTACTGGTAGAGGGGGGGAAGGGAGGGGGGAGAAGTGATGGAGACAGTGGAAGGGGGAGGGGAGGAGACGGCGAGGGGTGGAGAGGAGTGTATTTGGAGCACTGTATTAACGATGGTTATATAAATGTTATATAATGTGACGAGTAATGTCTCCTAACCACCACAGTGACGATTTATTCATGTTACTAACATTTATATTCAAGTCATGGATAACATTTCAAGCGATGGAGGAGGAAATGAAGCTCATTTGACACTTTTATATTGTTTCCCACAGTTTATCTACAGACATACGGTATTCAGCATTAACGATAAAACGTGGATGATGGCAGAGCATGACTAGGAAGAGAAGAGACGGGTGGGGAGAGAGGTCGGAAAAGGAAGTGATTTAACTTGTAAAACTAAACCGCATACTGGCGAAACACGAACTGGCAGTTTCTGTGTTTGTTTAGTGTGTAAGTGACATCGTAATTAGTGTTTTCTTGCAACCTCACCATTAGGACTGCAATCGTTCTATAATATTTCATATAATGCTTGCTGGCAACATCAGTCCAGTCCAAATAATCCTATGCGTCTGTGTCCGTAACGAAGAATCTTCATACACCAGTGTCAAACATTTCACAATAACATTATCCCACCTGCTACAAAATAATATTATCATTAGGGAATGTGTTCTTATCTCCGAACACATTTCTTTAATATTAGCTATTTAAAGCGTACCTGTCAACTCTATCTCATACAGTGTTACCAGATCAACAGGCTCGTATCACGCACGCTAAGAGGGACGAACTTCTGCTGTCGGCTGTACATGGTTGTTGCTTTCATACGTAGTGGTCAGAATTAATACATACCGTGTGTATGTAAATAAAATGAGACTTGTTATTGCAGTTCCATTTTATACCCTTCATTCCTGTAATATCGTTTGCCAAGGACATTATGAGATTATACTATGATACAATACACTGTGGGGGTTACATTATATATACCCCCTAATGTACCTTACTTGATTATCGCACCTGGGATCACCACATACCCCAAACAATATATGGATAGGTGGCTACATATTATTGCACAACCGGATCGTAATTTGCTAAATACTCTTGTACAGCTCCGGACAGATGAAACGGCTACACCCCATCCACCAGCGACTTGGTTTGGGTCTCAGTGGTTCTGGTAACAGTTGCAGGTGGAGGGAGGGGGGATGTGGGAGGGTGAGGAGGGGAGAAATGTGGGCGGAGTTATATAGGGGGTAGTGTGGGAGGGTGAAGAAGCAGCACAGTCTGGCTGGTGGGAGGGGGAGACGAATGGTTGGGTAGCGGAGACGAGAGTCTGCTGGAGGGTAAGACAGGTGAGTGTGATTAGATGAAAAGAAATTACAAAAAATGAATTATTATAATATCTGCTGCATATATTGCATTTTATCTACTAAATAAAAACACTGTCTATTATTCACCACCGTATTTGGGTATCCTACTCATTATTATTATCCTTTGGATATTAGGCAATAAATAAAGATATTGGACGGTCTTTCGGACCCGAACCAATTTTTTCATAATTTTTTTCTTCAGCTGTTTCCGTATTCCTATTATCCCTCGTGCTTGAAGTCCCCCTTTTTATCACTTTCTCCAACGCCCTACATTTTTTTTTAGGCATAAGGCAGTTTAACTTTCTCTTTAAATAACCATATTTGTCAACAAATATTCCTTTCATTAATCTATTTAATTACCTGTTTTCTTTCAATATGCATTTGTCTAATAATGGGTGTTACACCTTAATTGGCGCCGCTATTTGACGTTTTGAATAAATTTGGTCTAAATTTACGCATACTGTATATTGCAGTCTCTCTCAAGTAGGCTGGCAACCTCACACATCCTCCCCCCTGCTTTCTCCTTCTCTCGCTACCCGTTCCCTCCTTTCCTTTTGTAGTACTGTTTATCTATTCTTTCTCATATTTTTAACCTCATTCCTTCTTACAAACTTTTAGTGCCATAGGAATTTCTCCCTTATCACCTACAGTCCTACTACATGAAAGTGGAAAAACTGCCATCGGGAAAAGAATAACTGGAAATTTATGGCGAAGGTTACGATATTAGTTATTTAGAATGAAAGTGTTGGCAGATACGCATTCTTGACGTGATTATCGCAGCCACAGCATTTCGCCTTCATAAAACAGAAGGACTATAGGTTTCATGCATTACCTCCTTACGTCCAGCATTACTGTGCAGAACGCCATGTATAACACATTAAGGACCACAAGGACAGTACTGGTAGTAATCGTGATTCTCATGAACCTCTCCATAGGCTATTGAAAACAGTGCTTTATGCTCAACTTCAGAATTATGTTCTTATCATGGCAATGATAGGCAAAGATAATAAAAACAATATATACAACCAAATTATCATTTATTATACAACAAAGCTCAAACTGCCTCCGTGCTGCAGTCTCAACGGTGTAACCAGCTCACACAATCACATGTAACCTGAAGAAATTAAATACATGATCCTATATATATATATATATATATATATATATATATATATATATATATATATATATATATATTATATTAATAACCATGAACAACACTGTTTGATCTAAAATTTATTGTGTTGGGTAAAGCAGAGGACACTAACTAGCATGGCAACCTACCACACGGAAACCACCATGTTGCACTACACGCCACAGAAACCGATGCACAGACCATGATATCAGCGAAAAGACTATGAGAAGAGTATTGCACGAAACAGGGTTGCATCACAGGACCCTAGCAAACGTTATGTTGACAAGCCAGAGGATTTTTGGAAGCGAGTATTATTTATGAGGTTTTCGCTTGTATAAACTAAACTATTCAGTCATACATGACCATAAAAATATATTAATAATTACTGCAGGGGGACAACCCGTTTCGTTACAACGTCAGTCCATGCAGAGGAAATTACTTTGGGCATATAGGGTTACTCGATGTTAAATTTCATAAGTGTAGAGCCTGTATGATTATATATATATATATATATATATATATATATATATATATATATATATATATATATATATATATAATATACCTGATTCGGTTAGAATCATTCATCTCAGTATATACTGACAAAACATGGAACTGGTGGTGTGCCCTGAGTAACGGTGTTTATTGCAGTCCATAGAAAATACAAGTGAACCACAGTCGTTTCTCGTTGATGTATAAATATACAAGTGTTTGTGGTGTATTAGTAATTATGGCGTTATTCTCACCCCGGTACTCCATGTCTGAGTTTCAGGAAGTGGGTGAAGAGGTGGCCAGTTACGAGGATACTATCTGTTTAATAAATTTGAGCTCTATGCATCCTCCATACTATGCCACGAACCGGATCCCTCATAAGAAACACCAAGGTCACCTGCTTCCTGGCATACAGTCTAGAGTATTCATCGAGCTTCAATTTACGAAGAAGAAACACTTCTGATACAGTCTGTGGTATAAATTAGTTCGCTTTACAAATACCCTTCCGTCACAGCAAGATTTACTCTATCAGGACAGATTATCATTACTATATCATACTTATCACGTAATATAGACGATAAGGATATCTCTCTACCCATTTATCAATTTATATCAGTTATATCATCTACCGAAATGTTCCGAGACGCAATAACGGCGACATGCAGATCTATAAAAATTATTGTCAATAAACGGGATCTCGAATTATTACTGTCCATTAGAATTTACTTCAGGTAGAGAAAATTTTCCTTTCATCTCGTTCCCTTGCGACAATTATCACCGTCGTCATCCCTGTTATTCCCTTAAGCGCTACGACATGGCATCATCCATATATATATATATATATATATATATATATATATATATATATGATCAGGTATTTAATTTTTTTCAGGTAGCACGGAGGCAGTTTGAGCTTTGTTGTATAATAAATGATAATTTGGTTGTATATATTGTTTTTATTATCTTTGCCTATCATTGCCATGATGAGAACATAATTCTGAAGTTGAGCATAAAGCACTGTTTTCAATAGCCTATGGAGAGATTCATGAGAATCACGATGACTACCAGTACTGTCCTTGTGGTCCTTAATGTGTTATACATGGCGTTCTGCACAGTAATGCTGGACGTAAGGAGGTAATGCATGAAACCTATAGTCCTTCTGTTTTATGAAGGCGAAATGCTGTGGCTGCGATAATCACGTCAAGAATGCGTATCTGCCAACACTTTCATTCTAAATAACTAATATCGTAACCTTCGCCATAAATTTCCAGTTATTCTTTTCCCGATGGCAGTTTTTCCACTTTCATGTAGTAGGACTGTAGGTGATAAGGGAGAAATTCCTATGGCACTAAAAGTTTGTAAGAAGGAATGAGGTTAAAAATATGAGAAAGAATAGATAAACAGTACTACAAAAGGAAAGGAGGGAACGGGTAGCGAGAGAAGGAGAAAGCAGGGGGGAGGATGTGTGAGGTTGCCAGCCTACTTGAGAGAGACTGCAATATATGCGTAAATTTAGACCAAATTTATTCAAAACGTCAAACAGCGGCGCCAATTAAGGTGTAACACCCATTATTAGACAAATGCATATTGAAAGAAAACAGGTAATTAAATAGATTAATGAAAGGAATATTTGTTGACAAATATGGTTATTTAAAGAGAAAGTTAAACTGCCTTATGCCTAAAAAAAAATGTAGGGCGTTGGAGAAAGTGATAAAAAGGGGGACTTCAAGCACGAGGGATAATAGGAATACGGAAACAGCTGAAGAAAAAAGTTATGAAAAAATTGGTTCGGGTCCGAAAGACCGTCCAATATCTTTATTTATTGCCTAATATCCAAAGGATAATAATAATGAGTAGGATACCCAAATACGGTGGTGAATAATAGACAGTGTTTTTATTTAGTAGATAAAATGCAATATATGCAGCAGATATTATAATAATTCATTTTTTGTAATTTCTTTTCATCTAATCACACTCACCTGTCTTACCCTCCAGCAGACTCTCGTCTCCGCTACCCAACCATTCGTCTCCCCCTCCCACCAGCCAGACTGTGCTGCTTCTTCACCCTCCCACACTACCCCCTATATAACTCCGCCCACATTTCTCCCCTCCTCACCCTCCCACATCCCCCCTCCCTCCACCTGCAACTGTTACCAGAACCACTGAGACCCAAACCAAGTCGCTGGTGGATGGGGTGTAGCCGTTTCATCTGTCCGGAGCTGTACATCGGCCGAGGTACTGGATGTAGATTCAGTATGAACATCGGCCATGGTACCTGTGTGTGTCTGCTATGGTCGTATAGCGATTGTTCTGTTAACACAGAGTATGATCCTGCCCTTGGAAGAGAACTTCAGTAATAAGTCTCTCAGTGAATACCCTCTGGTCTTCATTCAGCCTTCGCAATTTAGCTGCAGTTGTTCTTCCTATTATATCCCACTCATCCTCCTAACGGGTGGAGTGGATACGCTCTGTAATTACTGATAACTGTGTCGGATGCACCAGACGTGCCCTTTTCTTGGATCCAGCAGGTCTACGAGGCTCAGCTGACGCCGCCTGTGAATCATGTGAGGGTCCTTCTAGTAGATCAGCGTTCGTATCTGCAGGACCTGCCCCTACATGTGTCACACGAGACATAATGCACAATGATGCCACATACATACATACCCGGTACATACATACAGACGTAGGCTATGGTCGCCTGCAGAGTTTAACTCCTCACTCGTTCTGTGTTATAATTGTATACACATTATGTATGCGCACACACACACACACACACACACACCCACACGCACTCCCACACGCACTCCCACACGCACACACACGTATTGCCGTTTAAGATTTTCGTTCATAGGGAAATAGGTGTTAGTCTGCTTTACATGCACTTGTTATGCAAGTCTACATTAGGGGTAAAAACGATGTTATGAATGTGACTGTACGTTACATAGTACATACAAATTGGCTGGGACATGTTGTGTGGGTCATACTGTTGGTGATATGGTGGACGTCGCCCTACATAGTTTATCACTACAGTTAATCTTGAACGTTACGTACTCTGAGATGTTGGCTATATGATCACCCATATTATCAAGTGCCTTATCATTTGGCGTTTACAGTGTATGCACTACATTATGTAATATGTTTAGTTGGTAATCCTTTTCATCTTGTCACTGGCATTACTATTTTCATTGCATAAGATGCCGTGCCACGTATGCTGTACCGTGGAACAAAATTAGTGGCACCCCTCTACCCATGTAATTATGTCAGCCGTTCTAACACATTACGTTCATATGCCTTACATATGTGCATTACATTGCTATTAACCCGCTTAATTGCTAGGGAATAGTTATACATTCATAACATCGTTTGCGACCAGGGTGTGCCCATATTCATGATCTTGACGCAAAAATCAATTTACCGACAGTAATCTCTAAGCATTTTACTTTACAAGCTGCTTACTTTAGGGGCTTGTCAGGAATCTGTTATTAATTACACAACACATCACAATATCAGTCTCACCTCACTGACATTTGTCTTGGACTCACGGGCAGCGTCTTGGTCCTGTAGGAACTGCAGTAAATGATAATGCCATAATCGTGGGTGGTATATGTCATCTGCTGCAGCACCAGATTTGCGTGGGGCAATTACTTCATTTCTTTGTGGAAGGAGGTCCTCATAGAATTTATCTTCTTTATCACTGTCTCTCTATTTGCCGATGCATCCTTCTCCTTCAGCTTTTCTATCAGCACATTATATGCTGCTGCGTTAGCCTCTAGCCTCTCTGTCACTATTTTCTTTAGATTTTATCTTCCACAAACATGGATAACGTTTATATGATTCAATAAAAATCGGTCGAAAAGACTCTCTCCGACGATGGTTCATGCATCGTTACGTTCCAACAACACCCGGGGCCAGGGGAGTCCATTCCTTGAAGTATGTGTTGGGACTGACCAGCTACCACACACGAACGAGTCGCACTACACACGTCTCAGACTTCAGACGCCACCTGAACTAACACAAGCCAAGCCACAGACCTGCACAACCATCAAGTCACCACACACACTGTCAAACCACTTTGTCTAACCATTGGTATTTTGCGGAAAACTGAACGTGTGTGGTGGGCTTCGAACCATCAACTGACGTGATTCGAGACAGCCCAGAGTTGTATGTATGCCAAAAATTGCTACCATACACGCGCAAACGGCCTTGAATGTGACTTGAACTTGTATAAATAACTGACAGTTTATGGGGTCCATTAAGCCAAGTAGGGAGGCACAAAGGGCAGTGGCTTGTCCATGTTGATTTAAGGAAATGGAGTATTCCACACCTTTTAGTTTAAACTTTTTAAAAAGAGCGGGTGGGCGGCAGATAAAGAGGGGGGGGGGGAAGGGACGGAATTTTTATATTTATAGCAACTATATAAATAGTAAGCTAAATGGTTATTGAGATAAGAGATTCATTACAGAGTTTATAATATCATTATCCTCTGACTGTGAACGTAAATCACAGCACAAAGGATGATGCTCATACATACCTAATTACATACGTACATCTCATTTATCCTTGTAATCAACCATTACATACTGCTCTTAGATTGATAGGTGAATAGATAAGCAGACAGATGAAGACAGAAGCCCAGTACCTATTAATCATTCCAGTTGCATCTAAAGTTTAATATGGATATAAATTACCTCCCTGTCCTCGTAGTATGTATACAAGCGGAGGACACATGGCTCGAGTAGACTCGATTTCTAAAAGTCCCGGTACCGAATGAACTGTTTTCCGAACCAAACCTTGATCGCTCTTAACTCTAATAAAAAATCATCAATCGAGATGGGACCAAGTTTTTCGACACCAGCGAATTTTCTGCGATTTTCTTGCCAATTTCGGTGCACCAGGACGCCTCCGTACCGAAGAAAGGTGCTTTCACCTCGCTTCGGGAATGGAACCCAAGTTGTCCACACGCAAGTCTGAGATATTAACCACTAGGCCACGGCAACCGACCGGGCGCCGAGAGCGGCGTTGTTTGGTCAAAATTGGATCGCTCATTAAATATAGTAAAAGTTTTGCAGTCGTGATGGGACCAAGTTTTTCACATCAGCGATTTTTTTGCGATTTTTGTGCCAATTTTGGTCCAATTTGAATGTGTAGTTTCGGCTGCCCAAAATACACACACACACACACACACACACACACACACACACACACACGGCTATTGCTGTAATATATTAGATAAAAGCAGAATATCGTTTTAACAAGCGATCGGCAAGGAGGGCGCAAATTATCTTATTCGTTATTATCCCGTTTTATGTGATTAACTAGTAATTGGACCCTAGTTTAGCTTCATGGCTTAATAACTGAAAATAGTTCATTATCAAAACGACGAGAAAGGACGCACTTCATAAAGATAGTTTCATTTTTATAGTTTCATTATTAATTAGTTGCTCAGGTGTACGTGAGAGTATCATGCCATTCACTCCCTCACTCAACATTGACCATAACCCTTGAGAGAGAGAGAGAGAGAGAGAGAGAGAGAGAGAGAGTGTGTGTGTGTGTGTGATATAAAAACTCAAGCAAATTTTATCCATTTTTAACCAAACAAGGAGGAGATGTCAAGGAGCTGATCTGTTGTTTTTTGAGAACAGTAAGTCGAAGGTTAAGTCACAGAGCTAGGTTGAAGTTTGGCTCAGCAAGGTCATCTTATGCGTTTTTTTTTTTTTTTTTTTTTTTTCCAGACTGAGATCGAAGCTAGTGGAAGGGTTGAGGTTAATGTTATTACAAAGGGGTTCAAATCTGAGAACAATCAGTCAAAGGTCATGGCGACAGGCGATGGTCAAAGTTCGACCTGTGCAGTTGTGTGTGTAGAAATTATCGAAAAGTTTTATTTATTTATTTGGACCAAACTTACTGAAAGAGTTGTTGATCAGCCAAGAGGTTGACATATACCATAGTGTTTTATAAAGCTGGTCTAATGTCACCATCACACGGCAAGGTCAGCTTATAGTTTTAATCTGATTTACACAAAACTTTGGTGGAAGGTTGACAGTAATGCAACAATAAAAGAATTATATTTGGAGGGCAATCAGTCAAAAGTTTAATTCACATGGAAAGGTCAAATATCAAGGTCACTGAATAAAGTTAACAGTTTTGATCTTATCTGGACCAAATCTGGTGGAAGGATTAAGAGTCAGGCAAGAATGAAACAATTCAAGTTTGACTGCAATCGGTTCAAGGTCAAGGTCACAGGGCGGAGTAAAATTTTCAAGCCTTTCAACAAGTTGGTGGAGGCGGGTGTTGCTTTCTGAGACCTCCTTCTTGTTCAGGTTCTCCAGTAACTTACACGTGTAGCTGCTGCTCTTTAGATGTTTTCCTGAGCAGCTTGAAATAATGAACGCGGAATGACCTTTTGTCAAGGTTAATTTACGTTGAAATCGTGTGGCAATGATGCCTTACTGTATTAATTACCTTTCACTTTCCAGAATAAAGTGATAATGTTGGTGTATGAGTAGAACACTGTATACTTTACAAATGAAGCAAGAAAGTTGTGTAGGCTGTGTCATTATGTGACTGTGGCATTGGTGTGACATGACAAATGCTGAATAAGGTGTTTGTTGTTTGACGTGGACTGAACATTTACATACAGACTTTCGTTAACTTAATTTTCTTGCATTCCAGGTGAGGCGGTGCGTGGGCAGTGTTTTTCATGTGGGGTTGCAGTGTATGTAAGTCAGTGGGGTGGTGTGATGTAATGTGATGTGGTGTGGTGTGTGGTGTGATGTGGTATTGTGTGGTGTGGCTGGGTTAGTGGTACTGAGCCACGCCTGTCTGTTTATGGTCAAGCTGGGGCAGCAGAGAGGGACGGCACAGTGGCTCTTGCTTTAATCTTTCCCAGGCCAAAATACCCAGGCTGGCTCTGACCTGGGGATGAATTTTCTTTCCCCTGGAGTCAGTCGTGGTTCATCCGTTATCCAACATCACGATTTATCAGTAAATTAAATGGAATTATAGCTTGGAGGATAATCTGCCTTATTAACATCACGACACTGGGTTTTTGTGTCAAAGTTTGGCAGCAACTTGGCGGGGGAGCGGAAGAGGAGAAGAGATAATGAGTGCATGATGGGGAAGGGGAGTCCTGAATGCTTGTTTGATGGGTGGGGGGAGTCCTGAATCGCATGATAGAAGGGGCGGGGACTTCACAGTTATGCCGTACGTGTATCCGTATCAAATAATGAGATTACTAAGGCAAGAAAAGCTGTGCCAGTAAACGATGACATTTATGCGGTATTAGGATCTTGGGTATTATTTGTTGGAATACAGTCCATGAAGACCTTGCGACACACAAACTGAAAGGATCCAGTGTGTCTGGGGATGACGTATGAGGGGGAAATGCAATAAAAGCACAGTACCGTCCGAAGAATAATGTAGCCCTGTGTTCTATGAGAGTGGGGGAAAGGCAGTGTGTTTAAACAGAGAAAGAGGAGGATTGGGATTATAAATATTTATACAGGAGGAAGGATGTGCGGAAGAATGCGAGTCTACTCGTTGATAATATGGAAATTATAAGGGAGAGATGATGGGAGAGACAGGGTGCACAGACAGAGAAAGCGAATCGGGATGAGTGTTTGTGTTGGGGCAGAGTTGTAGGAGAGAATATGAACTTAGACAATAAGACAAGTAAGGTATGGTATAATGGAGTAAATAGTAGGGGCATGAGAATGGTTGAGTCAGTGAACAAAAGAATGCGGGCCCATGAAGAGAAGGTACAAGAGTGAAAAGTTTACCATACAAGGGAAGGTACGACTGCGGGTATGGGTGTTATTAGGAAATGTAAATGAAAATGCATTAAAAAATAGAGAAGTTAGAGATGATATGCAGAAATGTTTGTGGAATGGCATGAGGAAGGATAAGGTGTGCATGATGGGGCTTAAAGACGAAAGAAAGATGACATTATAGAATGAACTGAAGGAAGTGAATGACGAAAAATGTTGCCATATCTTCCCAGTGAACAAATTTCTACCACGACATTATTTTATCAGATGGTTAGAAGTACTGACATCAGATTATATTTTTCTTACTGCAAAGGACCCCAGTAATCATTATTACGAGTACCCGTATAACCATCAGTCATCACTACCATAAAATGTCCCTCTCTCAGTCAACAACAGCTACCAGAGTCATCTACCATTCCGACCACCAGCCACTGAAAACACCATTACTGCTACAATCCGCAGCCAAATGTACAGCCTTAATCAATAATACCGGTATGTATCCACGCCTTGTCGAAATCAGAGCCCGCGTATCCATTATGGCTTAGGTTTCGAATACATTCCTCCTCCTTCCATGACGAGAGGTAATTCTGCTTTGTCAGACGGTTCAAGAAAGCTCACTACCATAACAAGACCGTATGTTAGATCTATATTACTGCTGTGCCTTTTATAAATTGAGCTTAACGCATAATAACGTAACAGGAGTGTGTTACAGTAAACTGTGTTGGCGAAATATTAAGGTCAATCTTAGGCTAAAGGTAATGTAATTTGATCTGAAATTCATTCAGGTTTTAACACCTTGTATGGTAAGCCAACTCTACAGATACTTTGTCATAACATCTGTGACAGTACGGTATCGAAATAGAAATATTGCAGCAGTGTTAACATTACCTTTACATAATACCAGTTACGATTATCATAGTACTGTTTTAAATATAACTACCTCCTCCAGTCGAATTATGCCTGTCACACTGTCCACCCCCTCCCCTCTGGACTCATTCTCGCTTGTGTATGACAACCAACTTCCGTATTTTCCTGTATAGAAATAGCACAGGCATATTGATATTAACTCAAGTAATAACGTAAACTGGTCTGATCTGCTGATCGGGTGAAGTGCGGGGAAGGGGATGAGTCGATTATGATGTGGGAGGGATAAACCAGCTTTGTTGTCGGGACCCTGGTGCGGATGTCGCTGGATTGCACTGGAAGCTGGCCCTCGTGCGGTGTGGTGCGGTGAGAAGCGGTCCCTTCTAACCTAGAGGTTAAGATGCGAGTAAATGTGTGTGTATGTGGATGAGTAATTTGGTAAATGTGTCGTCTTGTCTCGGCTACCTCCCTAGGGGGAAAAAGCCTAGGTAACGTATATGTATGCATGTAATAACGTAAACTTCACAGAAATGTGTAGGTACATGACCTTTTGTTGGGTTTTGCTTTTCTATTAAAATGATGGATTCCGTTCTTACACTCACAGTCGACTTTATACAGGCCAAAGTGTGTTAACGTCGGCACACCTGCTATGAATAGTCAGTTTTACTTAGCAAAGGGGATTCCTCCCACAGAAGGTGTTGCAGTCTGTATTGATGTAGTGTCTTATATGATAGTCCTGCTTCCTCAAGGCGATTTTAATCAGCTTGTACTGATACCTCCCCATTATTTAAGGAGTTTGTATTAGCTGTTAAACTCTGACGACAGGTCTATATTTTTGTTACCACAAGGTGGTGTCATTCAGCTTCAAAATTATTCTGATGTAGTGAATGGGTTAAACATGGGAATCATTTACATGGTAGTCATATATCTAATACTGTCATTTTAAGTTCGCCTAGGTATGCATGTATGTCTGTTTGTCAGTAATGCGAATTTAGTACAAATCGTCACGCATAAACGATATCATTAAACTCTAAGAGCAAAGGCGTTGAGTCATCGGTCACATAAAGGTAGCACTACATCAGACGAGCGATCACAGTTTTCTGAAAGGTGAATATTTAAAGAATCAGTGTGCAAAAAATACTCATCAAGCAAAAGAAGTAAAAACGTTACTCGTCAGTTGGGTTCATCAGCCAAGAAATTCAGTCGCCCTTGTTAGTCTTCACGCTTGAGAGTTAACAGGCGAGTTATCATTCCCTGATAATGTAACGTAACAGTGTATGTAAATAATTGTTGCGGTTTTTATCACAAACTCCTCATTATCAGTGATTTCCTACTGACTGACCACAAGTCTTATATGCAGAGCAGTATAGCCCATGTTGTATTATAACAACTTTACCAACTTTCTTGCGACCAATGGTGTTAAACTGATGACTGTCTTCCCTTTTACGGTAGGTCAAAACCATAATAAACCTAATCATAACACCATCACTATCACCAACGAAATATTACCACCGCATCATTGTCAATTAACAAACACCATCAATCACTGCCATTTTCAATCACTGCCACCACCGCTTACCACATCATCATTCCACCACGAATACAAACTTCCCTCAATCTACCCCCTTTATCACCACCATCACAATAATCATTATCCTACCTCATTACAACCACTATCACCACAAGTTAACACCAGTGTAAAAATTAATCCCCGCCGACCGCGCCCCTCTGCTCTTATTATAATCACCCAGTCTTCTTCCCTGCCGACTGTACTATATCCTACCTCCACGCAGGATATGAGGTAAACCCACTTCTTGATTATGATGTCTACCTTGTTGTCAGCCCCAGAAATGTAGTAGTCTTCCCCTCCAGTACCTCAGATCTTTGTTTACCTACGTGACTGGCTCCATGGTTATTTCGGCACAATATTGCCTTTGAGAATGTTCGTGCTTGGAGACAGTAAAGAGATGGAAAGAGTCTATGGTCACGTATTCTCACCGATTCCTGTATACTAGTAAAGTGCGCTAAGTGAGTGCGTGCCGAGCAAGCGAGCGTTTGTACAGTACACACGCCTACCATCATAAATTCATCTTGGTGTAAATTTCCAACATTTCTGGTGAGGTAGTTGAACAATAACAGAAGAATAATTGAGCTAAGATATTTACTTTCCCACGTTTTCTCTCCGGATGTGCATATAGCGAGGCGCCATAGCATTTATCACACGCGCAATATTCAGTTCTCTGCTCCCGACTTGCTGTGTCAACGAACTGCGTCGGTAAACAATTGACCATTGACCGAATGATGAAACCCAGAAATGGAGCGATTACCCTTGTTGATTTCACCCCCTAAACATAGAAAAAACGTTCATGTAAAATTATGAGCGTAAAATCCGATATTTAATTGTTAGAATTCATACAAGAAAACAGTGTTACAAAATTCAATTTCACAGCGGAGCATGTCAACTGATGCCATCGATACACTCCCTTGGAAAGAAGGGATTCCAAGGGTTTTCTTTGGTCTCATGAATAAATATATGGCTAAAAATATTTATTGAACGTATCTATTACCTGCTGAATGAATCTCTTTTCTGTCTCACATAGAAAAGTTATTAGCCTCTGAAAACCATTGCGGTCGGGCAGTGTCTTGTCGGGCTGGTCATTTCTCTGCTGAACGTGGAGTGAACATTGTTCTGTTCGCTGCGCTCGCTCGCTCGTAATCATCTCACTCCACCCGCCACCCCCAACCTTCCTTGCTCCCCTCCCTTTATACGGTCTCGGATTCCGTGTTACCAGGGAGAAGAAAGATTAACCTAAGATGAAAATGGAAGTATCATTAACTGCATCATGATAATGAGGTTGGGTTGCATCATCCCTAATCTAAGTATCCGTTCCTTAGTCTTACAGTCGACCCATCCTATCCCGCTGCAATCACTATCCTCTAATTCCTATCACATTTTTTGCTGGTTCCCAACCCGCCTTTCCTTGCCTTACCAGTCATCCTGAACTTCTTTCCCACCTCTCTTTGCCATCCCATATATTTACTTTTAATTACATCAAGACCGGTTCTTTATTGTCCTCCATCGCCTCACTCATCACTTAATAATTTCTCTCAGATACTGCATTTTTGCCTGTCCTTCTTTTTCCCTTCTTCTTTCACCCATTTTCACCTTCTCCATTTCCTCTATCGTCTCTCCCGTACCTCTTCTTCATTCATCTTCTCACTCTTCTGGCATTACCTTCATTCTCCCCGACTCATCTTTCTTCCCACTAGTTCTTACCTTCTCTCCCCTTCTTTCCCTTGGTCACTCTGTCTTTTACACTCCCTTTTCTTCCTCAATATCCATCTTCACTTTTATGTTTCATTCCCCGTCGCCTCATCAACTAATCTTCCATCTATTCATCTATCATCACTCCGTCCTTTAATGCATCTATCCTTCATCACCCATCCCTCCCCCCATCTCCTCCTACGTGCTTGTGCCCCATCAATCCCCCACTAATTCTGCTCCTCCCCCCCCCTCACTAACAACCCCACCACATATTAAGGTGGATGGACAGTGGTTGAGGGAGCCTAATTGGTAGTATGTTCATCTTGATGCACATTGATGTGTGTGTGTGTGTGTGTGTGTGTGTGTGTGTGTGTGTGTGTGTGTGTGTGTGTGTGTGTGTGTGTGTGTGTGTGTGAGAGAGAGAGAGAGAGAGAGAGAGAGAGAGAGAGAGAGAGAGAGAGAGAGAGAGAGAGAGAGAGAGGAGTAAAGCAGTTCTCAGACGAAACATGCACCAAGGTATTCTACCGCATGAAACAGTAAACAGAACTCTTACATCGTTTTTCACTTTCTACATCAAATCTAAATATACGAACACGGAGCTTACAAGATTGCTGTCTCAACTACACCATCTACCCCTGTCTCCCAAGCA
This sequence comes from Coenobita brevimanus, assembly GCF_032717465.1. Lineage (NCBI taxonomy): Eukaryota > Metazoa > Arthropoda > Malacostraca > Decapoda > Coenobitidae > Coenobita > Coenobita brevimanus. Next base: position 12,945,060 of record NC_136969.1, read on the forward strand.
GACATTCACAAGCGGGTCAACACTACAACATTACGGGGAAACATCCTTGACCACCACAGCTACTGCCATCTTCTATGTTTAAATTCAGAGTATTGTCGGCAATGCAGGATATGACAAGCACAGTAACCTATCCATTTTGGCAACTCGTCCAGTCATGAGATTTTGTGACGGGGTTTGTCTGGCCAGGAGATACATTACTGGTAGTCTTTTTTTACTGCAGATAAAGGGAACATTGGCTAGACAAAGTGGCAAACGGGCAGGAAATATCACCAGGGACTGGTTACAAAATGGTTTAATCATAATGTAAGTGCCTGAGTAAAACCAACAGGTACTTCTCATCGTACTGAAAACGTTTTCCTTAAGTATCTCAAGAAGACTAATTTTACCTTTTAGATTTATAACTTCATCTTAGGTTTCACTAATCGAGTGAAGAGCCTTGTTTAGTTTTAATAAAGGTTTTGACTCAAGAGTGTTACTTGAAACTGACATTTTCGCCAGACATGGCAGACTTTTCATTAGACACGGATTCTTCTCATTAAACTATCATTCCTCCCATGACAAAACACTCTGCCTCATACACGGTACTCCACCACTCTCTCACTCTGGTTCCGTCTTGGCCTCATTATTCCCTCCACCTCACTCTGATATACCTTCAGTCCTTTTACCATGACACATATTTTCATTTTATTCATATTATTCAGCTAAGGAGAGATGTCTGGTAGTGAAGGGAACAGATTCTAAGTACACTCCATTAAACCCTTCAATACAAGAGGCCTTCCCCTAAGCTGTATAACATCGTCTAGTGGTAGTATGAATAATATATAATGTACGTCTACACAGCCAGCCGCAACTCACCTTACCACCTCACCTCACTTCACCTCATCTCAACTCACACTCAAAATCACATGGGTATAAAGCTATCTCAGTGGCAGCCACCATCTACATTGCCAGCCTAAGCTCATTGCACCTCACCTCGTTTCACTTCATCACATCTTGCCTTATCTCACTTTATGCTTGACACACGGGCACTTAGTGATCTAAGTGATAGTCACCTTATCTACACAGCCAGCCACATCTCACCTCTCCTCACAAATAAGGCACATGGAAGTAGTAAGCTACAGCATTAACCTTTTCGCTGCAAACGGCGCATACTTTCCTAAGATTGAGACTAAAACATGCTTAGACGCCTGGCAAGGCTCATTCTGTGACAGAGGGCACTTGACAGGAGCTACAAAACCACCTGTGAAAAGAAAGACAATAGGTTAATTGAAGTGCTGCTTTTCTCATACAGTGCTGAGATGTTGGGCAACACTATGATGTACTTCATTACTGTGTGCCTGCTGAACTGTGTGATTAGCAGCCAGTGTCCCGTTTCTTTTTTGTCACACCTCGTATATATATATATATATATATATATATATATATATATATATATATATATATATATATATGTATGTATATATATATCAGCGGTTTGAGTGTCCACTGCATGACCGGCCTATCCCTTCCGAAGTGTGGACGATACAGCCAATGTATCTCTACCAAGTGGCTTAGGCTGTCTAGTAGAGATTGTACGTAGGATGAGAAGTGCTCGTAAGTGTAACTGTTGTGTTAGAATGGCTTTGGATGTGTGTGTAGTCTGTGAACCAAGTGCAATCGGCCCGCGCAAGCCGACTGGGTGCAAACATACTTTATAGTATGTGACACTGGTTCAGCCACAGCACCCCTTGTGTCCGCCAATGCAGTACGTGGCCAGAAGAACGCTCCCAAAGTTTATTACCCTGGCGGGGCGCGAACCCTCGTTCTTCAGTGTACGAAAACGCACACTTTATCGCTGTACCACAGAGACTCTATATATATATATATATATATATGGGGTGTGTATGTGTGCATGCGTGCGTGCGTTGGTGTGCGAGTGTGGGTACGTACATGCGTGTGCGCGTGCTCTGTACTGGCCTCGCTACCCATCAGGTCTTATAAGGCATGACGGCTGATGAGCACACTGAGATGAAATATAGCTGGTAAATTCATCAGTGGGGTCTCACCTGCATTACTGGCTTCATGTTAGGGTACTAATTAAGACAGGTGGGTGGTGCATTACGGCTTCATTAATCTGGCCAACCGGACCAGGAGGACCATCTGTGCACGTCACACTCCCGCCACACCCTCACCAAAACCAGGACTTACTCTGTTTACCGGCTGAATACACTGACTGACATTTTACTCGGTCCCGGTGCTGACGGAAGTCTAATGAGTTCGGGAAGACGAAAGCAAGAAAAGAAGTATAATACTCTCCCTCTCTCACGCCGGCTGCTAGAAACGAGCCCACACCATGGGGGAGGCGGTGGCTCAATCGGTAGAGAGGTGGCCTGCAGTCCTACCGGACCCAGGTTCAAATCCCCGCTGGGGCAGGGAACAGTTAAGGCTTTGAATTTCATAAAAGCAGACTTTACTGATCTACCAGAAGACCTGCCGACATGTCGTAAAAATACCCACGCTAATACCAATACACCAGTCATGTATGAGACAGCTCTAGCATGTATTCAATATGGACGGTGGGTGTTAGCGCCGAAGTGGTGACATGTAGAGGTTTATGGTATGAAGGAGGGCTACTGGGCCCTGGAAGCAGGATGTGAAGCCTATGGCCAGAATCGGACACATTAAAAAAAAAAAAAAAATGGTCGTGGAAATAGTGACCCTACTATACACACCACGGCATGGCAATGTACTAAGATGATGAAGTAAGGTATCGGTGTCACTTGTTTGACCATGGAATACTATACAAGCCAACTCAGTGTAAGGGAACAGTGAGAATATGTTTGTGTTTCAATGCCCGTCCGTTCGTCTTTCACGTGTATTTTTTTTTTTTTTTAAGCCTTGTGGAGTCGCGGGGGACAGTGGTTTGGCCATAACAAGTTTACTGAATGAAGAACCCAACTGAACCAACAGATTACGAAGACGAATGGGATTTGGATATAGAGAAGAAAGCGAAATGAACGTGATAAACACGAGAGAGAGAGAGAGAGAGAGAGAGAGAGAGAGAGAGAGAGAGAGGATAAGAAATATGAAGCAAGCTGAGTGGGGATGGCAGCAGATGAATAAAAGAGTGCATAAAGATGTACTTAACTAAAGTTTTAAGGAAGAGAAGATATTGTCACAAATACTCTCGTCTTTCCTCTGATACCTTTCCCTGTATCGTCAATCCTCAATTATGTAGCATTAGTTAACGCAACGGTTCTCTTACCAGTCCTCCTTATCTCCCCGTCCCGCCGCCAACCCTCTCTAACATGTACTTATTCTCTCAGTTAAATAGTACTACGTGAACAAAACTGGCTCTGAAGTTAATGGAAACCTGTATAAAGGAAGCACATCTGGCTTGGTAATCAGAGAGATAGTAACAGAGACCAATAAAAATCCCCTTCTTACACACACACACACACACACACACACACACACACACACTGTAAAACTAAGTACGGTCATGGAGAAGGAGAGGAGAGAACAAGATGAAGAGATACAATGCGAAGAGATAGGAAGGGTTGGAGAGGAAAATTAAGGGAGGAAAAAAAGCCAAGCAACGTGGGGGAGCCAGAGAAGAGAGGGAATGAACGTTTAGAGAGAGAGGAAGGAAAGAATGGAAGAATGCCAATTGGTGAGATAGCTTTTGTGACGCTGGTACAGTGCATAGGAGACAAGAAAATGTTATGAAACTGAGGTAATATATGGAAAAGACAAAAGTGGAAGATACAGATCCCCTTAACCTCTCAGCACGTATTCGATTTTAATCATAGCTTCATATATGCAAATCAGGCTGTTAATGGCTCTAGTGGAACAAGGAATGAGTGATAATCCCTTAAGGCCCCTAAGAGATATAGAGTTATCTCATTAAACCATCTCGTGGCTGAACATGTCTGATAATGGCGAGGGTGTGGCCTTCCCTTCTCGTCCCTTCCTTTCCCACCCATGCCCTTTACTTCCCGTTGCTCCTCTTCCTTTCTCATCCTTCCCATTCCTTTCCTTCCCTCTCTTTCCTATTCCATTCCATTCCTTTCCTTTCCATCCCTTCCTTTTCCCATTCCTTCTTGCCCTGGTTTTGGAAACAATCAAAAGACACAATCCATTGTTTACATGCACCCAGCCGGCCGAGAACGACTATAGTAGGACTCGCGCACGTTTGCGGCTGTGGTGTGGCCCGCACCTGTGTACAGTGTTGCCACGTTTTCTATACCGTTATCTCTCTCTCTCTCTCTCTCTCTCTCTCCTGGCGGGAAATGTGAGCCACCCTGAGTACTTTTGATTCTTTTATAAGTTATTTATAATTGTGCTTTCATCTGTTAATTTGGTTTTGTTATATTTAGTAGTAGATGGAGTGTCAAAGTTACTGTCTGCTGAGAGGTTTGTTACGTTACTGATTCATACACCCCGACATAGTGGGGTGTGGGTGTAGGTGTGGGTGGGAGTGTGGATGTGGGTTTGTTGGGGTGGTGGTCCAGGGGGGAGGGGAAGTGTGAAGGGGGATTTGACCTGAGACACCCAGGAGGGATTAAGAAGGGAGGGAAGGGGACGGGGGGCTGGATTCACCTACCACGTGGTCAGTATTAGAAGAGAGAGAGAGAGAGAGAGAGAGAGAGAGAGAGAGAGAGAAATTACGTGTATAGATATATGTGCATCAATAGGAACAATGTATATCAGTGTGTGCAGTATGTACAAAGGAACAAATGAATACAAAGAATGCAGTGACAGACCTCTCTCTCTCTCTCTCTCTCTCTCTCTCTCTCTCTCTCTCTCTCTCCTGGCGGGAAATGTGAGCTACCCTGAGTACTTTTGATTCTTTTATAAGTTATTTATAATTGTGCTTTCATTTATTAATTTGGTTTTGTTATATTTAGTGATGCCGACAATGCATTCAATGCATGCCCCTCTCCTGCCTCTCTCTCTCTCTCTCTCTCTCTCTCTGTAGGGAAGCTATCTGTCAGTGCTGCCACTCACAAGAATTATATGAATTATTTCTTTTACTTTGGATATTGGCATATTTCTTCTTTTTTCAGGCTCATTCTATTATATCCATAACTGTAATATTATTAACCACCCTAAAACTACGCTAAAAAACATTAAAAGTGACTGCTATTTCTTTTAGCAACACTGTACAATATGTATGCCATGTTTCTGTGTTACTGTATAAATATTTTATGCATAATAAGATTACTGTTGATTCATCCATCAAAATACACAAGTGTAATTTTATTCATTTGAATTTATCGAATTTGTGATGCCTTGTACATAAACAGCTTCCGTTTCACATCGCAAGTTGGGGAAACGTGGCACCATTGTCCACAGGTGTGGGCCACACCTAAGCCGCAAACGGGCGGGAATCAGACTATAGTGCTACAAATATGCAGCAGGACGTGGTACTTTTCACAACGGTGGAAGCAATAGGGCGAGTAGGGTATTTTGTTCTGCGTATACGAGGGTTTTTATCTATCTATCTATCATTTGTCTATCTATCTACATGTATGTACGTATACCTTTAAAGGATTTGTTTCGATTTGGACCAAACTTGGTGAAAATGTTGAGAGCAGGCTAAGGGGTTGGTCAATTGTGTTTAAGAAAAAATAGGGCAAAAGGTCATGGTTGCATGACAAAGTCAACCTAAACGGCTATGATCCGATTTTAACCAAATTTAGTGAATGGGTTTAACGCAAGACATGGATTATGTGATTCGATTTTGAGAACAATCAAAGTTCAAGATCACAGGACAATACCAAATGTTCAAGCATAAAAAAAAAAAAAAAAAAAAAATCATCGAATTTAAACCAACCCGCCGACATGTCGTAAAAATACCCCGGCTGATACAAGTACACCTGTCCTGTATGAGACAGGCCTAGCATGTATTCAATATATACGGTGGGTGTTAGCGCCGAAGTGGTGACATGTAGAGGTGTATGGTATGTAGGAGAACTACTGGGCCTTGGAGGCAGGCTGTGAAGCCTATGTCCTGAGTCAAACACATAAAAAGAAAAAAAAAAAAATAGGTCGCAGGGTTGAAAGTATGGCATGGATAAAGAAATATGATTTTTAGACCAATATGTCAACGGTAAAGGTCACAAAGCAAGGCCATATAAAAGCTTATATTAGTATGAATCAATCTTGACAGAAGGATACAGAACAAACCAAGCAAGGATAAAGTAATTCCATTTGAGAACAATCCATCAGTCAAGGTCACAGGGTCAGGTCATATGTTTGGCCCGTAGACTAATTACTCGTACAGGGTGGAAATGATGCATTGCCTGAGTGCTTCGTCATGTTACAGTCTGCTTCTGTCAAAGGTGCTAAGACGACCCTAAGTACCAGTGGACATTCAAACACCAAAAAAAGCCAGCTCAGTTAAGTCTCCGGTTTGGTCAGGATAGACTGGGCATTTTTCATTTCATATATGTGGTTTACCGACTTGACGTTTTATATTACGCATGTACATTCAGTAAGAATTAAAACTTTCTGTTGTGTCTGTCGTGCGTTACAGTAAAACCAGAGGCAAAGCAACAACTACAAAAAAAAAAAAAAAAAAAAAACTACAGTACTCTACCGAAGTGTATAGGTCTTTGTTTACAAAATCCTGCTACTTAAATTCTGTCACATGCTAGTTTGTTTCCCTTCCACTGGAACCCGTTGGTATCCCAGTAATCAGCTAGCATGGACTGGCGTTCCCCTCAAGTCACTCAGATTAACTGGGGTTTACTGTATGTGTAGTTATACCACGCCTAGTAAAAAAAAAAAAAAATCAAGTATTAATTTCTATCTATCTATTCATATCTATCTATTGCCAGACGCCTCAATCCCATTACTGGGGTGGCCACAAACAAATCGCCTCCAAGTCGCCCTGTCCCCCGCCATTTCACTCCCTCTGCTCCCAACTCACACCCCTCTCTCATATACCTCTCCACCCCAACTCTCCATCTCTATCCTCGGCCTCCCCCTCCCTCTTTCCCCCCCTCCTCCACCTCCCACTCACATACACTCTCTTCTGTCAGTCTTTCACCCTCCATCCTCTCCACATGGCCACAACCACCTCTCAGTGTGTTCCTCATAACGCTTCCTACCACATCCACATATCAACACCACAACGCTCCTTTATATCCCTCATTCGTCAGCCTGTCCTCCATGTGACTCCACAGGCTCTCTTCTTAAATAACTCATTTCCCACTGCTCCTCACTCTTGACTTGTGTCCTTCCAACAACGTCCAAGCTTCACTTCCGTACGTTAGAGTTGGTATCACAATACTATCATGTAGTAACTTTTTCACTTCCATGCTCACTTCCCTGTTTTACTTATCACTGCTTTCAAAGAACCAGCAACCTTTCTTCCCTGCTGTACCATTTCAAGCACTTCATCCTCCAAACCTCCATCCTGTACTCCATCACACTACCCAAGTACTTAAACGTACTCACATTTTCCAATTCCTCACCATCCAACCTCGCTGTACATTCACTGACTTCACCTCACTCAAAGATCTTCACCACTTTACTCTTCCCTACATTCACCTTTAGATTCCGTTTCTTACACACTCTCTCAAACTCATCCACCAAGCCTTGCAGCTCCCCTTCGTCTTCACTCAACAACACAGTATCATCTGCAAACAATAAACAGTACAGGGAGTTTCCAAACACTATCCTCCCTCACCAGGGCCAGCTACTCCTAAACATCCACTTCACCTCTACCTTGTACCTCTGTTATTACCCCATCCATGTACAGATTGAACAACCATGGAGACATGACACATCCCTGTTTCAAACCCAACTTTCAAAGAGAAAAATTCACTTAAGTTCACCATCCAGCTATCGCACTCATGCAGCCTTGTCGCACCACTCGTACGCATACTCTCTTCACAGCATTCAACAACTTCCCATCTACTCCATATATACATATTCTTAACACTTTCCACAATCCTAGTCTATCCACCCTGTTCATATGCTTTCTCCAAATCCATGAAAGCCGCATACAACTTCTTTCGCCTTCTCTAGAAACTTTTCCACTCAAAGATCTGAGAATGAATATCTGATCTACAACAACCTCTTTCCCCTTCCTAAAGCCTCCCTGTTCTTCTCCAACTAATTTCTCTGTTCTTTCTCTAACTCTGTCAATAAGTATCCTACCAGCATACACTTTTCCTATTATACTAAGAAGACAAATGTCCCTTATGATTACCAAACACTTCTTTTTCCCCCTTTTCCTTTGTAACAAGGGAATGAT
>NC_136969.1:12953407-12985907 GCF_032717465.1 Coenobita brevimanus
TACATTGCTATTAACCCGCTTGATTGCTGGGGACCAGTTATACATTCATAACATCGTTTGCGACCAGGGTGTGCCCATATTCATGATCTTGACGCAAAAATCAATTTACCGACAGTAATCTCAATGCATTTTACTTTACAAGCTGCTTACTTTAGGGGCTTGTCAGGAATCTGTTATTAATTACACAACACATCACAAAATCAGTCTCACCTCACTGACGTTTGTCTTGGACTCACGGGCAGCGTCTTGGTCCTGTAGGAACTGCAGTAAATGATAATGCCATAATCGTGGGTGGTATACGTCATCTGCTGCAGCACCAGATTTGCGTGGGGCAATTACTTTCTTCATTTCTTTGTGGAAGGAGCTCGTCATCGAATTTATCTTCTTTATCAATGTCTCTCTATTTGCCGATGCATCCTTCTCCTTCAGCTTTTCTATCAGCACATTATATGCTGCTGCGTTAGCCTCTCTGTCACTATTTTCTTTAGATTTTATCTTCCACAAACATGGATAACGTTTATATGATTCAATAAAAATCGGTCGAAAAGACTCTCTCCGACGATGGTTCATGCATCGTTACGTTCCAACAACACCCGGGGCCAGAGGAGTCCATTCCTTGGAGTATGTGTTGGGACTGACCAGCTACCACACACGCACGAGTCGCACTGCACACGTCTCAGACTTCAGACGCCACCTGAACTAACACAAGCCAAGCCACAGACCTGCACAACCATCAAGTCACCACACACACTGTCAAACCACCTTGTCTAACCATTGCTATTTTGCGGAAAACTGAACGTGTGTGGTGGGCTTCGGACCATCAACTGACGTGATTCGAGACAGCCCAGAGTTGTGTGCATGCCAAAAATTGCTACCATACACGCGCAAACAGCCTTGAATGTGACTTGAACTTGTATAAATAACTGACAGTTTATGGGGTCCATTAAGCCAAGTAGGGACGCACAAAGGACAGTGGCTTGTCCATGTTGATTTAAGGAAATGGAGTATTCCACACCTTTTAGTTTAAACTTTTTAAAAAGAGCGGGTGGGCGGTAGATAGAGAGGGGGGGGGGAAGGGACGGAATTTTTATATTTATAGCAACTATATAAATAGTAAGCTAAATAGTTATTGAGATAAGAGATTCATTACAGAGTTTATAATATCATTATCATCTGACTGTGAACGTAAATCACAGCACAAAGGATGATGCTCATACATACCTAATTACATACGTACGTACATCTCATTTATCCTTGTAATCAACCATTACATACTGCTCTTAGATCGATAGGTGAATAGATAAGCAGACAGATGAAGACAGAAGCCCAGTACCTATTAATCATTCTAGTTGCATCTAAAGTTTAATATGGATATAAATTACCTCCCTGTCCTCGTAGTATGTATACAAGCGGAGGACACATGGCTCGAGTAGACTCGATTTCTAAAAGTCCCGGTACCGAATGAACTGTTTTCCGAACCAAACCTTGATCGCTCTTAACTCTAATAAAGAATCATCAATCGAGATGGGACCAAGTTTTTCGACATCAGCGAATTTTCTGCGATTTTCTTGCCAATTTCGGCGCACCAGGACGCCTCCTTACCGAAGAAAGGTGCTTTCACCTCGCTTCGGGAATGGAACCCAAGTTGTCCGCACGCAAGTCTGAGATATTAACCACTCGGCCACGGCAACAGACCGGGCGCCGAGAGCGGCGTTTTTTGGTCAAAATTGGATCGCTCATTAAATATAGTAAAAGTTTTGCAGTCGTGATGGGACCAAGTTTTTCACATCGGCGATTTTTTTGCGATTTTTTTGCCAATTTTGGTCCGATTTGAATGTGTAGTTTCGGCTGCCCAAAATACAAACACACACACACACACACACACACACACACACACACACACGGCTATTGCTGTAATATATTAGATAAAAGCAGAATATCGTTTTAACAAGCGATCGGCAAGGAGGGCGCAAATTATCTTATTCGTTATTATCCCGTTTTATGTGATTAACTAGTAATTGGACCCTACTTTAGCTTCATGGCTTAATAATTGAAAATAGTTCATTATCAAAACGACGAGAAAGGACGCACTTCATAAAGATAGTTTCATTTTTATAGTTTCATTATTAATTAGTTGTTCAGGTGTACGTGAGAGTATTATGCCATTAACGCCTTCACTCAACATTGACCATAACCCTTGAGAGAGAGAGAGAGAGAGAGAGAGAGAGAGAGAGAGAGAAACTCAAGCAAATTTTATCCATTTTTAACCAAACATGGAGGAGATGTAAAGGAGCTGATCTCTTGTTTTTTGAGAACAGTAAGTCGAAGGTTAAGTCACAGAGCTAGGTTGAAATTTGGCTCAGCAAGGTCATCTTATGCGTTTTTTTTTTTTTTTTTTTTTTTTCAGACTGAGATCGAAGCTAGTGGAAGGGTTGAGGTTAATGTTATTAAAAAGGGGTTCAAATCTGAGAACAATCAGTCAAAGGTCATGGCGACAGGCGATGGTCAAAGTTCGACCTGTGCGGTTGTGTGTGTAGAAATTATCGAAAGGTTTATTTATTTATTTGGACCAAACTTACTGAAAGAGTTGTTGATCAGCCAAGAGGTTGACATATACCATAGTGTTTTATAAAGCTGGTCTGTCACCATCACAAGGCAAGGTCAGGTTATAGTTTTTATCTGATTTACACAAAACTTTGGTGGAAGGTTGACAGTAATGCAACAATAAAAGAATTATATTTGGAGGGCAATCAGTCAAAGGTTTAATTCACATGGAAAGGTCAAATATCAAGGTCACTGAATAAAGTTAACAGTTTTGATCTTATCTGGACAAAATTTGGTGGAAGGATTAAGAGTCAGGCAAGAATGAAACAATTCAAATTTGACTGCAATCGGTTCAAGGTTAAGGTCACAGGGAGGAGTAAAATTTTCAAGTCTTTTGACAAGTTGGTGGAGGCGGGTGTTGCTTTTTGAGACCTCCTTCTTGTTCAGGTTCTCCAGTAACTTACACGTGTAGCTGCTGCTCTTTAGATGTTTTCCTGAGCAGCTTGAAATAATGAACGCGGAATGACCTTTTGTCAAGGTTAATTTACGATGAAATCGTGTGGCAGTGATGCCTTACTGTATTAATTACCTTTCACTTTCCAGAATAAAGTGATAATGTTGGTGTATGAGTAGAACACTGTATACTTTACAAATGAAGCAAGAAAGTTGTGTAGACTGTGCCATTATGTGACTGTGGAATTGGTGTGACATGACAAATGCTGAATAAGGTGTTTGTTGTTTGACATGGACTGAACATTTACATACAGACTTTCGTTAACTTAATTTTCTTGCATTCCAGGTGAGGCGGTGCGTGGGCAGTGTTTTTCATGTGGGGTTGCGGTGTATGTAAGTCAGTGGGGTGGTGTGATGTAATGTGATGTGGTGTGGTGTGTGGTGTGATGTGGTATTGTGTGGTGTGATGTAATGTGGCTGGGTTAGTGGTACTGAGCCACGCCTGTCTGTTTATGGTCAAGCTGGGGCAGCAGAGAGGGACGGCACAGTGGCTCTTGCTTTAATCTTTCCCAGGCCAAAATACCCAGGCTGGCTCTGACCTGGGGATGAATTATCTTTCCCCTGGAGTCAGTCGTGGTTCATCCGTTATCCAACATCACGATTTATCAGTAAATCAAATGGAATTATAGCTTGGAGGATAATCTGCCTTATTAACATCACGACACTGGGTTTTTGTGTCCGAGTTTGGTAGCAACTTGGCGGGGGAGCGGAAGAGGAGGAGAGATAATGAGTGCATGATGGGGAAGGGGAGTCCTGAATGCTTGTTTGATGGGTGGGGGGAGTCCTGAATCGCATGATAGAAGGGGCGGGGACTTCACAGTAATGCCGTACGTGTATCCGTATCAAATCATGAGATTACTAAGGCAAGAAAAGCTGTGCCAGTAAACGATGACATTTATGCGGTATTAGGATCTTGGGTATTATTTGTTGGAATACTGTCCATGAAGACCATGCGACACACAAACTGAAAGGATCCAGTGTGTCTGGGGATGACGTATGAGGGGGAAATGCCATAAAAGCACAGTACCGTCCGAAGAATAATGTAGCCCTGTGTTCTGTGAGGGTGGGGGAAAGGCAGTGTGTTTAAACAGAGAAAGAGGAGGATTGGGATTATAAATATTTATACAGGAGGAAGGATGTGCGGAAGAATGCGAGTCTACTCGTTGATAATATGGAAATTATAAGGGAGAGATGATGGGAGAGACAGGGTGCACAGACAGAGAAAGCGAATCGGGATGAGTGTTTGTGTTGGGGCAGAGTTGTAGGAGAGAATATGAACTTAGACTATAAGACAAGTAAGGTATGATATAATGGAGTAAATAGTAGGGGCGTGAGAATGGTTGAGTCAGTGAACAAAAGAATGCGGGCCCATAAAGAGAAGGTACAAGAGTGAAAAGTTTACCATACAAGGGAAGGTACGACTGCGGGTATGGGTGTTATTAGGAAATGTATATGAAAATGCATTAAAAAATAGAGAAGTTAGAGATGATATGCAGAAATAATTGCGGAATGGCATGAGGAAGGATAAGGTGTGCATGATGGGGCTTAAAGACGAAAGAAAGATGACATTATAGAATGAACTGAAGGAAGTGAATGATGAAAAATGTTGCCATATCTTCCCAGTGAACAAATTTCTACCACGACATTATTTTATCAGATGGTTAGAAGTACTGACATCAGATTATATTTTTCTTTCTGCAAAGGACCCCAGTAATCATTATTACGAGTACCCGTATAACCATCAGTCATCACTACCATAAAATGTCCCTCTCTCAGTCAACAACAGCTACCAGAGTCATCTACCATTCCCACCACCAACCACTGAAAACACCATTACTGCTACAATCCGCAGCCAAATGTACAGCCTTAATCAAAAATACCGGTATGTATCCACGCCTTGTCGAAACCAGAGCCCGCGTATCCATTATGGCTTAGGTTTCGAATACATTCCTCCTCCTTCCATGACGAGAGGTAATTCTGCTTTGTCAGACGGTTCAAGAAAGCTCACTACCATAACAAGACCGTATGTTAGACCTATATTACTGCTGTGCCTTTTATAAATTGAGCTTAACGCATAATAACGTAACAGGAGTGTTACAGTAAACTGTGTTGGCGAAATATTAAGGTCAATTTTAGGCTAAAGGTAATGTAATCTGATCTGAAATTCATTCAGGTTTTAACACCTTGTATGGTAAGCCAACTCTACAGATACTTTGCCATAACATCTGTGACAGTACGGTATCGAAATAGAAATATTACAGCAATGTTAATATTACCTTTACATAATACCAGTTACGATTATCATAGTACTGTTTTAAATATAACTACCTCCTCCAGTCGAATTATGCCTGTCAGACTGTCCACCCCCTCCTCTCTGGACTCATTCTCGCTTGTGTATGACAACCAACTTCCGTATTTTCCTGTATAGAAATAGCACAGGCATACTGATATTAACTCAAGTAATAACGTAAACTGGTCTGATCTGCTGATCGGGTCAAGTGCGGGGAAGGGGATGAGTCGATTATGATGTGGGAGGGATAAACCAGCTTTGTTGTCGGGACCCTGGTGCGGATGTCGCTGGATTGCACTGGAAGCTGGCCCTCGTGCGGTGTGGTGCGGTGAGAAGCGGTCCCTTCTACCCTAGAGGTTAAGATACGAGTAAATGTGTGTGTATGTGGATGAGTAATTTGGTAAATGTGTCGTCTTGTCTCGGCTACCTCCCTAGGGGGAAAAAGCCTAGGTAACGTATATGTATGTATGTAATAACGTAAACTTCACAGAAATGTGTAGCTACATGACCTTTTGTTGGGTTTTGCTTTTCTATTAAAATGATGGATTCCGTTCTTACACTCACAGTCGACTTTATACAGGCCACAGTGTGTTAATGTCGGCACACCTGCTATGAATAGTCAGTTTTACTTAGCAAAGGGGATTCCTCCCACAGAAGGTGTTGCAGTTTGTATTGATGTAGTGTCTTATATGATAGTCCTGCTTCCTCAAGGCAATTTTAATCAGCTTGTACTGATACCTCCCCATTATTTAAGGAGTTTGTATTAGCTGTTAAACTCTGACGACTGGTCTATATTTTTGTTACCACAAAGTGGTTTCATTCAGCTTCAAAATTATTCTGATGTAGTGAATGGGTTAAACATGGGAATCATTTATATGGTAGTCATACATCTAATACTGTCATTTTAAGTTCGCCTAGGTATGCATGTATGTCTGTTTGTCAGTAATGCGAATTTAGTACAAATCGTCACGCAAAAACGATATCATTAAACTCTAAGAGCAAAGGTGTTGAGTCATCGGTCACATAAAGGTAGCACTACATCAGACGAGCGATCACAGTTTTCTGAATGGTGAATATTTAAAGAATCAGTGTGCAAAAAATACTCATGAAGCAAAAGAAGTAAAAACGTTACTCGTCAGTTGGGTTCATCACCCAAGAAATTCAGTCGCCCTTGTTAGTCTTCACGCTTGAGAGTTAACAAGCGAGTTATCATTCCCTAATAATGTAACGTAACAGTGTATGTAAATAATTGTTGCGGTTCTTATCACAAACTCCTCATTATCAGTGGTTTCCTACTGACTGACCACAAGTCTTATATGCAGAGCAGTATAGCCCATGTTGTATTATAACAACTTTACCAACTTTCTTGCGACCAATGGTGTTAAACTGATGACTGTCTTCCCTTTTACGGTAGGTCAAAACCATAATAAACCTAATCATAACACCATCACTGTCACCAACGAAATATTACCACCGCATCATTGTCAATTAACAAACACCATCAATCACTGCCATCTTCAACCACTGCCACCACCGCTTACCACATCATCATTCCACCACGAATACAAACTTCCCTCAATCTACCCCCTTTATCACCACCATCACAATAATCATCATCCTCCATCATTACAACCACTATCACCACAAGTTAACACCAGTGTAAAAATTAATCCCCGCCGGCCGCGCCCCTCTACTCTCATTATAATCACCCAGTCTGCTTCCCTGCAGACTGTACTATATCCTACCTCCACGCAGGATATGAGGTAAACCCACTTCTTGATTATGATGTCTACCTTGTTATCAGCCCCAGAAATGTAGTAGTCTTCCCCTCCAGTACCTCAGATCTTTGTTTACATACGTGACTGGCTCCATGGTTATTTCGGCACAATATTGCCTTTGAGGATGTTCGTGCTTGGAGCCAATAAAGAGATGGAAAGAGTCTATGGTCACGTATTCTCACCGATTCCTGTATACTAGTAAAGTGCACTTTGTGAGTGCGTGCCGAGCAAGCGAGCGTTTGTACATACGCCTACCATCACAATTTCATCTTGGTGTAAACTTCCAATATTTCTGGTGAGGTAGTTGAACAATAACGGAAGAATAATACTGAGCTACAATATTTACTTTCTCACGTTTTCTCTCTGGATGTGCATATAGCGAGGCGCCATAGCATTTATCACACGCGCAATGTTCAGTTCTCTGCTCCCGACTTGCTGTGTCAACGAACTGCGTCGGTAAACGCTTGGCCATTGACCGAATGATGAAACGCAGAAATGGAGCGATTACCCTTGTTGATTTCACCCCCTAAACATAGAAAAAACGTTCATGTAAAATTATGAGCGTAAAATCCGATATTTAATTGTTAGAATTCATGCAAGAAAACACAGTGTTACAAAATTCAAATTCACAGTGGAGCATGCCAACTGATGCCATCGGTACACTCCCTTGGAAAGAGGGGATTCCAAGGGGTTTCTTTGGTCTCATGAATAAATATATGGCTAAAAATATTTATTGAACGTATCTATTACCTGCTGAAAGAATCACTTTTCTGTCTCACATAGAAAAGTTATTAGCCTCTGAAAACCATTGCGGTCGGGCAGTGTCTTGTCGGGCCGGTCATTTCTCTGCTGAACGTGGAGTGAACATTGTTCTGTTCGCTGCGCTCGCTCGATCGTAATTATCTCACTCCACCCGCCACCCCCAACCTTCCTTTCTCTCCTCCCTTTATACGGTCTCGGATCCCGTATTACCAGGGAGAAAAAAGATTAACCTAAGTTTAAAATGGAAGTATCATTAACTGGATCATGATAATGTGGTTGGGTTGCATCATCGCTAATCTACGTATCCGTTCCTTAGTCTTACAGTCGACCCATCCTATCCCGCTGCAGTCACTATCCTCTCATTCCTATCACATTTTTTGCTGGTTCCCAACCCGCCTTTCTTTGCCTTACTAGTCATCCTGAACTTCCTTCCCACCTCTCTTTGCCATCCCATATATTTACGTTTAATTACATCAAGACCGTTTCTTTATTGTCCTCCATCTCCTCACTCATCACTTAATAATTTCTCTCAGATACTGCATTTTTGCCTGTCCTTCTTTTTCCCTTCTTCTTTCACCCATTTTCACCTTCTCCAGTTCCTCTATCGTCTCTCCCGTACCTCTTCTTCATCCATCTTCTCACTCTTCTGGCATTACCTTCATTCTCCCCGACTCATCTTTCTTCCCACTAGTTCTTACCTTCTCTCCCCTTCTTTCCCTTGGTCACTCTGTCTTTTACACCCCTTTTTCTTCCTCAATATCCATCTTCACTTTTATGTTTCATTCCCCGTCGCCTCATCAACTAATCTTCCATCTATTCATCTATCATCACTCCGTCCTTTAATTCATCTATCCTTCATCACCCATGCCTCCCCCCATCTCCTCCTACGTGCGTGTGTCCCATCAATCCCCCACTAATCCTGCTCCTCCTCCCCCCTCACTAACAACCCCACCACATATTAAGGTGGATGGACAGTGGTTGAGGGAGCCTGATTGGTAGTATGTTCATCTTGATGCACATTGATGTGTGTGTGTGTGTGTGTGTGTGTGTGTGTGTGTGTGTGTGTGTGTGTGTGTGTGTGTGTGTGTGTGTGTGTGTGAGAGAGAGAGAGAGAGAGAGAGAGAGAGAGAGAGAGAGAGAGAGAGAGAGAGAGAGAGAGGAGTAAAGCAGTTCTCAGAGAAACATGCACCAAGGTATTGTACCGCATGAAACAGTAAACAAAACCCTTACATCGTTTTTCACTTTCTACATCAAAACTAAATATACGAACAAGGAGCTTACAAGACTGCTGTCTCAACTACACCAATTACCCCTATCTCCCAAGCAGACATTCACAAGTCGGTCAACACTACAACACTACGGGGAAACATCCTTGACCACCACAGCTACTGCCATCTTCTATGTTTAGATTCAGAGTATTGTCGGCAATGCAGGATATGACAAGCACAGTAACCTATCCATTTTGGCAACTCGTCCAGTCATGAGATTTTGTGACGGGGTTTGTCTGGCCAGGAGATACATTACTGGTAGTCTTTTTTTACTGCAGATAAAGGGAACATTGGCTAGACAAAGTGGCAAACGGGCAGGAAATATCACCAGGGACTGGTTACAAAATGGTTTAATCATAATGTAAGTGCCTGAGTAAAACCAACAGGTACTTCTCATCGTACTGAAAACGTTTTCCTTAAGTATCTCAAGAAGACTAATTTTACCTTTTAGATTTATAACTTCATCTTAGGTTTCACTAACCGAGTGAAGAGCCTTGTTTAGTTTTAATAAAGGTTTTGACTCAAGAGTGTTACTTGAAACTGACATTTTCGCCAGACATGGCAGACTTTTCATTAGACACGGATTCTTCTCATTAAACTATCATTCCTCCCATGACAAAACACTCTGCCTCATACACGGTATTCCACCACTCTCTCACTCTGGTTCCGTCTTGGCCTCATTATTCCCTCCACCTCACTCTGATATACCTTCAGTCCTTTTACCATGACACATATTTTCATTTTATTCATATTATTCAGCTAAGGAGAGATGTCTGGTAGTGAAGGGAACAGATGCTAAGTATACTCCATTAAACCCTTCAATACAAGAGGCCTTCCCCTAAGCTGTATAACATCGTCTAGTGGTAGTATGAATAAAATATAATGTACGTCTACACGGCCAGCCGCATCTCACCTCACCACCTCACCTCACTTCACCTCATCTCAACTCACACTCAAAATCACATGGGTATAAAGCTATCTCAGTGGCAGTCACCATCTACACTGCCAGTCTAAGCTCATTGCACCTCACCTCGTTTCACTTCATCACACCTTGCCTTATCTCACTTTATACTTGACACACGGGCACTTAGTGATCTAAGTGATAGTCACCTTATCTACACAGCCAGCCACATCTCACCTCACCTCACAAATAAGGCACATGGAAGTAGTAAGCTACAGCATTAACCTTTTCGCTGCAAAGGGCGCACACTTTCCTAAGGTTGAGACTAAAACATGATTAGACGCATGGCAAGGCTCATTCTGTGACAGAGGGCACTTGACAGGAGCTACAAAACCACCTGTGAAAAGAAAGACAATAGGTTAATTGA
The DNA here is from genome assembly GCF_032717465.1 of Coenobita brevimanus. Taxonomy (NCBI): domain Eukaryota; kingdom Metazoa; phylum Arthropoda; class Malacostraca; order Decapoda; family Coenobitidae; genus Coenobita; species Coenobita brevimanus. Next base: position 12,963,891 of record NC_136969.1, read on the forward strand.
AGCGCTGCTTTTCTCATACAGTGCTGAGATGTTGGGCAACACTATGATGTACTTCATTACTGTGTGCCTGCTGAACTGTGTGATTAGCAGCCAGTGTCCCGTTTCTTTTTTGTCACACCTCGTATATATATATATATATATGTATGTATATATATATCAGCGGTTTGAGTGTCCACTGCATGACCGGCCTATCCCTTCCGAAGTGTGGACGATACAGCCAATGTATCTCTACCAAGTGGCTTAGGCTGTCTAGTAGAGATTGTACGTAGGATGAGAAGTGCTCGTAAGTGTAACTGTTGTGTTAGAATGGCTTTGGATGTGTGTGTAGTCTGTGAACCAAGTGCAATCGGCCCGCGCAAGCCGACTGGGTGCAAACATACTTTATAGTATGCGACACTGGTTCAGCCACAGCACCCCTTGTGTCCGCCAATGCAGTACGTGGCCAGAAGAACGCTCCCAAAGTTTATTACCCTGGCGGGGCGCGAACCCTCGTTCTTCAGTGTACGAAAACGCACACTTTACCACTGTACCACAGAGACTCCATATATATATATATATATGGGGTGTGTATGTGTGCATGCGTGCGTGCGTTGGTGTGCGTGTGTGGATACGTACATGCGTGTGCGCGTGCTCTGTGCTGGCCTCGCTACCCATCAGGTCTTATAAGGCATGACGGCTGATGAGCACACTGAGATGAAATATAGCTGGTAAATTCATCAGTGGGGTCTCACCTGCATTACTGGCTTCATATTAGGGCACTAATTAAGACAGGTGGGTGGTGCATTACGGCTTCATTAATCTGGCCAACCGAACCAGGAGGACCATCTGTGCAGGTCACACTCCCGCCACACCCTCACCAAGACCAGGACTTACTCTGTTTACCGGCTGAATACACTGACTGACATTTTACTCGGTCCCGGTGCTGACGGAAGTCTAATGAGTTCCGGAAGACGAAAGCAAGAAAAGAAGTATAATAATCTCCCTCTCTCACGCCAGCTGCTAGAAACGAGCCCACACCATGGGGGAGGCGGTGGCTCAATCGGTAGAGAGGTGGCCTGCAGTCCTACCGAACCCAGGTTCAAATCCCCGCTGGGGCAGGGAACAGTTAAGGCTTTGAATTTCATAAAAGCAGACTTTACTGATCTACCAGAAGACCTGCCGACATGTTGTAAAAATATCCACGCTAATACCAATACACCAGTCATGTATGAGACAGCTCTAGCATGTATTGAATATGGACGGTGGGTGTTAGCGCCGAAGTGGTGACATGTAGAGGTTTATGGTATGAAAGAGGGCTACTGGGCCCTGGAAGCAGGATGTGAAGCCTATGCCCAGAATCGGACACACTGAAAAAAAAAAAAAAATGGTCGCGGAAATAGTGACCCTACTATACACCACCACGGCATGGCAATGTACTAAGATGATGAAGTAAGGTATCGGTGTCACTTGTTTGACCATGGAATACTGTACAAGCCAACTCAGTGTAAGGGAACAGTGAGAATGTTTGTGTTTCAATGCCCGTCCGTTCGTCTTTCACGTGTATTTTTTTTTTTTTTTTTTTAAAGCCTTGTAGAGTCGCGGGGGACAGTGGTTTGGCCATAACAAGTTTACTGAATGAAGAACCCAACTGAACCAACAGATTACGAAGACGAATGGGATTTGGATATAGAGAAGAAAGCGAAATGAACGTGATAAACACGAGAGAGAGAGAGAGAGAGAGAGAGAGAGAGAGAGAGAGAGAGAGAGGATAAGAAATATGAAGCAAGCTGGGTGGGGATGGCAGCAGATGAATAAAAGAGTGCATAAAGATGTACCTACCTTAAGTTTTAAGGAAGAGAAGATATTGTCACAAATACTCTCGTCTTTCCTCTGATACCTTTCCCTGTATCGTCAATCCTCAATTATGTAGCATTAGTTAACGCAACGATTCTCTTACCATTCCTCCTTATCTCCCCGTCCCGCCGCCAACCCTCTCTAACATGTACTTATTCTCTCAGTTAAATAGTACTACGTGAACAAAACTGGCTCTGAAGTTAATGGGAACCTGTATAAAGGAAGCACATCTGGCTTGGTAATCAGAGAGACAGTAACAGAGACCAGTAAAAATCTCCTCCCTCCACACACACACACACACACACACACACGCACACACACACTGTAAAACTATGTACGGTCATGGAGATGGAGAGGAGAGAACAAGATGAAGAGATACAATGCGAAGAGATAGGAAGGGTTGGAGAGGAAAATTAAGGGAGGAAAAAAAGCCAAGCAACGTGGGGGAGCCAGAGAAGAGAGGGAATGAACGTTTAGAGAGAGAGGAAGGAAAGACTGGAAGTGTGCCAATAGGTGAGATAGCTTTTGTGACGCTGGTACAGTGCACAGGAGACAAGAAAATGTTATGAAACTGAGGTAATATATGGAAAAGACAAAAGTGGAAGATACAGATCCCCTTAACCTCTCAGCACGTATTCGATTTTAATCATAGCTTCATATATGCAAATCAGGCTGTTAATGGCTCTAGTGGAACAAGGAATGAGTGATAATCCCTTAAGGCCCCTAAGAGATATAGAGTTATCTCATTAAACCATCTCGTGGCTGAACATGTCTGATAATGGCGAGGGTGTGGCCTTCCCTTCTCTTCCCTTCCTTTCCCACCCATACCCTGTTACTTCTCGTTGCTCCTCTTCCTTTCTCATCCTTCCCATTCCTTTCCTTCCCTCTCTTTCCCATTCCATTCCATTCCTTTCCTTTCCTTTCCTTTCTTTTCCTTCCTTTTCCCTTTCCTTCTTGCCCTGGTTTTGGACACAATCAAAAGACACAATCCACTGTTTACATGCACCCAGCCGGCCGAGAACGACTATAGTAGGACTCGCGCACGTTTGCGGCTGTGGTGTGGCCCGCACCTGTGTACAGTGTTGCCACGTTTTCTATACCGTTATCTCTCTCTCTCTCTCTCTCTCTCTCTCTCCTGGCGGGAAATGTGAGCCACCCTGAGTACTTTTGATTCTTTTATAAGTTATTTATAATTGTGCTTTCATCTGTTAATTTGGTTTTGTTATATTTAGTAGTAGATGGAGTGTCAAAGTTACTGTCTGCTGAGAGGTTTGTTACGTTACTGATTCATACACCCCGACATAGTGGGGTGTGGGTGTAGGTGTGGGTGGGAGTGTGGATGTGGGTTTGTTGGGGTGGTGGTCCAGGGGGGAGGGGAAGTGTGAAGGGGGATTTGACCTGAGACACCCAGGAGGGATTAAGAAGGGAGGGAAGGGGAAGGGGGGGCTGGATTCACCTACCACGTGGTCAGTATTAGAAGAGAGAGAGAGAGAGAGAGAGAGAGAGAGAGAGAAATTACGTGTATAGATATATGTGCATCAATAGGAACAATGTATATCAGTGTGTGCAGTATGTACAAAGGAACAAATGAATACAAAGAATGCAGTGACAGACCTCTCTCTCTCTCTCTCTCTCTCTCTCTCTCTCTCTCTCTCTCTCCTGGCGGGAAATGTGAGCTACCCTGAGTACTTTTGATTCTTTTATAAGTTATTTATAATTGTGCTTTCATTTGTTAATTTGGTTTTGTTATATTTAGTGATGCCGACAATGCATTCAATGCATGCCCCTCTCCTGCCTCTCTCTCTCTCTCTCTCTCTCTCTCTGTAGGGAAGCTATCTGTCAGTGCTGCCACTCACAAGAATTATATGAATTATTTCTTTTACTTTGGATATTGGCATATTTCTTCTTTTTTCAGGCTCATTCTATTATATCCATAACTGTAATATTATTAACCACCCTAAAACTACGCTAAAAAACATTAAAAGTGACTGCTATTTCTTTTAGCAACACTGTACAATATGTATGCCATGTTTCTGTGTTACTGTATAAATATTTTATGCATAATAAGATTACTGTTGATTCATCCATCAAAATACACAAGTGTAATTTTATTCATTTGAATTTATCGAATTTGTGATGCCTTGTACATAAACAGCTTCCGTTTCACATCGCAAGTTGGGGAAACGTGGCACCATTGTCCACAGGTGTGGGCCACACCTAAGCCGCAAACGGGCGGGAATCAGACTATAGTGCTACAAATATGCAGGAGGACGTGGTACTTTTCACAACGGTGGAAGCAATAGGGCGAGTAGGGTATTTTGTTCTGCGTATACGAGGGGTTTTATCTATCTATCTATCATTTGTCTATCTATCTACATGTATGTATGTATACCTTTAAAGGATTTGTTTCGATTTGGACCAAACTTGGTGAAAATGTTGAGAGCAGGCTAAGGGGTTGGTCAATTGTGTTTAAGAAAAAATAGGGCAAAAGGTCATGGTCGCATGACAAAGTCAACCTAAACGGCTTTGATCCGATTTTAACCAAATTTGGTGAATGGGTTTAACGCAAGACATGGATTATGTGATTCGATTTTGAGAACAATCAAAGTTCAAGATCACAGGACAATACCAAATGTTCAAGCATAAAAAAAAACAAAAAATCATCGAATTTAAACTAACCCGCCGACATGTCGTAAAAGTACCCCGGCTGATACAAGTACACCAGTCCTGTATGAGACAGCCCTAGCATGTATTCAATATATACGGTGGGTGTTAGCGCCGAAGTGGTGACATGTAAAGGTGTATGGTATGTAGGAGAACTACTGGGCCTTGGAGGCAGGCTATGAAGCCTATGTCCTGAGTCGAACATATGAAAAAAAAAAAAAAAATAGGTCGCAGGGTTGAAAGTATGGCATGGATAAAGAAATATAATTTTTAGATCAATATGTCAAAGGTAAAGGTCACAAAGCAAGGCCATATAAAAGCTTATCTTAGTATGAATCAATCTTGACAGAAGGATACAGAACAAACCAAGCAAGGATAAAGTAATTCCATTTGAGAACAGTCCATCAGTCAAGGTCACAGGGTCAGGTCATATGTTGGGCCCGTAGACTAATTACTCGTACAGGGTGGAAGTGATGCATTGCCTGAGTGCTTCGTCATGTTACAGTCTGCTTCTGTCAAAGGTGCTAAGACGACCCTAAGTACCAGTGGACATTCAAACACCAAAAAACGCCAGCTCAGTTAAGTTTCCGGTTTGGTCAGGATAGACTGGGCATTTTTCATTTCATATATGTGGTTTACCGACTTGACGTTTTATATTACGCATGTACATTCAGTAAGAATTAAAACTTTCTGTTGTGTCTGTCGTGCGTTACAGTAAAACCAGAGGCAAAGCAACAACTACAACAATAAAAAAAAAAAAAAAACTACAGTACTGTACTGAAGTGTATAGGTCTTTGTTTACAAAATCCTGCTACTTAAATTCTGTCACATGCTAGTTTGTTTCCCCTCTACTGGAACCCGTTTTTATCCCAGTAATCAGCTAGCATGGACTGGCGTTCCCCTCAAGTCATTCAGATTAACTGGGGTTTACTGTATGTGTAGCTATACCACGCCTAGTAAAAAAAAAAAAAAATCAAGTATTAATTTCTATCTATCTATCTATCTATCTATTGCCAGACGCCTCAATCCCATTTGGGGTGGCCACAAACAAATCGCCTCCAAGTCGCCCTGTCCCCCGCCATTTCACTCCCCTGCTCCCAACTCACACCCCCCTCTCTCATATACCTCTCCACCCCAACTCTCCATCTCATCCTCGGCCTCCCCCTCCCTCTTTCCCCCCTCCACCTCACTCACATACACTCTCTTCGTCAGTCTTTCACCCTCCATCCTCTCCACATGGCCAAACCACCTCAGTGTGTTCCTCATAACGCTTCCTACCACATCCACATCAACACCACAACGCTCCTTTATATCCTCATTCGTCAGCCTGTCCTCCATGTGACTCCACAGGCTCCTCTTAAATAACTCATTTCCACTGCTCTCACTCTTGACTTGTGTCCTTCCAACAACGTCCAAGCTTCACTTCCGTACGTTAGAGTTGGTATCACAATACTATCATGTAGTAACTTTTTCACTTCCATGCTCACTTCCCTGTTTCTTATCACTGCTTTCAAAGAACCAGCAACCTTTCTTCCCTGCTGTACCATTTCAAGCACTTCATCCTCCAAACCTCCATCCTTACTCATCACACTACCCAAGTACTTAAACGTACTCACATTTTCCAATTCCTCACCATCCAACCTCGCTGTACATTCACTGACTTCACCTCACTCAAAGACCACCACTTTACTCTTCCCTACATTCACCTTTAGATTCCGTTTCTTACACACTCTCTCAAACTCATCCACCAAGCCTTGCAGCTCCCCTTCGTCTTCACTCAACAACACAGTATCATCTGCAAACAACAGTACAGGGAGTTTCCAAACACTATCCTCCCTCACCAGGGCCACTCCAACATCCACTACCCTACCTTGTACCTCTGTTATTACCCCATCCATGTACAGATTGAACAACCATGGAGACATGACACATCCCTGTTTCAACCCAACTTTCAAAGAGAAAAATTCACTTAGTTCACCATCCACACGCACTGCAGCCTTCGCACCATCGTACATACTCTTCACAGCATTCAACAACTTCCCATCTACTCCATATATTCTTAACACTTTCCACAATCCTAGTCTATCCACCCTGTCATATGCTTTCTCCAAATCCATGAAAGCCGCATACAACTTCTTTCCCTTCTCTAGAAACTTTTCCACTAAAGATCTGAGAATGAATATCTGATCTACACAACCTCTTCCCTTCCTAAAGCCTCCCTGTTCTTCTCCAACTAATTTCTCTGTTCTTTCTCTAACTCTGTCAATAAGTATCCTACCATACACTTTTCCTATTATACTAAGAAGACAAATGCCCCTATGATTACCAAACACTTCTTTTTCCCCTTTTCCTTTGTACAAGGGAATGATTATACCTGACTTCCAATCCTCCGGGACTCTACCTTCCTCCCAGGCCAATCTGCACATCTTCCACATCCATTCTACTACTATCTCTCCCCCATGCTTCAGCATTTCACCACACACTCCATCAATTCCTGGGGCTTTCCCTGATTTAACTTTATTCATTGCTTCCACAACTTCTATCCTACTGATTTCTTCCTGTCTTCTCACCTCCCTCCTTCTCCCAGCCATTCCCCAGTCACTTATATCGCATTACTTCCATCCTCCACGTTCAACAATTCCTTAAAGTGTTCTCTCCATATGCTCACTTTTTCTCCCTTCTCCACTAGTAATCTACCATTTTTATCTTTCACTCCCCTGCTAACTTCACTTCCACCCTGTCTTACTCTCTTCACCTCTCTCCAGAACACTTTCTTACAGTCCCTCCACTTTACACTCAAATTCCTTCCAAATTCCTCATCCACTCTCTTCTTACTCTCTCTTACTAATCTTTTCACCTCTCTCTTTCTTTCTACATATAACTCTCTCTTCCGCCTCTCAACCTCTTCCACGCCCCTATTTCTCATCCATTCATTGTATGCTTTCTTCTTTTGTGCCACAGCCTGTTTCACCTCTTCAGTCCACCACGCTGTTCCTTGCACCCCCCTCCGTCTTCTCTTCCTTCCACACACCACATCACATGCTGCACATATTTCTTCTGTAAATATTCTACACACACCTTCCACGTCCCCCATCTGCTCCAATTCATATTTGCCCAATCGTTCCTCCACTTCTCTCTTATACTCTGCCATTTTCTCATCCTCTTGTAACCTTTCCACTCTCCTTGCAACTACTCCTTCCTCACGTCTTTCCCTTCTTCTATTCCTCTATCTTACTTGAACTTTAATTCTGGCCACCACCAAGTAGTGGTCAGAAAGTCCACTCCCACAACCTCTATAAACTCTTGCATCCAATATACATCTCCAGATATAATTTTTAGATCAATATGTCAAAGGTAAAGGTCACAAAGCGAGGCCATATAAAAGCTTATCTTAGTATGAATCAGTCTTGACAGAAGGATACAGAACAAACCAAGCAAGGATAAAGTAATTCCATTTGAGAACAATCCATCAGTCAAGGTCACAGGGTCTGGTCATATGTTTGGCCCGTAGACTAATTACTCGTACAGGGTGGAAGTGATGCATTGCCTGAGTGCTTCGTCATGTTACAGTCTGCTTCTGTCAAAGGTGCTAAGACGACCCTAAGTACCAGTGGACATTCAAACACCAAAAAAAGCCAGCTCAGGTGAGTCTCCGGTTTGGTCAGGATAGACTGGGCATTTTTCATTTCATATATGTGGTTTACCGACTTGACGTTTTATATTACGCATGTACATTCAGTAAGAATTAAAACTTTCTGTTGTGTCTGTCGTGCGTTACAGTAAAACCAGAGGCAAAGCAACAACTACAACAATTAAAAAAAAAAAACTACAGTACTGTACTGAAGTGTATAGGTCTTTGTTTACAAAATCCTGCTACTTAAATTCTGTCACATGCTAGTTTGTTTCCCCTCTACTGGAACCCGTTTTTATCCCAGTAATCAGCTAGCATGGACTGGCGTTCCCCTCAAGTCATTCAGATTAACTGGGGTTTACTGTATGTGTAGATATACCACGCCTAGTAAAAAAAAAATCAAACATTAATTTACTTCACCTTTATTATGGCAAGGGCAAATGATACATCTGTTTTTGAACACATGTTTCTCAGAACTGGTATAGACCTATGATAATGAGAGGTGATTTGTTCCTGAGACATGATAATTTAAACATTTAAGTATGGCACTGGTGTTAATGTGTGTTAGGCCTTTGTTAACGGTGTGTATTTAGGTATGACAGTGGTGTTACTGTCAGGCTTTGTTACCGGTGTGTCTTTAGGTATGGCACTGGTGTTAATGTCCAGGCTTTGTTAAGGGTGTTTATTTAGGTACGGCACTAGTGTTACTGTCAGGCTTTGTTAACAGTGTGTACTTAGGTATGGCACTGGTGTTAATGTGTGCTAGGCCTTTGTTAAGTGTGTCTTTAAGTATGGCAGTGGTGTTAATGGCTGGGCTTTGTTAACGGTGTGTACTTAGGTATGGCACTGGTGTTAATGTGTGCTAGGCCTTTGTTAACAGTGTGTCTTTAGGTACGGAACTGGTGATAATGTCCGGGCTTTGTTAACAGTGTGTCTTTACGTATGGCAGTGGTGTTAATGTCAGGGCTTTCTTAACGGTGTGTATTTAGGTATGGCAGTGGTGTTAATGAAGGGGTCAAGGGGGACTTATACTGGAGGCGCCACTTTATACAGATAATCCCCTCTCTCCCGTGCTGCCCCGGACCTTTGCGTATACAGAGAAAAAGTCCCTGCTGAGTGCCCAACCACCTCGTTTCTTGCCTCATGTGAAGCTCTGTATTAGAGTACATGTTAAAATGAAGGTAGTTTATGCAAGCAATTTTGTTATGAAGCAGGATGAACCGTTGATGACCTGCTTACCGTAATAACATCAACTTTTCCTTCGAAGGTCACAATGGTTTAGTCTTCTGAAACTAGTCACTCCCTAAACACACACACACACACACACACGCAAAACCATTCAGAGAAGTGCAGGTCTAACTATGACGGGAGAAGTTAAGCCCTTTGCATTCAATATACAGTACATTTCTATCGGTCTAAGTCAATTCCTTCTCTTAGGGTCCGTCCCCACTGTCAGTGAGTAATGAAGTGTAAGCGGCAGCGAGCAAAGATGGGCATGATTTTTTCGTGTCCCCACTGAAATCGAGTATACATGATCGTCGCCGGCAAAATTTGTGCATTATCTCTCAGTGAGAAGTAGACTGTAGCACCAGTCGATCAGGGCAGTACTCCCAAGGTGGATGGAAAGCTGACGACAGGGAGAGCTGGAGCTCCCGTTTCATCAGCCCTCGGGACTAGTTCCTGACCATCCCCCTTTGCTGAACTTTTTCAGTGTTTCAGTAACACAGAGAGTAGGCCAGCATGCTCTCCAATACAAGTTTCTCTAACTATCAGCACCAATCTACAAGCACAGTACACACTACGCTTCCTTTTCGAAATTTAAATAAAAAAAAAAAAGAAAAAGAAAAAAGATAATGGCGCACCCAAACCATCCCTCGGAGTTCCCAGGGGGGGGGGGACCATAAATGCCCCCACCATCCGCCCCACTCCCGGAGACGACTCATTGAGCTGCCTGGATCCACTGCCTGACTCACTTCTTCATTTCTGCAACATTCACGGCCTTTCCTCTAACCTTCTCTGCATCGAACACCACCTCTCCTCCTCTAAACCTCACCTTCTCTTCCTCACCGAGACTCAGCTGTCTCAGGCAACTGACAGCAACCCTTTTCTGTATCCTCCTACTTTCTCTATACTCATTTCAAAGACAAAGGTAGATGTTGTGTATACTGTATGTATGCAACGACCTATCTTGCTCTCATGTTCCTGAACTTGATTCTTCTGAATTCTCTGCTCTCTGGCTTCTGCTTTCCTGTCATTCTCTGACTAAATATATGTGCGCTGTTTACTTATCCCCTAATTCTATTGACTGCCAAAAATTCTTTGACTATCTTACTTCTTCGATAGAACACATTCTGTCCATTTCTCTTTTCTCTGAAATCTCCATTCTAGATTTCAATGTTCACCACCACCTTTGGCTCTCCTCTCCTTTCACTGATCCACCTGGTGAACAAGCCTACATCTTTTCTATCCACTTGTACAGCACCCTACCCGTATCCCTGACTGCCTTGGGGAGAGCTCCAACATACTTGACCTCTTCCTTACAACTAATTCTTCTGCTTGCATTGTTAATCTTTTTTCTCCGTTGGGCTCCTCTGATCATAACCTTATTACCTTAACCTGTCCTATTGCTCCGGTAAGCCCTATGGACCCTCCAGAGAAATGTTGTCTGTGGCACTTTGGAGCTGCGGATTGGGAGGCCCTCAGGCAGTTCTTCTTTGATTTTCCCTTGAATGATTATTGCTTCCACGGCCGGGAGCCATCTGAGTGTGCCTTGCACATTACAGAGGTTATTCTCTTGGTCATGGAAGCATACATTCCTTTCTCATATCCTTTGATCAATGCAAGAAAGCTTTGGTTTAATCAAGCTTGTTCTAATGCTGTCCGCAACAAAAAGAGGACCTATAAAGGTACCGGAGCCAACCCACCCCTGAATCACATCTTTTTTATGTTTCTGCCCGGAATCGTGCTAAGTCTGCCCTTCGCTCTGCTAAAAATAATTTCATCCGTACTAAATGCTCTCAACTCTCTAACTCGATTTCTTCCCGCTCCTTCTGGCACCTTACCAAAAACCTTTCTAACAACTTTATCTCATCATCCTTTCCTCCTCTATTCTACTCTGATGGCTCTGTAGCTATTTCTACTGGTAAAGCAGATCTCTTTGCTCAGACTTTCTCCTCAGTGCTGTTTCTCCATCACTTCCTCCCTCGGACTTCGTCATGGCTGACATTAAAATTTCTTCAGCTGATGTATTCTGCCATCACTGGCCTCAGTACTAACAAGGCATATGGGCCTGATGGAGTCCCTCCTGTTGTCCTCAGAAATGTGCTTTTGTGCTTACATCCTGCCTAGGCAGACTCTTTCGCCTTTGTCAACTTGTACCTTTCCTTCTTGCTGGAAGTTTGCTCTCATTCGCCAGTCCCAAAGAAGGGTGACCATTCCCAACCCTCTAAATATCGTCCAATTGCTTTAACATCCTGTGTCTCAAAAGTTTTCGAATCAATTCTTAACAGAAAAAATTTAAAGCATCTTTCCTATCACAGCCTTCTTTCTGATCGACAGTATGGGTTCCGTCAGGGACGCTCCACTGGCGATCTTCTCATCTACCTTTCAAACTCCTGGCCATCCTCCTTTCGAGACTTTGGCTAAAGCTTTGCCATCGCACTTGACATCTCAAAGTCTTTCAAGAGTGTGTCCAGGCATCTTATAATGAATGGATCTCTAATTTGACTCTCTTGTATTTTTTTTTTTTTTTTAAGGAACGTTTTGCGGGCTCAGCCTTTGGTTCCCTCTTCTCGCAAAGAAAATTAGAAAAAAAAGTAACAGTGTCGGTATTATAATTCAGTTGGTATTTACTGCTCTCACAAACTCCTTCCCTGTCTGAACCCTGCTTCTGTCTGCATTTAGATGTTAAAATTTTAGGTAATGCAACATCCATTCGCACTGCTTGTTTTGCATGATTGTACAAACTCTGGATGGTCGTCAGTGACCGCCTGTCTTTCCGCTTCGTCAAACCTATCCACGAAATTCTTTGTCGTGCAACAGCACATTTCCCTCAATGTATTGCTCTTCTATAGACCAAATAAGTTGATCTACTTCCCCCAGTGCCTCCTCAACCACTGGGTATGCGAGGACGCAAGCAGGACAAAGAGGTAAGGAAGGGAAGGGAAGAGAAGGAAGGCGAAGACAAGGAAAGGCGGGGAGATAGGAGGAAAGGGATTGGTGGAGCTGTGTGTATGTATGTATATACTTCACATATGGCCATAATCACAAACATTACTCTCATGATTCACAAGTATTAATGCTGTGCGAAAGGGGGAGGGGAGAAAAGTGTAGAAGGAGGTAGAAGTACGGGAAAGAATGAACGAAAGTAGCTGGGGAAAGGGGAGATCAGACGGGAAGGAAGATGCGGGGTGAGGAAAGGGTACTATGGGTGGAGAAGGAGGATGAGTAGTTATAAAGGAGAGAGAGGACTGTGGAAAGAGGGAGAGGGCTGGGAAGGAGGGAGATCGCTACAGAAGGAAGGACAAGGCTGGGAAAGAAAAAAAAGATGATGGTAAGCAAAAATAGATGAGACGGGCGATAAGAGGAGTAGGGTAAATAAGCTGAGGGTATGTTGGATAGGAGGTGGGGTGAAATGAGGTGTAAAATAAAAACATGGTACTTTTAACTGTACATACCATAGGGATGAAATGAAAATACTGTCATGAAATTCAAAAGAACGTAGCACCACGCAACCAGACATAATTACCATTCCGAGATGATGGACGCATCAGTGCTCAGTAGGAAGTTTTATTACGAAGTTTTTTTTTTTTTTTTTCCTGATCGCATGGACTCGCTAGTACACAAGAAGCAGAGTGAGCGTGAGAAAGAACAGAGGGGGACTTCTGCAGAAGGTAGGTTTAATCCGGGTACAAATCCCGTTGGCCACACCAACAATATCATGCTGATGTGGAAGCTCCTAAGTCGCCTGACTCCCTCTTTGTGAACAGTGACGGTACAGCAAAATGTTATCTTAGAGGAACCTCTACACACCCTGGTGATAAAGCCACCCTCCTCATATTTTATCGTCACTCTCCACATGATAATAAATGACAAAATTAGCAAATACATAAACAAATTAACAAATAAAATAAGAGGACAAACAAACGATGATTCGTCAATGATACTTTTATAGCACTACTGAATACAGAACCTTTTATGCAGACATCTTTAATGTGCATATATTTCGGGGAAATACACACACGGCTCTGCACTGCACACAATCAAATACTCTCTCCACAAATATGCTCACTTTTTTGGTAAACATAGTTAGACACGTGATACACACACACGCACAGGCACAAAAAACAACCGACAATACACAAATTCTCCCTTACCTCCGACCCACACACAAACACTAACTCTGAACAAGGATACAAAAATATACAGACAAAACTCCAAGCCTACATTCCCTTTCCACCTCCTCCCTCACACACAGACACACTCCTCAGTCAGAAAATGGGAATATAAACTAGAACCAAACCGAATCAAATAGGGGAAAATCAACAATATAAATCCATCTGCCTCCCTCTCCAGACCTCACCGCAACAAAATTCTTCATCCCTCCCTACCACCAAACCACCCTCCCTCTCTCCTCCTCCTGCCAAACCTAAACTCAGAGTGGCTTAGTCATGATCCAACATTTGCCTTATGACATCACGGCGCCCAGGACAGGGTGGAGGGGTCAACAAAAGGCGTGGCCGGGTTAGAAAGATACCTTGGGCAACAGGTCTACTTCTTTAGGAGGTGTCTTTTTATCACCGAGCGCATTGGGTCATCTCTCTCTCTCTCTCTCTCTCTCTCTCTCTCTCTCTCTTGTGTGTGTGTGTGTGTGTGTGTGTGTGTGTGTGTGTGTGTGTGTGTGTGTGTGTTAAGAAAAAGCATAGGTGTAGCAACTTCGAGCATCTGAGTCAACAAGGGTGGGTGTAGACATTTTTGTAGGCTATATGAGCTACTAAGGATAAAAAATACCAGCAAGCGAATAAGCATATGACATGTCTTCGCGTCACCACACTGATACACACAACATAATCCAGCACACATTACGAGGCCACCACTGACAAACAGTATCTCCCCTGAGTGAAATATGTGCCAGAAATTGTGAGGTGAACATTTACTCATACCGTCAACACCCAACCCTGAGTGCTCTCCCCTGATATACATTCCTCACAAATCACTCACATGAAAACCACACTCCAGGACAATAATATTGCCTCCAAATAAAGTTCCTCTAAATCTTCCTATAAACAAGTGCTCGTGGGCCCTTCGGGCCCCTCGCACTTGCTCCTGCAGAGGGCTCTTGCGCTGGTATAATCTAATTTAGTTGTACCTATGGGCAAAAAAATTTACGGAGATCCTATGCCGGGCGCCGGGAGCGGAGTTTTTTGGGGTCAAAATGTGATCGCTCATTAAATACAGTAAAAGTTTTTCAATCGTGATGGGACCAGGTTTTTTCACATCAGCGAATTTTTTGCGATTTTTGCGCCAATTTTGGTGCGATTCGAATGTGTAGTTTCGGCTGCCCAAAATACGCACGCACACACACACACACACACACACACACACACACACACACACACACACACACGGCTACTGCTATAGTATATTAGATGCCTGGGAGGTTTGAACGTTTCTCAGATGCAGATGAACTTATTTGGTCTCCTAAGTGTCGGTGGAGGTTGTCAACTCCTTCAGCCGGCCAATTTCCTGATTGTGTGTACTGGGTGTCAGTGGAGGCTGCCTTCTCCTGCTGTCGACCACTTGCCTCGGCTCTTAAAAGGCAGAGTGGGATCCCATTTCGATCCAGAAGGTATGATAAGGACGGAAATGGTGGTGCTGGTTGGGGAGGGGGTGTCTGGTTGTGTGACTTCTGTTGACACTGCCACACCACATTCACTTCACCGCAGGAGAGTCACCTTAACCTGCGTGATAAAGTGTGAGAGAAGCAAAGGCGGTGGGATGTTGTCTGGCCGGGTGGGTCCTGTCGATATTGTTACAGTATACAGTATTATTCTCTGCCTATTTAGCACAGTCATTTGAAGCCTGACGACGGTCTGATGGAAGCTGTTAACTGATGAATAACATTACCGCCAAACACTGTAAATCTGACTATTTGTTGGAAACTGATGACTGAGTGATAACAAGTGGGCGGAATTCTGTAAGTCTAAAACTCTTCCTAATATCTGCCGCTTCTCTGTTCATACGGATATCGATTCCTATAAGAGATTAATTCCATTCGGGAATATTTTCGAGAGCCAGAAGGGCGATGATTATGTTTAAAGACATGGCCGTGCTCTAAAAATAAGAATGAAATTATAATATGATGTCAATCCTTCGTCTCCACTCAACTCTTGTCTTCCTTCATCTTTCCACTCTCCTCTCGCTCCATCCTCTCCTCTCCTTGTCAATTATCCAGTTTTTTTCTTATCTCCTACTGTGATCTCCTGCCTCTTTGCATCTCATTCGCTCCTCTTTCAATGTTTCCTTTCAGTGCTTCCATTCACCCACTCTTCACTGCAGTATGAGGGATAGGTTACAAAGAATTATAGGTGGAGTGAGAAAGTAGGAATGGGTATTAGAGACTGAAAGCGAGGGGAAGAGGTGGAGAGCTGATGAGGAGATGGAAGGAGAGGACACTGGAAGAGGTAAAGTAAAAAAAAAAAAAATACTAACAGAAATGGGCGGAGAAAGGATGGGAGAGGTTATATCGGGTATAGGAGAGAGAATAACTGGAGGAGGGACAGTTGTGGAGGGAGGTGTGAGGGAAGGAAAGGGTTGAAGAGATGGACAAGGAAAAGATAGGT
Organism: Coenobita brevimanus; assembly: GCF_032717465.1. Lineage (NCBI taxonomy): Eukaryota > Metazoa > Arthropoda > Malacostraca > Decapoda > Coenobitidae > Coenobita > Coenobita brevimanus. The sequence goes on from NC_136969.1 coordinate 12,979,860, forward strand.
TGGTAGGTGTAAAGAAAGATGGGGGAGTATGAGAAAAATGAAGCTAGGAGAGAATGTCACAGGAGTTGCTGGAGCCGGGAGATAAATAAGAGAACGAGGAAACGGTAGTCCCGTGCAAAATGATTGGATGCATTTATAATATATACCACAGGAAAGTGGCGGGAGCATCACAATAATAAAACAGGATTGGGAGGATTTTTCAAAGCAGCATTACACTTGCATTAGTCCTTATTCTGTACAAAACAACAACGGCCATCAACCGAGATACACTCAAATCTTGGCATATCTTAACCTACTAAGCTAAATTTGAGTGAGTCTTTTATCCTTCTCTTAGGTTATACTAGGTCCAATTATTTTTTTTTTTTCCGCAACCTACTTTTGCCCCCATTTTGGGGTTGGGTTGGATCTGACACACACAAAGATCTGCCGTCAGTAAAAAGAAAAAGAGGCACATTTTTATATGCCTTCCGGAAGACTTGCAGGGGAAGTCATGAATATAGTGGTGCTAGATTCCCACATCCTCCACGACTTCAACCCTACTGCATATGTATACGATGACAGAAACATGCTTGGAAGCGACTGATATATAGTATAGTGATGAGGATTACATTGGGGTGCGACCTATTACAAGGGTAACAATGACGAGTACCACGGCATAGGGTTGATTCAAAATGACGCTGTCTTTCTCAACAGATCACAGTGTCAAACACGCCTTTCTTACGCCCTACACCCCTCATCTTAAGCACTGGAGGGGTGTGCTACCGTAGTCATACTGGGTGTAGAGCTGATGCAAAGTGACGCTGCACGCACTGATACATCAGTGTCATACCTTCCTAAACCTTCACTTTAATCAATAGAATACTGGGACACAACAGCCCTGTACAGTACACCGTCCTAAAAATGCCCATAAAAATATGTGTGTCGGCTTCAGCTGCGTGTGGTGGTGGGTTTACTAGAAGGTGAAGTGGTACTAAATTCAAAGGGATTATTGTTGTTATTGATCAACACCAATCTGTCTAGATGAGCAGATCCATCAACCGCGGGCAAGCAACCACCCCTGTAGGGTCACCCCGTGCAATGAACCGATGATCCCTTACGGCTGAGAGTGTCTCACCAAAGCAAGGCCGGGGAATTGTGTTATGGTGTGGTTCCTGGATGGACACCGCATTTGCGTCTCCACCCAGTTACCAGGGACACCACAGCAGGGTCCATTTCACCCCACAGTCTGACTATATGGTTACCACCCTGATTTGCAAATTTTTTCCTGGGTTAGAGGAAAAATATTAGGCTTCTCACTCAGTGTAGAGCCTAGTGATGTGGAATGAAGAGTAATATAAATTACAGGAAGGAAAGATAAAAGTATGAAGAGAGAAGGTCAGACACCGAGATTCAATTTGAATGGGTAAGGAAGAAGTAGGCAGCATTACATCAAGTGGGTGCATGATGGTCACCTCCACCTACCACACAAGAGGGTATATAGGCCTTTTCACATACCGTATTTCCGTAAGTCGCCCAGGCCATCAAAATACTCCGACAAAATCATCAACCCACGCTTCTCTACACCGTTCTCTACGCTACGTGCAAAAGTTTATGGTACAGTATTATATATACATAATATATATAATACCGTACCACTTTATATATACATATATATATATATATATATATATATATATATATATATATATATATAATATCAGCAATCGACTCGTTGCTTGGAAAGCAGCCGTATTAGGAGTAAGAACACTAGTGTAGATACGACCCACATCATGTTCATTTCTGGCCAACGTTTCGAGACATTCACGTTTCATCATCAGAGCCTGTACACAGGAACAGCACCATTAACACAAAAGAAGAGAATATTAAACATATATACCTAAAAATTATTATTATTATTATTAAAAAAAAAAAAAGGAGAGGTGCGGAAAGAAAAAAATTTAAACACTTAAATGGTATGAAGGAAAAAAAAAAAAGACGATACCAGCAGTGTAATAAAAATTAATATGTATGTCTAGCCTTGTCGATAAAAATCCTACAATGTAAATTATATACTAAAAACCACTAATACCTAATACAGATAGAAAAAAAAATATAACCAAAATTACCAAACCTGATTAAAAACAAAGTAGCTGAGCACTGGTCTCATGGGATCCAATGGAGGGCCTCTCAGTATATGTATATAGTGACTCCATAATTGTTAGGTCCTCCTCCCCTGAACTTCTGCCCAATACAGAAAACATTTTAGGTATTAGTGGTTTTTAGTATATAATTTACATTGTAGGATTTTTATCGACAAGGCTAGACATACATATTAATTTTTATTACATTGCTGGTATCGTCTTGTTTTTTTTTTTTCATACTATTTGTTTTCATTTTTTTCTTTCCGCACCTCTTCTTTTTTTCTTTTTAATAATAATAATAATAATAATTTTTAGGTATATATGTTTAATATTCTCTTCTTTTGTTTTAATGGTGCTGTTCCTGTGTACAGGCTCTGGTGATGAAACGTGTCTGTCTCGAAACATTGGCCAGAAATAAACATGATGTGGTCGTATCTACACTAGTGTTCCTATTCTTTATATATATATATATATATATATATATATATATATATATATACATATATATATATATATATATATATATATATATATATATATATATATACATATATATATATATATATATATATATATATATATACATATATATAAATATATATATATATATATATATATATATATATATACATATATATATATATATATATATATATATATATATATATATATATATATATATATATATATATATATATCATAAACTTCTCCTTGTGCACAACTCACCTCAACCTCGCCTCAGCCTTCAACCTTCTTAATTTGGGTAAGGTGTGCCGTAAGGAGGGTTATTACTGGCTCTAATAACCCTGCCGCCGCCTCACGGCTCTAATTAATTACCATTACACCACCCATCAACCGCCTCAACGCCACATTACCCATTTTCCGATTACATCTTTCTGGAAACTGGGCTGGGTGAAGGGAAAAAATCTGCCTTCCCTCTAGCTTCTGCCTGACGCCTAATCTTAAGAGTTCATCCAGGGTGGCCAAGACAGAAAGGCCCGCAAGCATCTCTAGCTCTGTCTATATAATGTATTACAAAATGCTCAATACAAGGGTTCATCGTTGTAACTGCAACAAAAACAATTTATATTTTAACCAAAATGAGCGCCGTTCCCTCCTCTCACTCTCAAACCACCTTTCCTCTTAGGTGGTTTCACAGTTAATTATCCCTTATAGCTCGTTTTGGGTATTTTACTCACCCCCCTCCGATTTTCCAAGGGTTAATGTGGATTGGTGTGGGTGTGAGGAGTCAGTTTTTTATAATTCCCTTAATCTAACCACAGTACTAGCTTTCTCCTATCTCTCTTCTCTCCCTGATCTCTCACCTTCTGACCTCGCTCTGTGTATAATCACGCAGGGTATCATAACGGAGATGAAGACCAGGCCAACAACAACGTAGGGAACATCTGCTTCTATTTCTCTGTTGCCCTGCATCAACACCGTCACCTAACTGAGGTGGTAGCTCAGTCGGTAGAGAGGTGGCCTGCGTCTTACGGACCCAGGTTCAAATCCCCGCTAGGGCAAGGAACAGTTTAAGGATTTGAATGTAATAAAAACAGGCTTTACTGATCTACCAGAAGACCCGCCGACAAGTCGTTAAAATACCTCCGCTAATACCAGTATACCAGTCCTGTATGAGACAGCCCTAGCATGTATTCAATATGGACGGTGGGTGTTAGCGCCGAAATGGTGACATGCAGAGGTGTATAGTATGGAGGAGTACTGGGCCTTGGAAGCAGGCTGTGAAGCCTATGCCCAGAGTCGGACACATAAAAAAAAAAAAAAAAAAGTGAATGGATGTTGTAGCAGGATGGAAAGACTGCAAGTACAGGTACTGTTACGGAACAGAGAAAGATAATGTACACTTTAAGTGAGAATACTAAAAATCACTACTGTCCCGTAAAGTTCCAGGTTCAAAACAAAAGAGTTAGGTAAAATTACAAGTTAAAGTTTAATGCTCAAACTAACAACAAAACATTCAGGACTCATAAGGATAATGTAATGGCAAAAAACAGGTTAAATATATGGTTAACTGCAAGAGCCACTATTAACACGAAATTACCATGAGTAAATTTATCTAAGTCAGCCCTGATAAAATGAGAATACCAGATAATACTCAGTGAATGCAAGATATATTATTACAGATACAAAATATTATTAATAAGGGCTGACACCCAAAACACATGAATCACAAAAACCTTACTACGCCCAAGAATCAACACCCCACGCTACACAGTACAAGAAAAAATGCAATAACAGTTATACTCAAATTACACAGCTGCTAGATGGTTGGAGACTTCCTGAGCACTCACAATAATAACAACTGTACAGGGGAGGACAGAGATGTGAACAAAATGAGGAGTAGATCTAAGTGGCGATTAATGTAGACACTGAGCTCATTATATAGGGGCCGGCAGAGCTTGATACAACTTGTAAGAAGGACGCGCAAATGAAGCCATGGGGACAAAGAGTTGACAATCCTGCTCTGAACAACAGAAAGAACGACTTACTTTACTATAAGGGTAGAAGGGGAGAGTGAGGTAGAACACGCTCGTGATCAAACATGCAGCATACTGTACGTTAGAATTACACAAAGGATGATGAAATCATAGGCTATGTAACACCTCCCCACAAAGAAAAAGAAATTTACAAAGGAAATTTCTTATTACTCTAAAACAATGTCTAAAGTCTAGATAAGCAATCTGCAATAACATTTTCTTTCCCCTTGACATGTTGTATGTCTAATGAATACTCCTGAAGAAGTAGACTCCATCTTGTCAATCTCTGATTTTTATCTTTATACTTACTAAGGAATTTCAGTGGGTTATGGTCGGTATAAATGACTATGGGGTCAAAACCAGAACACAAATAAAATGAAAAATGCTGTAAACCCAAAATCAAGGCCAAAAGCTCTTTCTCAATAGTTGAGTAGTTCTTTTGAGGTGGAGTGAACTTCTTACTGTAATAAGATACAGGGTGTTCAATACCCTGATCATCCTCTAGCAGCAAAACAGCCCCAGCTCCTGTATCACTTGCATCAACAGCCATCTTAAAAGGCTTAGCAAAATTTGGAGTAGCGAACACTGGCTGACTTAATAGGATAGCTTTAAGTTTGCTGAAAGAGGATTCACAGTCATTGGTCCAGACAAATTTAACTCCCTTTTTCAGTAGGTCTGTAAGTGGTGATATAAGAATTGAAAAGTTAAGAACAAATCTCCTGTAATAACCTACCATTCCCAAAAATCTTCGTAGCTCTTTCCTACTTTTAGGTCTGGGAAGATCACTTATAACCTGAACCTTAGCTCCTGGTGGTGCAACATGTCCATCACCAATTACATACCCAAGGTACTGAACTTTAGCTTGACCAAACTCACACTTTGATAAATTAGCTACAAGATTAGCCTGAACCAAACGCTCAAGAAATTTACTGACATGGCATAGGTGATCTTTCCAGTTGTCACTGAAGATTAATATATCATCAATATAAACAACATACCCTGCCAAACCCTCTGTTACAACATTCATGAGCTTCTGAAATGTGGCTGGTACTTTCTTCACACCATATGGCATCACAGAACATGCAAAAGTGTTTCCTAATGTTACAAAACATGAGATCTCCCTAGCACGTTCAGTCATAGGTACTTGCCAGTATCCCTTTAACAAATCAAACTTACTTATGTACCTAGCCTTTCCGATCTTGTCTATGCAATCTTCCACACGAGGGAGAGGGCAAGTGTCTGTTTTGGTTATCTGATTAACACGTCTGTAGTCAATGCAAAGCCGCTGTGACCCACCTGGCTTAGGGACTAGAGTGACAGGAGAACTCCACTCGCTCTGACAGGGCTCAATCATCTTGTGGTCCAACAGGTAGCCAAGCTCCTTCTGGATGAGAGGAACTTTCACTGGGTTCACACTGTAAGGAGGCAAT